>NC_090935.1:546375059-546678089 GCF_040938575.1 Ambystoma mexicanum | reverse complement strand
GAAAGGGAGGCCAGGCAGGACACAGTACCTTAAAGAGAGAGGAAGCTCCAGCGGTGGCAGTTGTTCCTGGCAGTGGTTGCAGTTCATTGTTTCGACCAGGGGATGAGAGGATCTCATCGAGGAGGAAACATGGAGTCGTTGCACTGCACCGGGATGAAACCAGCCGCAGAGTTTCGTTGATAAAAGGTGCGTTCCTTTTATTCGCGGTCAAAGTGGTGAAGCTTGGCTATCCATCCGCCGGGGTGCTTGGCACGGGCGATTCGACCAAGAGATGTCTTTGGAAGCCGAAAGGGGCGAACTGGTTGGTCCCACCAGCTCAGAGGAAGAAGACTCGTCCAGCAGAAGATCTCGGGAAAGTGGTGAGGTAGTTGCAGCAGGGCTTCACCGGTGGTGTCGTCGTTGCAGATGGCTCAGCTTCTTCCCTCTTCGGATTCTTAAGTCCTGTGGCGACTTCTAAAGTTCCAGTACCAAAGGCCCTGCTTTTATGCAGAAAAACCCCCATTCAACAGCCTAGCTGTCACTCAAACATGCGAAGTGGTGAGCCGGGCGGCTCACCACTGGCCCAATCCGAACAGAGTGCGACTTGAGTTGCTAAGGCAACACAGTCCAGGGTGCCAATTCCCCTCTCCACCCATCCTATGGAACCCAGACAGAGTGGCACCATTTGGAGGGCTTCTGTGGAGAAGCCTGCCAAAAAGTGGAACAAAGGGGTCGACCTTGGTCAGAGTTACAGAGATGGACACGAACGCCATTTTAGAAAAGAGTTCTGGCAAAAGGACTCAACCGTTAATTTAATATTAAATAAATAAACCCGGGGGTATCTTTAACATTGCACCAAAAAGTGGTGCGTTTAAAATCATTGGGAACATCCCATAGAAAATATTCCGGTGGAATATTTCGCATGGTAACCACTGCCACCAGCTAGAAACTCGACAAGGGGGGACTGGACAGTGCCCCCTTGAAAATAGACCCAGGGGCAATATAATTAACCCCTTCCAGTACTTCCACAATATGATGGTTTGTGCTGGTTCTGTTCACAATTTAGGACTAGTAAAGTCAATGGTGACTTTACATGCCCTGGGAGACAGTAGTCAGTCCCAAGGTATGGAGTCTATGTTTGGGGGTCACTATGACACCCTTGTGTTACTGCACTGAGGGTGCTTTGTAACACACACATAAAAAATAGATGATACCCTATGGAGTAAAAAGAAAACCCCATAGCCCATAAGCATTCAAAGTGTCAAAGACATACCTCAAATCATGCCTAAGAGTGGGAGGAAAAGAGTCTCACTCTTAGCAGGCGAAAAAAACAAACCCCAAAAATCCAGCAAAGCTGCTGGGGGACTCACTAGGTTTTGGAAATTAGCCTTATAAGAGAATTCTCCCTAACATCCGGGTGTGAGTCGGCCAAGTGGGGAAGGGTGGGGAGAAAGTTGCGGCGAAAGCCTCAACTGGCGCACGCTTCATGGGTTGGATAACCGAGAAGGTAATTGGCACTGCTGGAATTGGCTTGTCCTGAGGGGTAGAGAGGGTGAGCTGGGAGGAAAGGAGAAAGTGATCACTCCAGGAGAGAGCCGTGGTGAGAGGGATCGATAGTGGAAGGTCTGAAGAGATCAGAACATCCAGAGTGTGCCCTGCAGAGTGAGTCGGACCAGAGAGGAGACTAGAGATTGAGAGAGAGTCGCAGAGGTCAGAAAAGAGTCCAGAGGAAGGACAGGAAGCATCCAGGTGGATGTTGAAGTCTCCAAGAAGGAGGAATTGAATGGTCGATGCCAGGAGGGAAGAGGAGAGGTCTTCCCACTCAGAGAGGAAGGAAGAGATCTGACCAGGTGGCCGATAGATGGTAGCCAAAGTAATGGAATGGCAAGAGAGAGAGAGCCTACAGATGAGGCAATCAAAAGATGAGTAGGCCTGGGTAGGAATGACAGAGGCAGGAATCCACTCAGGGAAGATCAGGGCTACACCCCCTCCGGAATGGTTGGATCTGGGGGCGGAGAGGATCTTGTAGCCATCAGGGAGGAGAGTGTCAAAGCTTGTGACAGAGCTGGCCGTGAACCATGTCTCGGTGAGACCGAGGACATTGAGGTCAAGTTCCTCCAGGAGGCGGTGGATGTCAGAGGAGTGTTTGACATCTGAGCAAGAGTTTACAGTTCAATATGGAGAAGGTTGCTGTCCTTGAAAGATTTCCGGGGAGGGGTACAAATCAGAGGTACGTCCTGCAGAGGTGTAGAAAAAGCCCAAAGGGGGGCAGAGGAGGAAGGAGGAGAGGGCAAGGTAGCCAAGGAGGAGACAGCAGGGGTGGCAAAGAAGCTGTGGAGGGGAGAGACGGGAGCAGGAGAAGAAAGGAAATTGATGAGGCACGGGAAGAATCTATCAAAGAGGAGAGGTTGGCTTGAGGGCCTTGGACCAGGACAGTACCATTCAAGTAAACATTAATGATGATCTTAGAGGAGTGGAAGGACGCCAGGAGGGCCTCCCACTGGGTGCCACCATTAATGGGGGAAGAAGAGAAAGGAGGGAGCACAGAGACCATATGTAGAGTCCATAGGTCTGGCAAGGGAACGACAAGTAGGATGTCAGTGAGGGTTTGCCTGGAGGAGGCACTGGTATAGGTATCAGCAATAGGGAGACCTGGGTTGGAGACCAGGATGTCTTTTTTAAAGGTTTCCCTACCAGATTTAGTGAGGAGAGCAGGATAGTCAATAGAGAAGCAGTTAGAAAAGATAGGAGAGACAGAGAGCACCATAGAGTAGGTAGGGAGAGGAGAGAAGAGGGGGAGGGGCAGGGAGAACACTAGGTAAGTACACAGGGTGGGGAGCAAGCAGACGACACAGAAAGAGACGAGACAAGTAGACAAATGGACAACACGACAGGAACTTAGATAATAGAACATTTGCTAGATTAATGCTTTGCTAGGAGGCAAAAACCACAGGGTGGCACTATTTTCTCAATGCAATTTAAATACGTGAGAAAACACACCTAAGGCTGAGATTCCTGTATAGTGGGGAAAAGGCATAGGTTTCCCAGTGCAATTTAAATACCAGAGGTAAAAACACACACCTAAGTCTGAGAATCTGCTATGTGACCAGCGGTTGCCAGTCAAAGGATCGACAGTGAAAGGGTTGACGGGTCAAAGGATCGAATTTTTTTTTTCACATTTATTTTTTGGGGGGGGGGGGAGGTGGGTCCCCCCAACTCCCTTTTTTTGCTAAAAACCACTTTTTTCCCCTAAAAGAAAACCTAAAAAATATATATAATTTTTTTAAAAAATTCGATCCTTTGACCTGTCGACCCTTTGGTGTCGATCCTTTGACCTATCAACCCTTTAGATTCGATCCTTTGACTAGACACCATAACCAGCTTATTAGGGTAGAGTGAGGCTCTATTCCTAACCCTGGCAACTCTTACCTTACTAGTCGCTGCTGGTTGACGGCTGGCCACTGGCTTCCCCTGCTGACACCTGCAAACATGATAGGGAGCTGCATCTGTGGGAGCCGCCCCTTGCCAAGTTGCCCGTAGGCTGCAGGGGCTGCATGGGCAGAGGGCTGCCCGGGGGGGGTCGGTTAAGACCAGGGTCTGGCCCAATCAGGGAAGGAGGGTGGGCTGGGAGGCGGGACGGGACCCAAGCAGGGAAGTGGATGTCGCGGGAGGGAGCGGGTGCAATGCGGGGCTAGGGGATCAGCGCGGCAGATTATTTAAGTAATAAGCCCCTGGAGGGGTCTTCAGCAGCGCTGCAGCTCACCTGCTACTCAGGCTGGAAAGCAGGCACAGAGCTAGCGCTCCATGTTAGGGCTGGAAGCCCAGAAGTATCCACCGCCCAGGGTGGGAGGGCATTCTGGGACGCGGGAGGGGACCCAAACAGGGAAGTGGATGTTGCGGGAGGGAGCGGGTGCAATGCGGGTTTGGGGGCTCAGTGCTGCAGATTTTTTAAGTTATAAGGCACTGTAGGGGTCTTCAGCAGCGCTGCAGCTCACCTGCTAATCAGGCTGGAAAGCTGGCACAGAGCAAGCGCTCCACGTTAGGGCTGGAAGCCCAGAAGGAAGCACCAATCAGGGAGGGAGGGCGGTCTGGGAGGCGGGTGGGGACCCAAGCAGGGAAGTGGAAGTCGCGGGAGGGAGCGGGTGCAATGCGGGGCTGTGGGCTCAGCACGGCAGATTTTTTTAAAGTAATAAGGCCCTACAGGGGTCTTCAGCAGCGCTGCAGCCCACCTGCTACTCAGGCTGGAAAGCAGGCACGAAGCTAGCGCTCGATGTTAGGGCTGGAAGCCCAGAAGGAAGCACCGATCAGGAAGGGAGGGCAGGCTTGGAGATGGGGGGGGACCCAAACAGGGAAGTGGATGTTGCGGTAGGGAGCAGGTGCAATGCGGGGTGGGGGGTCAGTGCTGCAGATTTTGTAAGTTATAAGGCCCTGGAGTGGTCTTTAGCAGCGCTGCAGCTCACCTGCAATCAGATTGGAAAGCAGGCATGGAGCTAGCACTCTATATTAGGGATGGAAGCCCAGAAGGAAGTACCAATCAGGGAGGGAGGGCTTTCTGTGAGGCGGGAGGGGACCCAAAAAGGGAAGTGCAGTGTTCTGTCACTTCTGCGAGCAGAGATGCCTCCAGTACCCACTGTTCTTGAAAGAAAGATTTAAGAAGCTTCGCTATTGCTCTGAAACTTTGATTTATTGACCCCTTTTTAATTTTGCGAGCACAGACTCTGCAAACAGGGTATTTCCTCCTGTAATAAGTGATTACAAGCACGCAGTGGTGTCATTGTTTTTATTTCAAGTGAGTTTTGATGTCAGGACTTGTTTCCAATAAGGAGACATAGGAGAGGGTTTATGAGATATCACAATCATTATTGATAGAATGCTTTTGGTTGAGTCTGGAAGAAACATTGATGTTTAGGCATTACTAAAGTTCCATTCCAACACTGACTACTTTTTCTGACTTACAAAGGAAGAGTGATTGGAGGACCCAGTTGCCCGGTCTGAGATTGGAGGATGTGTCGAAATTTAGTACTTTCAATTAACATTCTGCAGAGAATGAAACTCAGAGGCACAAGTTGAGTTTAACTAGTAGTGTTTATTAATGTATAAGAGGAGCAAGGAGAGAGGCAGACGGCATTTTGTATGAAGCGGTTATCTCTGCCGTTCCAACCATCACTGAACGTTGGATGTTCGCGTGGGTCTGAAGCTCAGAAAAACCTGCGTGACTGTTCAATACTACACATCTCCCTTTTTTTCCATACAATGTAACCTTGAAGTAAAAACATTTATTTAACACAGTACACCATCATTGTACCTCATGGACTGACCTCTCAACCCTGACCTTTATCCTTCCTCCTTTCTTTGCATGATCCCAGCACTCACTTCCTCTATTTGTCTCCCGTTGCTAACTTGCACACTATCCTGTTCATTCACCTCTAGCTCTCTCAGTAAATCCTGCCACGTTCCACTAACCCTGCTCTTATCCATATTCTCTCTTGTATGACACAAAGTTATCCTGTTCATATTCCATCTGTCCCCATTCTCTAGATACACACAAATTCCTTTGCACTCTTTTGGGACTTGAGAACCTCGACAGTCTCTTTAGCACTTTTCCAGGCAGTTTCCCCCTGACAAAATCCCCTTCTCATCTGCAAATAAATCTTGCTCCTCTCCTGTTATCCGTTTAATTCTTCTGCTGAATCTGTTTCTGTGCTACTCTCTCCAACTTAGTTTGCAAATCATCATTCCACTTGTACTTTCTTCCTTCTTCTCTCACCAATCTTGAACACAACCTGTTGCATGGTAAACATCCACACCTGAACTGAAAATGAGTCAAGTTGGTGACACTATCGGGTGTGGTATGATAGGAAGAAAGTAACTTTCTGAAAATTCCAATTATTTTTCACACACATTTGAACAAACTCGTTCAATCTTCTATTAAACATTTCTATCTTCCCATTGGACTGTGGATGATACAAAGAAGTACGAAGATGCATATATTATGCTCTCTCAAAAAAAAACAATAATTTCTCTTGATTTAAACCGCAATTCATTGTCCAAAACCATTTTCTCCAGTGCTTCTTCAATAGCAAAGACTTTTTCTAGAAGTTGTATTATGCTCATTGTATTCACTTCTCTCATTAGTTGTTTTTTATTTATTTTTTATTAAAATGTTATAGTTTACACAGAAACTTTTCATTTTTGTTTTATCATACTGTTTCCACTTTGTTTTCAAAATTTAAAATAAACGTTTCAAGTCTATCATCTTATAAAATGTTAAATTCGAGTCACAGTGTTATTCAACCAATTGTTCTTTTGCAGAAGTCATGATCTTGGTCCAAAATTGAGCCACGATATGTACCAGCTTTTTATCCTGAGCCAAGAGTATCGGTGCCCATCTTGCTTGAGCACTGAGTGTTTCCTTGCTAATTATGAAGAAGGTCCTGCACAGGTCTCTCTCTTGTTGTAACTCAGGACATATCATAATTAGATGATCGCAATGGTTTCCTTATTTTTACAAAATCTGCAGTATTGAAGTAAAGGATCTTGTTGTTTGTTTACTACCAGTCTGGCTCTTGTGGGCAGAATATTGAGCCGTAATTTCATAAACAAGGACCTGATTGATTTATGTGGAATGATCCTCAAATATGCAGGTAGTTGGTTAACTGCTCTTACTTCCAGTTTGCATGTTAAATTTTCTTTATATCTTGCTTTCTCTTCCATGGTAGTTATCCAGTTGTTACGCATGATTTTTTTCTTTGCATTTTGAGGTCGGTTGCTTAGCATTTCTGCTGATATGTCTTCTAGTTGGAGGATTTGGATCATCTGTTGCTCCCATTCTGTCAGGACTTTGGTGCATAGGGGATTAGGTTTTAAATTCAATATGTCAATCGCTGGAATCTTCTCTTCAGAGATAGTCTTCCGATAAAGATCCAATTTCCTCCAAGTTATAATTGGGGCCAATGATTGTATTGCTATCTCGAAGCAGATTCTTGCAACGGGAAAGGACGAGGGCAACATCATAATTTTCCGCCAAAAAATAGCCTCTAATTTCGGGCAAATAGTACCGGAAGATTTGTCAATGTTTCGCTTCCATACGCTAAACATGGAATCACTTTGTTCCTGTAGAATGTTACAATTGGGGTGTAGGAATATTTTCCATATTTTGCGTGCAAGACATAGCCTTTGCGAGCCAGGGGGTGTATTTTCTTTTGTAGTTGTAGTACCCATTCTTTTTCTTCAATTGTTTGATTTATCGTAATACCTAAGTATTTAAAAGTCGATACTACAATTAGCGGAAGTCCATTGATGTATAGCACTGGTATCTTGACTTCTGAGTTCATTTTTGTTATCGACATGATTTTTGTTTTGGGAATATTAACCTTTAGCTCATTTTGGTCCATGAAGGTTCCCATCGTACCCAGATTGTGTTGTAGTCCTCATGGTGTTTTGTCGAGAAGGATGATGTCGTCCGTGTATATCATCAGTGGTAGAGGCGTCTAATTTATTCTTGGCGGTTTTGTTATAGACAATATCATTTCCTGTTCTAAGTCTGCAGTGAACAAATTAAAAAGCATTGCAGCAAGAGGACAGCCTTGCTTGAGACCATTCCATGTCTCAATACAGGCAGTTTGCACGCCCTCTTTAGTTAGCCTTACCCGTATCTTAGTACACGAATAGAGAAGTTTTATTGGTTCTAGGATGTGTGACGGGTATTTCAATTTTTCTAATTTGCTCCAAAGTAGTTGCCGGTTGCTGGTTTATTGTCTCAAAAGCTAGATGAAGGTCTACAAATGCAAGCCAAGATAGCTTCCTGTTTGATGAAAGTAAGGAGAAGGAGGTTTATATTTGTCCCCACATTTTGGACGAAAGCTGTCTGTCTTTTAGCAAATTGGTTTTCTGCTATAGCGCAAGAAGATAGATCCCTCAGCAACATTGTCGCAAACATTTTCCCTAGAGGGTCTAAAAGAGCTATGGGCCTGTAGTTCGCCGGATTTTCCTTATCCCCTGCTTAAATATGGGTATCAAAGTAGCCAATCTCCATGTCGCCGGAATTTGATTAAATTGATTAATTATGCTGAGGAGTTGGCTCATGATATCAGCCCATATCTCAGTAGCCTTTTTTATGATTTTGTTCGACAGTCAGTCAGGCCCAGGGGCACGTGAGCCATTGAGTGTAACGCTCACCTGATACTCGCAGAGGCGCCGGTCTTGACTGGGCGACTACTGTATCTTCAAAGGTGATGTGTAGCACCCGGTTGGCTCTTTGGGCTGGACCTCTGTGCACTGTATGCCTGACGTGTAGAGTAAGATGTCTGCAGATAGAAAATATGGGGTTAATGAACTGGGGTTATTGGGGTGTCCCTATCTCTTTCCTCTTCTCCTCTCCTGTAGACCCCCAAAGGTTAACGCTCTCACCTTAGGTAAGTGAATGCCGAGCTCTCCATCTGCCTCGGGGCAGGGTGCTGTAACCAGTTTCTTCACTGGATAGGTAGCGCAGGCCTCTTGACTTCAGAGGACTGCTGTCCGTCGTTTACTGCACGAACGGTAAGTTTCGAGTCATTCAAATGTCTTTAAAGTCTTTAGTAATGATGTCTCTTGTTTTGCAGGGTTCCGGCGATGGCGGATGACGGGCTGAAGTGAGTTGAAGATGGAGCCCGTGTGATGAATAGAAGCGCCTGGAAGCACGTAAGTAAGCGCTTGTTGCCTGCTTCACTATGCGCTCTAACTGTCTTTTTATTTTGCAGGTACGAGTTCGGAGCGGCTGCAGGGTGCCGGAATACCCACTGGATTAGATGTGGAAAGGAGTAATGGCACGTGAGTATTAAAGTTCCCCAATGTCTTTAAACGCACCTTGTTTTGTCTTTCAGATGCGGGATGCAGCGCCGAAGGCCTCCGGAGCGTGCGAAGAGTTGGTAAACTTTTGCCTCTCAGATGCTGGAATGCTAACCTGTTCTTTCTTGTCTTTATAGGTGTTGCTGAAGACTGGATTCAGGATGGTAAGCCTTTGCCTTTCAGATGCCGGAATGCTAACCTGTTCTTTCTTGTCTTTAGAGGTGTTGCTGAAGACTGGATTCAGGATGGTAAGCCTTTTTCCTTAGGCCCAGGACCGGATGCAGAAGACACGATGAGCGTTCTGCTGCAGAGGTTGCAGAATAACGCAAAGCAAGATTCATCCACCGGGTGTGGTTTAAATAGCCTCCTGTAGTGCTTAGGTGTCTCCTTCCACAGCCACGCCTAAGTAAGAAAAGAGTTCCTGGTAAGAAAAGAGTTCCTGCCTTCCAGAAGAGTTCCAGTGTTCTGAATCTAGGGAGTGGCTCCAGCCCCACCCAACAGGAAAAGTAGTTCCAAACAGAAGAGGATCAGAGGCTCAACTGGCAGGCAAGTAAGCAGCATGGTCTGCTGAAGGTAAGTCCACCCAAGCATTATGAGCCCGGCGCTTCCAGCGCTGGGACTGGGCATATTTATGAGCCTGGTGCCACTGGCGCCAGGACTGGGTCCAAAAGGTCCCAATTGGGACTGGTTGGCACTCGGAACCTGGGTTATGGATCTGCTTCCAAGGGAGTTGGGAAAACCCTGACCTTTTGGAAGCAGAGATCATGACAGTACCCCCCTCAAGGCCCCTCCCAAACCGGGCTTCTCCGGGGGTTTTGGCTTGTCAGGAAATGTTCGGTGAAATCTTTTGATTAGGCGAGGAACGTGGACATATTCAGCAGGTTCCCAGGATCTCTCTTGGGGGCCGTAGCCTTTCCAGTCAATTAGGTAGAATAGTTTAGATTTGGAGATCTTGGAGTCCAGAATGCTTTTGACTTCAAACTCGAGTTCTCCATCCACTAGGATAGGTTTTGGAGATTTGGTTAGTCGGGTTTGAGGTTGCACGGGTTTTAATAGAGAGACGTGGAAGACCGGATGTATCTTCATGTGCGGGGGCAAGTCCAACTTGACCGCTACTGGGTTTACTATGGTAGTGATGGAATAGGGACCAAGGTATCTTGGGTTGAATGTGCGTGGCCCTTTTAGAGATAGATATTTGGTGGATAACCAGACTTGATCCCCTACTTGATAGTGAGGGGCTTCCTTCTGATGTTGATCTGCTCCTTTCTTGTATTGTTCTTTAGCCCTTTGAAGGTGAGAAACAGCTTCCTTAAAGGCTTGGGTGATTGTAGAATGCAGGTAGTCTACTGCTGGTGTTTCAAGATCTTGGAGGGGATCCAACTCCGAGGTTCGAGGGTGACTGCCGTACAAAAGAAAAAACGGGGTTTTCCCAGTTCCCGAATGGACAGAGTTATTGTAGGCATACTCGGCTATCCAAAGGACATCTTTCCAAGTTTTTTCAGTTTGTTGCAGCATGCAGCGTAAATACTGTTCCAGAGTTTGATTGGTCCTCTCGGTTTGTCCGTCGGTCTGAGGGTGGTGACTGGTCGATAATCTCACATCAATTTGAGCCGACCGACAGCAACTTCGCCAAAAATGAGAAATAAATTGACTACCTCGATCCGAAATTAGAACCGAAGGAAAACCGTGCAGTCGGACGATGTTTTCGAGAAATTCTCGGGCCAGAGTTGCTGCTGTTGGCAAGCCTTTGAGCGGAATGAAATGCGCCATCTTGGAGAATAAGTCCACGATTACTAGAATCGTATTGTATCCGGAGCATGGAGGTAGATCGGTGATGAAGTCCATAGAAAACGTATGCCAAGGGCGAGGTGGGATGTCAATAGGGCGTAAGAGGCCTGCTGGTCTTTCCTTTTGACTCTTGTTTTGGGCGCATACTCCACAGGACATTATAAAGTCTCTGATATCTTTTTTCCAAGACGGCCACCAGAAGTAGCGCTTGATCTTTTCTGAGGTCTTGGCTATACCGGGATGACCTTCCATTAAAGAGTCGTGATAACAAGAGATTACTTTTTTCTGTAAATCTGTGCTGGGTAGGTATAATCGTTCTTGGAAATACAATAAGTTGTCCTTTACTGCAAAGTCCTTTCCCTGCAGATGCCAATTCTGTATGTCTGCTGGAGTTACAAGTTGCCTGGCTTTATCCTTAACTTCCTCTATGGATTCTGTGGCGATTACACCCAGAATTCTTTGTTCGGGAATGATTGGTACAGGTTTAGGGTTGACCAAGTGTTCTTCCACTCCCATCCGAGAAAGGGCATCGGCTTTACCGTTCTTTGTACCAGGTCGATAGGTAATTATGAAGTCAAACTCGGCAAAGAATAATGCCCAACGGAGTTGTCTAGAGGATTGGGCTTTTGCGGTCTTCAAATATTGCAGGTTTCGGTGATCCGTAATCACAGTAACGGTGTGCCGGGCCCCCAGCAGATAATGCCGCCAAGCCTTAAAGGCAGACTTGATAGCCAGAAGTTCCTTGTCAGTAATCGTGTAATTGATTTCAGGAGGCGAGAATTTGCGGGACCAAAATGCCACGGGATGCAACTGATTGGTTACCGGGTCCTTTTGTGATAGAACTGCCCCCATGGCAAGGCTTGAAGCATCAGTTTCCACGATGTAGGGGAGTTCGGGGCAAGGGTGTTTTAAGATTGGTGCAGAGATAAATTTAGTCTTCAAATCCTGGAAAGCTTGTTCCGCCTCGGTAGACCATTCAAAACGTTTGTTTTTCTTTAACAAGGCAGTGATGGGCTGGACTATTCGAGAGAATTCGGGGATAAACCTGCGGTAAAAGTTAGCGAAGCCTAACATGCTTTGCACACCTTTTACGGAGGATGGTGATGGCCATTTGAGAACTGCATCGACCTTCTTTGAATCCATACGCACTCCGCCAGGTGATAATATGAATCCCAAGAATTCAACTTCAGTCACGTTGAAAACACATTTTTCCAACTTAGCGAAAAGTTTGTGTTGACGCAATCTTTCGAGGACCATTTTCACGTGTTTCCGATGTTCAGATTCCGATGAAGAATAAACGAGGATGTCGTCAATGTAAACAACAACACATACATCTATGAGCTCTCTGAGGACATCGTTCATAAAATATTGAAAGGCGGCCGGGGCATTGCAAAGTCCGAAGGGCATGACCTGATATTCAAATAGCCCATACTTGGTGCGGAAGGCCGTCTTCCATTCATCGCCCTCTTTTACTCGTACCAAGTGGTAAGCTCCTCTAAGATCCAGCTTTGTATATATGCATGCTTTTCTGACTTGGTCCAGGAGTTCAGGGATCAAAGGTAACAGATATCTATTCTTAACGGTGATCTGGTTCAGGGAGCGATAATCGATACAAGTTGTAAGGTCTCCTTCCTTTTTTGGAACGAAGAACAAAGCTGAAGAAGCAGGGGACTTGGAAGGACGAATAAACCCATTTGCCAGGTATTGATCCAGGTATTGTCGAAGGTGAAGGTTCTCAGGCTCGGTGAGGGCATAAATTCTACTACAAGGAGGAGTAGATCCAGGTATCAGGTCTATCTGGCAGTCATAAGACCTATGAGGAGGTAGAGAGTTAGCCTGATCCTTCCGGAAAACATCTTGGTATTCTAGGTATTCGGGAGGTAACTGGGGAGTCTCTGAAGAAATTGCGGCCAGTGCAACACCAGGTGGAGGGTGACAAGTAGAGACACATTCTGGAAACTGGACCGTTCTTGCTCGCCAATCGATCAGAGGATTGTGTTTCTCTAACCAAGG
The DNA here is from genome assembly GCF_040938575.1 of Ambystoma mexicanum. Lineage (NCBI taxonomy): Eukaryota > Metazoa > Chordata > Amphibia > Caudata > Ambystomatidae > Ambystoma > Ambystoma mexicanum. Next base: position 546,665,483 of record NC_090935.1, on the reverse strand, counting down.
TATTCCTAGAATAATCTGAAACTGAGGGGCCTTGATCACATCGAACACGATCTTCTCATGGTGTCCATCTTGACTTACTAGCGTCACCTCTTGAGTGGTATGCGTTACTGGCCCGGAGGCTATCTCCGTACCATCCACCGTAGTAATGACGTCCTTTACAGCCTTGGGACAAAGAGTTAGATTCATCCTCAAAACCATTTCATGATCCACATAATTGCCGATGGCACCGCTGTCGACGTAAGCTTCAATTGCATGTAATCGATCCGGATTATCAGGGCTAATGAGGACCATAGGTATCACGAAATGCGAGGTCACGGAACTTGTTTTCACGCTAGGCAAGAGGACCTCTATTCTTGTCGGGCGAGGTCGTTTCCCTGCTCAGAGTTTGTAACTTTGGTAACTGCAGCTCCTACTGCCTTCTTGGCAGGTTTCACCGGACAGTCTCGAAGAAAGTGCCCTGAGTTTCCGCAATATAGGCATAATTGCAACTGTTTCCTCCTTTCCCGCTTCCTTTGTGTTAGAGGACCTTTCAGACCCCCTATTTGCATGGGTTCCCCGGAGTCTACTCCTTTGGAAGGAGTTGGCGGTTTGGAAAATACTCAAGCATCAAACTTGGAACGATCGGCCTTCCTGTTCTGCAGCCTGTGATCTATTTGAACGACCAAGTCTATATAATCCGAACAGTCTTGTGGGGGATTCACTACTTGGGCTAAAACGTCTTTGAGCTCTCCACGTAGACCTCTATAAAACAGCGTAATCCTTTTGTCCTCAGGCCATTGAGTTTCCACTATTAGTCTATTGAAAGATGCAATATAAGCCAAAAGGTCTTGATTACCCTGTCGCAACGAAAGAAGCTCATTGCCCAAGGCCTGCCCCTGTGAATGTCTTGCGAACAGTTTTTCCATACTAAGCTGAAAGGCTTGAAAATCATGGAGAACCGGATCATCTTGATTAACTAGAGGGATCGACCAGTCTGCCGCATTGCCACTAAGGTACAAAAGTACAAAAGCTACTTTTGCTTGATCAGTTGGAAAGGCTGCTGGCCGGCATAAGAAGTGCAACCGGCACTGATTGATAAATACTGCAAACCTCTTTGGGTCACCAGAAAATCGTTCGGGCGGAGCCAGAGGTACATTCCCAGGTAGGTTGATCTGCACTGGATTCATAGAGGATGTTGAAGGAAGATTTGCCCCTGATGCGGGTAACGGGGTCTGTCCGGCTTGTGACTGTAGCACTTGTCTAGCAAGATTGTCTGTTCTCTCCTTGGAAATAATTAGTTCCCTTCTTAGAGCATTCGTTTCCTGACGAGCTGCATGCACTTCTGCCCTTAGTTCCCCAAGTAACCGGGCTAGGGGGTCAGTATCCGAGGTTTCCATAGCGCCTGGGCGAGAGTTTTGCGGTAGGCTTTGCGTTCTGTAACGCTCACCTGATTCTCGCAGAGGCGCCGGTCTTGACTGGGCGACTACCGTATCTTCAAAGGTGATGTGTAGCACCCGGTTGGCTCTTTGGGCTGGACCTCTGTGCACTGTATGCCTGACGTGTAGAGTAAGATGTCTGCAGATAGAAAATATGGGGTTAATGAACTGGGGTTATTGGGGTGTCCCTATCTCTTTCCTCTTCTCCTCTCCTGTAGACCCCCAAAGGTTAACGCTCTCACCTTAGGTAAGTGAATGCCGAGCTCTCCATCTGCCTCGGGGCAGGGTGCTGTAACCAGTTTCTTCACTGGATAGGTAGCGCAGGCCTCTTGACTTCAGAGGACTGCTGTCCGTCGTTTACTGCACGAACGGTAAGTTTCGAGTCATTCAAATGTCTTTAAAGTCTTTAGTAATGATGTCTCTTGTTTTGCAGGGTTCCGGCGATGGCGGATGACGGGCTGAAGTGAGTTGAAGATGGAGCCCGTGTGATGAATAGAAGCGCCTGGAAGCACGTAAGTAAGCGCTTGTTGCCTGCTTCACTATGCGCTCTAACTGTCTTTTTACAGGGGTCTTCAGCAGCGCTGCAGCCCACCTGCTACTCAGGCTGGAAAGCAGGCACGAAGCTAGCGCTCGATGTTAGGGCTGGAAGCCCAGAAGGAAGCACCGATCAGGAAGGGAGGGCAGGCTTGGAGATGGGGGGGACCCAAACAGGGAAGTGGATGTTGCGGTAGGGAGCAGGTGCAATGCGGGGTGGGGGGTCAGTGCTGCAGATTTTGTAAGTTATAAGGCCCTGGAGTGGTCTTTAGCAGCGCTGCAGCTCACCTGCAATCAGATTGGAAAGCAGGCATGGAGCTAGCACTCTATATTAGGGATGGAAGCCCAGAAGGAAGTACCAATCAGGGAGGGAGGGCTTTCTGTGAGGCGGGAGGGGACCCAAAAAGGGAAGTGCAGTGTTCTGTCACTTCTGCGAGCAGAGATGCCTCCAGTACCCACTGTTCTTGAAAGAAAGATTTAAGAAGCTTCGCTATTGCTCTGAAACTTTGATTTATTGACCCCTTTTTAATTTTGCGAGCACAGACTCTGCAAACAGGGTATTTCCTCCTGTAATAAGTGATTACAAGCACGCAGTGGTGTCATTGTTTTTATTTCAAGTGAGTTTTGATGTCAGGACTTGTTTCCAATAAGGAGACATAGGAGAGGGTTTATGAGATATCACAATCATTATTGATAGAATGCTTTTGGTTGAGTCTGGAAGAAACATTGATGTTTAGGCATTACTAAAGTTCCATTCCAACACTGACTACTTTTTCTGACTTACAAAGGAAGAGTGATTGGAGGACCCAGTTGCCCGGTCTGAGATTGGAGGATGTGTCGAAATTTAGTACTTTCAATTAACATTCTGCAGAGAATGAAACTCAGAGGCACAAGTTGAGTTTAACTAGTAGTGTTTATTAATGTATAAGAGGAGCAAGGAGAGAGGCAGACGGCATTTTGTATGAAGCGGTTATCTCTGCCGTTCCAACCATCACTGAACGTTGGATGTTCGCGTGGGTCTGAAGCTCAGAAAAACCTGCGTGACTGTTCAATACTACACATCTCCCTTTTTTTCCATACAATGTAACCTTGAAGTAAAAACATTTATTTAACACAGTACACCATCATTGTACCTCATGGACTGACCTCTCAACCCTGACCTTTATCCTTCCTCCTTTCTTTGCATGATCCCAGCACTCACTTCCTCTATTTGTCTCCCGTTGCTAACTTGCACACTATCCTGTTCATTCACCTCTAGCTCTCTCAGTAAATCCTGCCACGTTCCACTAACCCTGCTCTTATCCATATTCTCTCTTGTATGACACAAAGTTATCCTGTTCATATTCCATCTGTCCCCATTCTCTAGATACACACAAATTCCTTTGCACTCTTTTGGGACTTGAGAACCTCGACAGTCTCTTTAGCACTTTTCCAGGCAGTTTCCCCCTGACAAAATCCCCTTCTCATCTGCAAATAAATCTTGCTCCTCTCCTGTTATCCGTTTAATTCTTCTGCTGAATCTGTTTCTGTGCTACTCTCTCCAACTTAGTTTGCAAATCATCATTCCACTTGTACTTTCTTCCTTCTTCTCTCACCAATCTTGAACACAACCTGTTGCATGGTAAACATCCACACCTGAACTGAAAATGAGTCAAGTTGGTGACACTATCGGGTGTGGTATGATAGGAAGAAAGTAACTTTCTGAAAATTCCAATTATTTTTCACACACATTTGAACAAACTCGTTCAATCTTCTATTAAACATTTCTATCTTCCCATTGGACTGTGGATGATACAAAGAAGTACGAAGATGCATATATTATGCTCTCTCAAAAAAAAACAATAATTTCTCTTGATTTAAACCGCAATTCATTGTCCAAAACCATTTTCTCCAGTGCTTCTTCAATAGCAAAGACTTTTTCTAGAAGTTGTATTATGCTCATTGTATTCACTTCTCTCATTAGTTGTTTTTTATTTATTTTTTATTAAAATGTTATAGTTTACACAGAAACTTTTCATTTTTGTTTTATCATACTGTTTCCACTTTGTTTTCAAAATTTAAAATAAACGTTTCAAGTCTATCATCTTATAAAATGTTAAATTCGAGTCACAGTGTTATTCAACCAATTGTTCTTTTGCAGAAGTCATGATCTTGGTCCAAAATTGAGCCACGATATGTACCAGCTTTTTATCCTGAGCCAAGAGTATCGGTGCCCATCTTGCTTGAGCACTGAGTGTTTCCTTGCTAATTATGAAGAAGGTCCTGCACAGGTCTCTCTCTTGTTGTAACTCAGGACATATCATAATTAGATGATCGCAATGGTTTCCTTATTTTTACAAAATCTGCAGTATTGAAGTAAAGGATCTTGTTGTTTGTTTACTACCAGTCTGGCTCTTGTGGGCAGAATATTGAGCCGTAATTTCATAAACAAGGACCTGATTGATTTATGTGGAATGATCCTCAAATATGCAGGTAGTTGGTTAACTGCTCTTACTTCCAGTTTGCATGTTAAATTTTCTTTATATCTTGCTTTCTCTTCCATGGTAGTTATCCAGTCGTTACGCATGATTTTTTTCTTTGCATTTTGAGGTCGGTTGCTTAGCATTTCTGCTGATATGTCTTCTAGTTGGAGGATTTGGATCATCTGTTGCTCCCATTCTGTCAGGACTTTGGTGCATAGGGGATTAGGTTTTAAATTCAATATGTCAATCGCTGGAATCTTCTCTTCAGAGATAGTCTTCCGATAAAGATCCAATTTCCTCCAAGTTATAATTGGGGCCAATGATTGTATTGCTATCTCGAAGCAGATTCTTGCAACGGGAAAGGACGAGGGCAACATCATAATTTTCCGCCAAAAAATAGCCTCTAATTTCGGGCAAATAGTACCGGAAGATTTGTCAATGTTTCGCTTCCATACGCTAAACATGGAATCACTTTGTTCCTGTAGAATGTTACAATTGGGGTGTAGGAATATTTTCCATATTTTGCGTGCAAGACATAGCCTTTGCGAGCCAGGGGGTGTATTTTCTTTTGTAGTTGTAGTACCCATTCTTTTTCTTCAATTGTTTGATTTATCGTAATACCTAAGTATTTAAAAGTCGATACTACAATTAGCGGAAGTCCATTGATGTATAGCACTGGTATCTTGACTTCTGAGTTCATTTTTGTTATCGACATGATTTTTGTTTTGGGAATATTAACCTTTAGCTCATTTTGGTCCATGAAGGTTCCCATCGTACCCAGATTGTGTTGTAGTCCTCATGGTGTTTTGTCGAGAAGGATGATGTCGTCCGTGTATATCATCAGTGGTAGAGGCGTCTAATTTATTCTTGGCGGTTTTGTTATAGACAATATCATTTCCTGTTCTAAGTCTGCAGTGAACAAATTAAAAAGCATTGCAGCAAGAGGACAGCCTTGCTTGAGACCATTCCATGTCTCAATACAGGCAGTTTGCACGCCCTCTTTAGTTAGCCTTACCCGTATCTTAGTACACGAATAGAGAAGTTTTATTGGTTCTAGGATGTGTGACGGGTATTTCAATTTTTCTAATTTGCTCCAAAGTAGTTGCCGGTTGCTGGTTTATTGTCTCAAAAGCTAGATGAAGGTCTACAAATGCAAGCCAAGATAGCTTCCTGTTTGATGAAAGTAAGGAGAAGGAGGTTTATATTTGTCCCCACATTTTGGACGAAAGCTGTCTGTCTTTTAGCAAATTGGTTTTCTGCTATAGCGCAAGAAGATAGATCCCTCAGCAACATTGTCGCAAACATTTTCCCTAGAGGGTCTAAAAGAGCTATGGGCCTGTAGTTCGCCGGATTTTCCTTATCCCCTGCTTAAATATGGGTATCAAAGTAGCCAATCTCCATGTCGCCGGAATTTGATTAAATTGATTAATTATGCTGAGGAGTTGGCTCATGATATCAGCCCATATCTCAGTAGCCTTTTTTATGATTTTGTTCGACAGTCAGTCAGGCCCAGGGGCACGTGAGCCATTGAGTGTAACGCTCACCTGATACTCGCAGAGGCGCCGGTCTTGACTGGGCGACTACCGTATCTTCAAAGGTGATGTGTAGCACCCGGTTGGCTCTTTGGGCTGGACCTCTGTGCACTGTATGCCTGACGTGTAGAGTAAGATGTCTGCAGATAGAAAATATGGGGTTAATGAACTGGGGTTATTGGGGTGCCCCTATCTCTTTCCTCTTCTCCTCTCCTGTAGACCCCCAAAGGTTAACGCTCTCACCTTAGGTAAGTGAATGCCGAGCTCTCCATCTGCCTCGGGGCAGGGTGCTGTAACCAGTTTCTTCACTGGATAGGTAGCGCAGGCCTCTTGACTTCAGAGGACTGCTGTCCGTCGTTTACTGCACGAACGGTAAGTTTCGAGTCATTCAAATGTCTTTAAAGTCTTTAGTAATGATGTCTCTTGTTTTGCAGGGTTCCGGCGATGGCGGATGACGGGCTGAAGTGAGTTGAAGATGGAGCCCGTGTGATGAATAGAAGCGCCTGGAAGCACGTAAGTAAGCGCTTGTTGCCTGCTTCACTATGCGCTCTAACTGTCTTTTTATTTTGCAGGTACGAGTTCGGAGCGGCTGCAGGGTGCCGGAATACCCACTGGATTAGATGTGGAAAGGAGTAATGGCACGTGAGTATTAAAGTTCCCCAATGTCTTTAAACGCACCTTGTTTTGTCTTTCAGATGCGGGATGCAGCGCCGAAGGCCTCCGGAGCGTGCGAAGAGTTGGTAAACTTTTGTCTTTCAGATGCCGGAATGCAGTGTGAAGACCTCCGGAGCGCACGAAGAGTAGGTAAGCCTTTGCCTCTCAGATGCTGGAATGCTAACCTGTTCTTTCTTGTCTTTATAGGTGTTGCTGAAGACTGGATTCAGGATGGTAAGCCTTTGCCTTTCAGATGCCGGAATGCTAACCTGTTCTTTCTTGTCTTTAGAGGTGTTGCTGAAGACTGGATTCAGGATGGTAAGCCTTTTTCCTTAGGCCCAGGACCGGATGCAGAAGACACGATGAGCGTTCTGCTGCAGAGGTTGCAGAATAACGCAAAGCAAGATTCATCCACCGGGTGTGGTTTAAATAGCCTCCTGTAGTGCTTAGGTGTCTCCTTCCACAGCCACGCCTAAGTAAGAAAAGAGTTCCTGGTAAGAAAAGAGTTCCTGCCTTCCAGAAGAGTTCCAGTGTTCTGAATCTAGGGAGTGGCTCCAGCCCCACCCAACAGGAAAAGTAGTTCCAAACAGAAGAGGATCAGAGGCTCAACTGGCAGGCAAGTAAGCAGCATGGTCTGCTGAAGGTAAGTCCACCCAAGCATTATGAGCCCGGCGCTTCCAGCGCTGGGACTGGGCATATTTATGAGCCTGGTGCCACTGGCGCCAGGACTGGGTCCAAAAGGTCCCAATTGGGACTGGTTGGCACTCGGAACCTGGGTTATGGATCTGCTTCCAAGGGAGTTGGGAAAACCCTGACCTTTTGGAAGCAGAGATCATGACAGTACCCCCCCTCAAGGCCCCTCCCAAACCGGGCTTCTCCGGGGGTTTTGGCTTGTCAGGAAATGTTCGGTGAAATCTTTTGATTAGGCGAGGAACGTGGACATATTCAGCAGGTTCCCAGGATCTCTCTTGGGGGCCGTAGCCTTTCCAGTCAATTAGGTAGAATAGTTTAGATTTGGAGATCTTGGAGTCCAGAATGCTTTTGACTTCAAACTCGAGTTCTCCTTCCACTAGGATAGGTTTTGGAGATTTGGTTAGTCGGGTTTGAGGTTGCACGGGTTTTAATAGAGAGACGTGGAAGACCGGATGTATCTTCATGTGCGGGGGCAAGTCCAACTTGACCGCTACTGGGTTTACTATGGTAGTGATGGAATAGGGACCAAGGTATCTTGGGTTGAATGTGCGTGGCCCTTTTAGAGATAGATATTTGGTGGATAACCAGACTTGATCCCCTACTTGATAGTGAGGGGCTTCCTTCTGATGTTGATCTGCTCCTTTCTTGTATTGTTCTTTAGCCCTTTGAAGGTGAGAAACAGCTTCCTTAAAGGCTTGGGTGATTGTAGAATGCAGGTAGTCTACTGCTGGTGTTTCAAGATCTTGGAGGGGATCCAACTCCGAGGTTCGAGGGTGACTGCCGTACAAAAGAAAAAACGGGGTTTTCCCAGTTCCCGAATGGACAGAGTTATTGTAGGCATACTCGGCTATCCAAAGGACATCTTTCCAAGTTTTTTCAGTTTGTTGCAGCATGCAGCGTAAATACTGTTCCAGAGTTTGATTGGTCCTCTCGGTTTGTCCGTCGGTCTGAGGGTGGTGACTGGTCGATAATCTCACATCAATTTGAGCCGACCGACAGCAACTTCGCCAAAAATGAGAAATAAATTGACTACCTCGATCCGAAATTAGAACCGAAGGAAAACCGTGCAGTCGGACGATGTTTTCGAGAAATTCTCGGGCCAGAGTTGCTGCTGTTGGCAAGCCTTTGAGCGGAATGAAATGCGCCATCTTGGAGAATAAGTCCACGATTACTAGAATCGTATTGTATCCGGAGCATGGAGGTAGATCGGTGATGAAGTCCATAGAAAACGTATGCCAAGGGCGAGGTGGGATGTCAATAGGGCGTAAGAGGCCTGCTGGTCTTTCCTTTTGACTCTTGTTTTGGGCGCATACTCCACAGGACATTATAAAGTCTCTGATATCTTTTTTCCAAGACGGCCACCAGAAGTAGCGCTTGATCTTTTCTGAGGTCTTGGCTATACCGGGATGACCTTCCATTAAAGAGTCGTGATAACAAGAGATTACTTTTTTCTGTAAATCTGTGCTGGGTAGGTATAATCGTTCTTGGAAATACAATAAGTTGTCCTTTACTGCAAAGTCCTTTCCCTGCAGATGCCAATTCTGTATGTCTGCTGGAGTTACAAGTTGCCTGGCTTTATCCTTAACTTCCTCTATGGATTCTGTGGCGATTACACCCAGAATTCTTTGTTCGGGAATGATTGGTACAGGTTTAGGGTTGACCAAGTGTTCTTCCACTCCCATCCGAGAAAGGGCATCGGCTTTACCGTTCTTTGTACCAGGTCGATAGGTAATTATGAAGTCAAACTCGGCAAAGAATAATGCCCAACGGAGTTGTCTAGAGGATTGGGCTTTTGCGGTCTTCAAATATTGCAGGTTTCGGTGATCCGTAATCACAGTAACGGTGTGTCGGGCCCCCAGCAGATAATGCCGCCAAGCCTTAAAGGCAGACTTGATAGCCAGAAGTTCCTTGTCAGTAATCGTGTAATTGATTTCAGGAGGCGAGAATTTGCGGGACCAAAATGCCACGGGATGCAACTGATTGGTTACCGGGTCCTTTTGTGATAGAACTGCCCCCATGGCAAGGCTTGAAGCATCAGTTTCCACGATGTAGGGGAGTTCGGGGCGAGGGTGTTTTAAGATTGGTGCAGAGATAAATTTAGTCTTCAAATCCTGGAAAGCTTGTTCCGCCTCGGTAGACCATTCAAAACGTTTGTTTTTCTTTAACAAGGCAGTGATGGGCTGGACTATTCGAGAGAATTCGGGGATAAACCTGCGGTAAAAGTTAGCGAAGCCTAACATGCTTTGCACACCTTTTACGGAGGATGGTGATGGCCATTTGAGAACTGCATCGACCTTCTTTGAATCCATACGCACTCCGCCAGGTGATAATATGAATCCCAAGAATTCAACTTCAGTCACGTTGAAAACACATTTTTCCAACTTAGCGAAAAGTTTGTGTTGACGCAATCTTTCGAGGACCATTTTCACGTGTTTCCGATGTTCAGATTCCGATGAAGAATAAACGAGGATGTCGTCAATGTAAACAACAACACATACATCTATGAGCTCTCTGAGGACATCGTTCATAAAATATTGAAAGGCGGCCGGGGCATTGCAAAGTCCGAAGGGCATGACCTGATATTCAAATAGCCCATACTTGGTGCGGAAGGCCGTCTTCCATTCATCGCCCTCTTTTACTCGTACCAAGTGGTAAGCTCCTCTAAGATCCAGCTTTGTATACATGCATGCTTTTCTGACTTGGTCCAGGAGTTCAGGGATCAAAGGTAACAGATATCTATTCTTAACGGTGATCTGGTTCAGGGAGCGATAATCGATACAAGTTGTAAGGTCTCCTTCCTTTTTTGGAACGAAGAACAAAGCTGAAGAAGCAGGGGACTTGGAAGGACGAATATACCCATTTGCCAGGTATTGATCCAGGTATTGTCGAAGGTGAAGGTTCTCAGGCTCGGTGAGGGCATAAATTCTACTACAAGGAGGAGTAGATCCAGGTATCAGGTCTATCTGGCAGTCATAAGACCTATGAGGAGGTAGAGAGTTAGCCTGATCCTTCCGGAAAACATCTTGGTATTCTAGGTATTCGGGAGGTAACTGGGGAGTCTCTGAAGAAATTGCGGCCAGTGCAACACCAGGTGGAGGGTGACAAGTAGAGACACATTCTGGAAACTGGACCGTTCTTGCTCGCCAATCGATCAGAGGATTGTGTTTCTCTAACCAAGGTATTCCTAGAATAATCTGAAACTGAGGGGCCTTGATCACATCGAACACGATCTTCTCATGGTGTCCATCTTGACTTACTAGCGTCACCTCTTGAGTGGTATGCGTTACTGGCCCGGAGGCTATCTCCGTACCATCCACCGTAGTAATGACGTCCTTTACAGCCTTGGGACAAAGAGTTAGATTCATCCTCAAAACCATTTCATGATCCACATAATTGCCGATGGCACCGCTGTCGACGTAAGCTTCAATTGCATGTAATCGATCCGGATTATCAGGGCTAATGAGGACCATAGGTATCACGAAATGCGAGGTCACGGAACTTGTTTTCACGCTAGGCAAGAGGACCTCTATTCTTGTCGGGCGAGGTCGTTTCCCTGCTCAGAGTTTGTAACTTTGGTAACTGCAGCTCCTACTGCCTTCTTGGCAGGTTTCACCGGACAGTCTCGAAGAAAGTGCCCTGAGTTTCCGCAATATAGGCATAATTGCAACTGTTTCCTCCTTTCCCGCTTCCTTTGTGTTAGAGGACCTTTCAGACCCCCTATTTGCATGGGTTCCCCGGAGTCTACTCCTTTGGAAGGAGTTGGCGGTTTGGAAAATACTCAAGCATCAAACTTGGAACGATCGGCCTTCCTGTTCTGCAGCCTGTGATCTATTTGAACGACCAAGTCTATATAATCCGAACAGTCTTGTGGGGGATTCACTACTTGGGCTAAAACGTCTTTGAGCTCTCCACGTAGACCTCTATAAAACAGCGTAATCCTTTTGTCCTCAGGCCATTGAGTTTCCACTATTAGTCTATTGAAAGATGCAATATAAGCCAAAAGGTCTTGATTACCCTGTCGCAACGAAAGAAGCTCATTGCCCAAGGCCTGCCCCTGTGAATGTCTTGCGAACAGTTTTTCCATACTAAGCTGAAAGGCTTGAAAATCATGGAGAACCGGATCATCTTGATTAACTAGAGGGATCGACCAGTCTGCCGCATTGCCACTAAGGTACGAAAGTACAAAAGCTACTTTTGCTTGATCAGTTGGAAAGGCTGCTGGCCGGCATAAGAAGTGCAACCGGCACTGATTGATAAATACTGCAAACCTCTTTGGGTCACCAGAAAATCGTTCGGGCGGAGCCAGAGGTACATTCCCAGGTAGGTTGATCTGCACTGGACTCATAGAGGATGTTGAAGGAAGATTTGCCCCTGATGCGGGTAACGGGGTCTGTCCGGCTTGTGACTGTAGCACTTGTCTAGCAAGATTGTCTGTTCTCTCCTTGGAAATAATTAGTTCCCTTCTTAGAGCATTCGTTTCCTGACGAGCTGCATGCACTTCTGCCCTTAGTTCCCCAAGTAACCGGGCTAGGGGGTCAGTATCCGAGGTTTCCATAGCGCCTGGGCGAGAGTTTTGCGGTAGGCTTTGCGTTCTGTAACGCTCACCTGATTCTCGCAGAGGCGCCGGTCTTGACTGGGCGACTACCGTATCTTCAAAGGTGATGTGTAGCACCCGGTTGGCTCTTTGGGCTGGACCTCTGTGCACTGTATGCCTGACGTGTAGAGTAAGATGTCTGCAGATAGAAAATATGGGGTTAATGAACTGGGGTTATTGGGGTGTCCCTATCTCTTTCCTCTTCTCCTCTCCTGTAGACCCCCAAAGGTTAACGCTCTCACCTTAGGTAAGTGAATGCCGAGCTCTCCATCTGCCTCGGGGCAGGGTGCTGTAACCAGTTTCTTCACTGGATAGGTAGCGCAGGCCTCTTGACTTCAGAGGACTGCTGTCCGTCGTTTACTGCACGAACGGTAAGTTTCGAGTCATTCAAATGTCTTTAAAGTCTTTAGTAATGATGTCTCTTGTTTTGCAGGGTTCCGGCGATGGCGGATGACGGGCTGAAGTGAGTTGAAGATGGGGCCCGTGTGATGAATAGAAGCGCCTGGAAGCACGTAAGTAAGCGCTTGTTGCCTGCTTCACTATGCGCTCTAACTGTCTTTTTATTTTGCAGGTACGAGTTCGGAGCGGCTGCAGGGTGCCGGAATACCCACTGGATTAGATGTGGAAAGGAGTAATGGCACGTGAGTATTAAAGTTCCCCAATGTCTTTAAACGCACCTTGTTTTGTCTTTCAGATGCGGGATGCAGCGCCGAAGGCCTCCGGAGCGTGCGAAGAGTTGGTAAACTTTTGTCTTTCAGATGCCGGAATGCAGTGTGAAGACCTCCGGAGCGCACGAAGAGTAGGTAAGCCTTTGCCTTTCAGATGCCGGAATGCTAACCTGTTCTTTCTTGTCTTTATAGGTGTTGCTGAAGACTGGATTCAGGATGGTAAGCCTTTGCCTTTCAGATGCCGGAATGCTAACCTGTTCTTTCTTGTCTTTAGAGGTGTTGCTGAAGACTGGATTCAGGATGGTAAGCCTTTTTCCTTAGGCCCAGGACCGGATGCAGAAGACACGATGAGCGTTCTGCTGCAGAGGTTGCAGAATAACGCAAAGCAAGATTCATCCACCGGGTGTGGTTTAAATAGCCTCCTGTAGTGCTTAGGTGTCTCCTTCCACAGCCACGCCTAAGTAAGAAAAGAGTTCCTGGTAAGAAAAGAGTTCCTGCCTTCCAGAAGAGTTCCAGTGTTCTGAATCTAGGGAGTGGCTCCAGCCCCACCCAACAGGAAAAGTAGTTCCAAACAGAAGAGGATCAGAGGCTCAACTGGCAGGCAAGTAAGCAGCATGGTCTGCTGAAGGTAAGTCCACCCAAGCATTATGAGCCCGGCGCTTCCAGCGCTGGGACTGGGCATATTTATGAGCCTGGTGCCACTGGCGCCAGGACTGGGTCCAAAAGGTCCCAATTGGGACTGGTTGGCACTCGGAACCTGGGTTATGGATCTGCTTCCAAGGGAGTTGGGAAAACCCTGACCTTTTGGAAGCAGAGATCATGACATTGAGCTTGTTAATGATTTGTAGGATATCTTATTTTGTCCTGGTCATTTTCCATTTCTTTTCAGTTGGACAGTGTTCGGCCCAAGAGCCTGGTCTTCTACTGTACAAAGCAGAGAAATATTCTCTACATAGGTGCTCTGTTACGTTTTGTATTAATCAGTGCTGTCTGGGGTACGATGGGTTGAGGAGACTCCATAAATCGCAGGTGTTATGGTTCTTTAGACATTGTAACATTAATTTGTTATCCCTTAGGTTCAACGTGCTTCTGTACATCTTTGTCCAATTTTTATATCTCTGTTTAGCAACTTTCATTGAGATTCGGTTGTCTTCAGTATTATTCTTCGGAAGCAATCTGCAGAGTTTTTTTCCTTTTACTTGGAGATTGTTCTGATGATTGTGATTGCTTAGAGAGACCTTCTTTCTCAGTTTGCTGGTATTTCGCTCAGAGTTCTTCTAACTGATCTGGTTTAATTCGTAATATGGTTAATGGCGTGTTGAGTTCCATTAAAGGCAGTGGCTGCTTTTCACACTGGCCTCCGTTTCCTAACCACGTCAGGGTCAAGATGTGATTATCACTGTTCGTGGTATGGCTAATATTTGTATTTTGTCTAGCATGCAGAATTGCTGGGGAGATATAAATGTAGTCTAAAATAGCCTTCGAGGGGCCATGTGTCCAAGTTGGAATCAGTTGGTTCTCATTAGTCTGCGAATTTCCCACACGTGTGAGATTTCTTATCTCCATTTCTTTGAGCCAAATTGTTGCTCTTGTCGAAAGCTCAGCTTTTTTCTTCAAATTGCCCATTGTGTCAAAAATGTGAATATTTAGATCTCCACATATAATGATATCAACCTGGCTGTATATCGCTATTGTTGAATCTATTCTATGAAAACGGTGTCAATGAATTTATTCTCATTGATGGCTACCGGAATTCCAATATAAATTGAATACGGCTAAAGTTGAAATCTCTTTGGATCCATGGAGAATCTATTTTTACCAACGTTAACTGGCCTGAGGAAGGTCTTCCTTTAGTCTGCTGCCGAGCTAGGTTTGTGAAGACCTTAAACCCTTCACATATTGGGGGCTGGGACAACCACGTCTCCTGGAGGCATATTATATGACACTTCGCAATTTTTGCAGGCGTCTGAAGAAACAGGTGCGCCTGACCCCTTGTATTCCATAAGGCTAGCGATATTTCAACATTTTTTGGGATTTCTGATTGTTATAAGTGTCACTGAGCGAAGCTTGTTCCTTCATCCCTTTGATCATAGTATTCCCTTCTTATGTATAGAGTAGCATAATTCTCATTAGTTTTGGCATATTGCGTTTTTTTGGTTTTGTAGTGTCCTGTAGATAACCGCGAGTCATCACTGCTCAGGGAATCTGTATATGAGCTTATTTCACATGATTCCCAGAAAAAGATCTTTTGTTTTGTTCTACTCGCAGGTAGTGGAGATTTTCGCTGTCCTGGATAGTGCAGTTGACCTTTGGTGCATTTAAATCCTATAGATTCAAGTTGTTTGACTGTTTTCTTCATTCTTCATCTACAAATTCCATCAGTTTTATATCGTATGACCTAATATGTTTTAGTTCCGGAATTGCATTTAGTAATCAAAAGGTGTTGGTTCAGTTTAGAATCATCGGAGTCTTCGTAGCTGTAAGATGAGCCAGAGTTATCTCAAATTTTTCCTGTGCTTTTGTGGGATCTATGAAGGTTGGTATTTTCAGGTGTGGATAAGCCAAATTTCTTTCTTCTCATTTTAATGAGCAAGACATCATGTCACTTGGTCTTTTTTCTTGGAGAAAATGAGAATGACTGGGCTTTGCTGGACATTTGCTAGGAGATAGCTTCTCAGGACTCGTGGAAGTTTCGAGTTCGTCCTCCGATATCTCTTCGCATGTAAGATCGATGATCGCTATGGATGTAGAGTCTACATCTGGGTATTGGTCCAATATGATCATAGCTGTGGCATTGGGTTCTTGTTCTTGAACCGATTCGTCTGAGGCGATTTCCTCCGTATATGTTGATAATTCCATTAGATCTGCTTGTTGTCTCTCTTTATCATCTTGCTGCGCTTGCTGAGATGTAGTCTGAATCTTGCGGAGCATTGTCAGTAGAATCGGTTCTGACCTATTGAGGGAATCTGTTGTTTGGTTCATAGATTGAGCCGCTGGTACACGGGGCATGTCTTGAGGCAGAGGTAAATTCCTTAAGAAGGCACGTGATCCACTCTGACGTTTCCTTGTTTTTTTTCTTTGCCTTTGCACCCTTTCAGAGTCCCTGTAGCATTATGCTGCAAAAAAATCTCAAAAGTCTGGAGCTCATTTGTTACCTGTACATGCGGGTGGAGTTGTATTCCAGGTGTCTGTTTATGTCCCACCAGTAGATTCTTCATCTTATCTGTCTGATCTTGGTGCTTGCTTGGATCTGTCTGAGTGTGAACCATCGCAGGAAATTGTTTGTCAGTAATTCTCGTTGTTATTTTTGACATCTCCCTCATCAATGTCATCAGGGCCACTGTTGACTGAATTCTCTGTGTGTGATCTGTACTGGCAATATCAGCCAATCTGGTTTGCCATTGGTGACTTGTCTCTGCCTCTTGATCCAAACGTTGCTGTAATTGTACAATGACATTTTCTATATGGATCTGTTTCGTGTGCATGAGTGCTATCAACGTCGCCTGGTCTTTAATTGCATCCACATTTGCCTCGTGTAATTTGAGAAAAGGTATTAGTGATTGTGAAGTGGTTGTTATCAAAAGGTTTTGGAGATCAAACATTGTTGTCAGTATTCGAGCAAGTGGTGGTTTTTCAGAATGATCGACCGTCTTTTTAGTTTCAGACAAATTGCTTAGGGTCTGATTTGTCCTCTCATGCTTTATCGGTAGATGGCACTTTTTCCTTCTATCTAGTTCATCGCCTTTGTCTTGGATCTCTGCCAGCCAATCTTTCGGTGAAAATGAGAAGTTTTCTTCCATCTGTTTGTATGACGGCGTTGATGTAAGACGCAGTATATTGTTCATTAACTCCCTTTGTTCTGACGACGGTTCCCTTTAATTTTCGTGTGGGCTCATGATTGAATCTAGCTCCATGATGTCTAGTGACAGCCGGGGAGTTTGATGGATTATCTGTTGTTCAACATCATACATTTGTGGCGTTCTTATGCTTTTCTTGGCTTGTAATTGAAACCAAAGGTTCCTTGCTCGCGATGCTTTTTCTTTTCTTTTGATCGTGGTCTTCTAATTTGTCAAAGTATCCATTACTTTGTGAGTGGTCATTTAGTTTGTGTTTTTTATATTCCTGTAGTAGTTGGCTCTGAACACATACACTCGGTAGGTTTGTTATGAGTTCCTCTATGCAGTGACCAGCGTCTGGGTCTGTGGACTTTTTTACAGTGACCAAGATATCTGCTGTAACTTCTTTGTTCATATGAGGATTTGTTTGTTGGTTTGTTAGAATATGCTGCGGTCGGCCGGCAGAGGGCAGCCGATCCACATCCTCCTCCGTCACGCGATTTTGACTCCATCGCTGATCCGCCACCCGCAGTCCGATCGCCATTGCAGGGACTTGGAGGACTGACCCATGTGCCCCGTCCACCTCAACGTCGGCGCCAGCTCTGGTAAGTGTTGCTGTGACCGTTCCGATGTCTGGATCCGGGGAAGCGCAGGTAGAGAAATACTGTGTGTCTCTGGCGCTATGTTTGAACACGCAGCATGCTGTGACGTATTCGGATTCTCCAGAATGGGGTCTGCTATGGATTTCACAGGCTCATGAATACTCCCCGTCGTCGGGCTGGAAATCCTCGGTAAAAGAAAAAATCATTTTCAGTTTCATTTCTGAACTGTCTTTCTCCTAATAACCAATCACTGGTCTCTGGGTCATACTGCTCCCAGCCAATGACTGCCCTCTACCTAAGCCCCTCCTCAGGCATCCATCTTCAGATTTTTACTGCACGTTCATGTGTTTTGAGTCCTCATGGTTAGCTCTCGAGCTTTTACTGCGTATTGCGTTTTTTCAAAGAGTTTAGTCTTTTTCGGTCAAATCGAGCCTCACGCTCCACCGATTCTTCTTCCGATTAACGGGGACCCATTTCGGAAATCTCTATGCCCCTCAAGAGCGAATTTCGTCGAATTTCACTTCTTGGAGGATTCCAGAAGATCTTTGAGGCCTACCCCGCATGGACATGGCCAAACACAAAGGATACTCGACGCCCGTTGGATCCAAGCTGTTTAGGATCTGGCCAGGATGTGGACTACAGAACGTTTTCAAGGAGGATGAGCACTCCCGGTGGCTCTACTGCCTGCATTCCGACAAGTCGCACGTGGAGGAGGACTGTGTGTTCTGCAAGGACATGTCCACCCATACCATGAAGGACCATCGCTAACGGCTCTCTGACTGTCTGGAGGCGAAAAGCCTGGCGACAGGTGAGCCCAAGAAGAAGTCTGAGCGGTCTTCTAAGACCTTTGAGGACGCTCCGGCGATGGGGGCCCAACATAAGGCAAAGCACTGCGAGTCCGCAGGCACCGGGAGCACCGTTGGTACGGGCTCTGCGGCTGCCAGACCGGGCGCAGCATCGCCAACGCCGTCAACCGTGAGCCAACGCTCTGGCTCGACGAAGAGGAAGTCGGAAAACCCGGGTAAGCTTCGGGAGAAGCCCCGGTCGACCCTGATGGAGAAAGCCAAGGGGGAGAGAGGCAGTGACCCTCCCCCCACGGTGAAGGCCTCAGACGCGTCAAAGGTCGTGAAGGCCCAGATTCACCTGGCTAAGACTTCGATTGAGGAAGTGCCAGTATCCCTGGCGAAACCTGCAGATGCGGCCCCAGTTTAGGCAACCTTCAAAGACAAGAGTGGCCCTGCCCTCCCAGAGGGAATCGTCTTTCCTGCCCATCGAAAAGACCCCCGTGAAACCCTAGGGAGAGAAGAAGGGGGTGTGCCATAGTCCTACCGGACTCAGATATCTCCTCCGAGGATGAGCTGGCGGGCCTCAAGTCAGTCTTGGACAAGAGATTCGTCGAGGTCAGGTCCTACGGGAAGGACCCCGACAAGGCGGACATGGAGAGTGATGGGGGAGCCGATGAGTTGTGGCAGATCGACGAGGAACCGGACACCACGCTGCTGCCGACACTCCCATCGAAACCGCTGCAACCATCGACGGACAGGTCAGAGGACATCTTGCTGGCCCTGCTCACCCTGTGTTCAGAAGGAAGAACAAGGATGCCTTTGTCTCCGGTGGACGATCCAGGGGCACCTGGAATGTCGGGAAGCCTTTTGCCCAAGCGGAGGTGAGTCCACCCGCCCCCACCCTTCCATCCTTCACCTCCATCCCCTCCTCCGAGGGACGAGACCGAGATGGCAATGACGGGGATGGACGGCGACGACGGAGCAGATCTCCTGTCGCCCCCACCCCAGGCTTCTCCTCCCGCCATGATCGCTAGGGCCACCCCGTTTCACGCCATGATCACTAGGGCCTCAGAGCTTTTTCAGCTATGCCCCGAGGAACAGAAGAAGGAGGGATTCCTTTATCAGCGACGAGAGGCCAAGAGGAAGACCGTACTCTCGGTCCCACTGTTGGACGACATCTGGGATGAGGGGCTGGCCCTCCTGAAGAACCCATCCTCGGCCCCGGTGAAGAGAGACCGGTACGAGAAGAAGTACCGGGTCCCAGACTCTGCACCAATCTGCCTCGCAGCACAGCTGTCTCCGGACTCAGTGGTCTCCGCGGCTGCCAATAAGAAATCCGCTGGGACGATGGTGTCAGCTTCCACTTCACTGCCGGACGGCGAGGGGAAGAAGCTGGATACCATGGGATGTCAGGTCATTTCGTCGGCAACGACCACCATTAAGGCGGCCAACGCTCTCGTGGCTCGCTTAGATAGGGAGCTGTGGTTTAAAATCGCCCACCCCCCTGGATTTCCGGACGACAAGAGGGCAGAGGCCCTTGAAATCTTACAGTTAGGCGAGGTGGCTTCAGACCATACCATTACAGTGGCAACGGACCTCACTGACACTGGCTTCTGCCAGATGGGTAACGTTGATTGCCTTTGTAGGTGTGGCTGGCTAAGGGCCACCGACTTCCGTCAGGACATTCAGACGAAGGTACTGGACATGGCCTTCGACAGGAACAACTTGATTGGCAAGGCAGTTGACGAGTCACTGCAGGCCATCAAAGCAGACACCAAGACGGAACGTGCCTTGGGCACGCTCCATCAACAACGGCCACCCTATCGGCCCTCTGGAGGCAAGTCGCAAGGTGCCTCCAAAGGATTCCGCGGCAGCTCTTCCTCATACCGTCAGACTGCCTGCTCTGCCCAAGGTGATAAGGCCTCAGCGAAGCAGGACTGAACCGGCCGTGACATCAGGCCCCCACCTGAGCACCCCGGTGGGAGGCCGGCTGGTGAACTTCGTTGGCGCGTGGAAAACCATCTCCACTGACCATTGGGTGCTGGATGCCCTAGCCCACGGGCACACTCTGGAGTTCCAAAGGAAGTGTCCCCGCTTTCCACCCATGGCCAGGTAAGAAAACCACATTCCTCAACTACTTCTAGAGGTACGAGCAATGCTAAAGGGGGGTGCGATAGAGCTCATCCCGAAGAGGCTCCGGAGTATACTCACGGTACTTCCTCATTCGAAAGCAGACTAGCCGCTGGCAGCCCATCCTAGATCTCCGCCACCTCAACAAATACATGAAATCCCAGAAATTCTGGATGGTCACCCTTTAGCACGTGCTGGGACAACTGGAAGAAGGGGACTTCCTGTCTTCGCTGGACCTGGAGGATGCCTACTTCCACATCCCCATTCACAAGAGGCACCGAATGTTTCTACGCTTCATGGTACAAGGACGGCACTACCAGTTCAGGGCCCTCCCCTTCGGTCTGAAGTCGGCCCCAAGGGTCTTCACCAAGTGCCTAGCACCGGTGGCGGCGCGGCTGCGCCTGCAGGGGATTCACGTCTAACCTTATCTGGATGATTGGCTCATCCGAGCGAAGTCAAAGGAACTCGCCGTTGAACACACAGCGAGGACCATCCACCTACTCACTGAACTGGGTTTCTCGATAAACTATGCAAAGTCGTGCTTGGAGCCATCACAGGATGCCCAGTTCCTGTGAGCCAGACTAGCCGTGCCGTCGGAGGACAAGATAAAGGCCATGCTGGGTAAAGTACAACGGCTGTTGGCCATGAAGGTTGCCAGGGTGAGGTCCATTAAGTTCCTGCTCGGCATGATGTCGTCATGCATCTACGTCGTTTGGCTGTGCAGACTGCGGATGCGGCTGCTTCAGGAGTTCCTCGACGCCCGTTGGATGCAGGCGAAGGGAATCTTCAAGGACATGATCGCCCTCAACAAGACATTCCGTCAAGCGGTTTTATGGTGGGGGGTCACGCGCATCTAGTGGCGGGCACGGACTTCCAGACTCCGGCGCATCAGGAGTCGGTGACAACGGACAACTCCCTGGAGGGATGGGGCGCACACACCAGAAATCTCCACGCACAAGGCCTTTGGCTCCCGGAGGAGAGTCGTTGCACATCAACGTCCTGGAGCTCCGGGCCGTGTTTTAGGCCCTCAAGTAATTTCTTCCGTCCCTCAAGTGCAAGGTGGTGCGGGTCTTCACCGACAACACCACAATGATGTTCTACATTCAGAAGCAGGGGGGCACCAGATCCCCTGCTCTCTCCAAGGAAGCGCAGGACCTATGGCACTGGACCGTCGCTGAAAGGATGTTCTTGGTACCCTTTCATCTGGCAGGAGTGAAGAACACCATCGCCGACTCACTCAGCAGGGAGCTGCCATCTTGCCACGAGTGGGAACTTCAGCAGGATCAGGTGGACCTACTGTTTTGACAATGGGAAAATCCCTAGATCGATCTGTTTCGACGGCGATGAACACCAAGTGCCGGAGGTTCGCCAGCAGGTTTCCCCAGCCGTGGAGCATGGGGGATGCGTTCTCATTCCCCTGGGATGGCCTGTTTCTCTATGCATTCCCACCTTTGCCGCTGTTCCTACGACTCATCAGTCAACTCAGACGGTCCCGGTGCAGGATGATCCTCGTCGCTCCGGCGTGGCCGAGGCAGATATGGTACCCGGACCTTCTGGCCTTGTCAGGGTCCCATCCAGTCAAGCTTCCGGCAGACGCAGATCTTCTCGCCGGCGAAGGAGGCGTGATTCTGCACCACGAACCATCGTCGCTGAACCTGCAGGCCTGGCTCCTACAGCACGAGAGTTTGGTGGATACGAGATCCCCGCAGACTGCAAGGAGGTGCTTGCCAAGGCCAGGGCTTCTTCGACTCTTAAGTGCTACAGACATAAATGGAAGAGGTTCACTGTCTGGTGCCGTGCACAGAAGATAAACCCTCTACGGATTACGGCCCTTCAAGTGCTGCCGTAGTTGATGTCGCTGGCCAAGGTGGGGCTGGCGCATGCCTCTATCAAGATCCATCTGGTGGCTATCTCCTGCTACACCCAAACTCCGGGGCGATCGTCGCTGTGGTCGCATTTCCTGGTTAAGGAGTTCATGAAAGGACTTTTACGCTCTTTGCCACCGGTGAAGGCTCCGGCCCCGGTGTGGGAGCTCAATGTGGTGCTGACTAGGCTCATGGGTCCCCCGTTCGAGCCTCTGCATTCGGCACCTCTGAAATTCCTGTCATGGAAGACGGCGTTCCTGGTGGCCATCACATCCGCATGACGAGTGGGAGAGATCCAGGCGCTCTCCTGTAAGCCTCCGTACATTACTTTCCACGCAATGAGGGTCGTGCTGAGGACGCACCACTCCTTCATGCCCAAGGTGCTGTCGGACTTCTATCTCAACGAGCCCTTGGTGTTACCTGTTTTCTTCCCGTCGCCTTTGTCGTCGGCTGAGAGGGCTTTGCCCTCGCTGGATGTGGCTAGAGCGCTGAAGTTCTACGCGGACCACACAAAGCGTTTTTGGAAAACATCACAGCTATTTGTGAACTTTGGCCCTGTGAACCAGGGGAAGGCCCTCTCCAAGGCCTCCATTGCCAGGTGGCTCTCCGGCTGCATCAAACACTGTCACCGGTTGGCAAACCGACCGTTGCCTGGCCGTCTGAGAGCCCATTTGACCAGAGGCATCGCTGCAACTACGGCATTCCTGTCTGGTGTGCCCCTGCTGGAAATCTGCAGGGCTGCTACGTGGAGGTCGACGCACACCTTCACGAGATTCTACTGCATTGACTGGGATTTCAGGGAGGAGTCCAGAGTCGGCCAAGCAGTGCTGCACAACCTGTTCGCTTTAAGGTGAGCCTGGTGAGGAGGTAAGAGATGCTTAATGTTGAGTTGTTGAGATGCTTAATGTTGAGCCTTGCCACCTGCCGTGGTTGTGCATGTGTGTACTGCTATGTATTATTGTATTCATGAGCATGTGAATCCATGCCAGACCCCATGCTGGAGAAGGAACAAGTTACTTACCCGTAACTGTTGTTCTCCAGCATGGATCTGGCATGGATTCACATGCGAACCCTGCCGTCTACCCCTCTGCGGCTCTTCTCTTGGTCCTACTGCCACTTTACGTGCTACCAATTCTGAAGATGGCTGCCTTAGGAGAGGCTTAGGTAGAGGGCAGTCATTGGCTGGGGGCAGTATGACCCAGAGACCAGTGATTGGTTATTAGGAGAAAGACAGTTCAGAAATGAAACTGAAACTGATTTTTTCTTTTACCGAGTATTCCCGGCCTGACGACGGGGAATTTTTCATGAGCGTGTGAATCCATGCCAGACCCATGCTGGAGAACAACAGTTACAGGTAAGTAACTTGTTCCTTATTCGGTGGAGAGTTTAACATACTTTTAGAACCTTTCTGGGTACTGTGACAAAGCATAACCTCGAGGATAGCACATGTTGTTTGCGCTACAATTGGAAACGTTAACACTTTTGCGCTTACCTCTGTAAGATGAATCGTTGCCTCAGAAGATTGCAAGGTTGCTTCATTTGCCTCGGTTACCTCATTTGCATTTGGCAGCAGCTTCTTCTTTGTTGAATTAGAGAGTGCTTGTTTGATGGAGGGTTGTCGCCCCTTCCTGTGCGCCGTAGTCACGTCGATGTCTGTTTTTCCTCACTGCCGGGTCCGAGGACCCACTGCATTCGGCATTGTGTGTTCTTGAAGGTCAAACGCCTCGTAAGAAGCTCTCCAGAAATATCAGCTTCCGCCTGGATGTCCTTGCACGCCTGCTCGTGGTCAAGGTACTACAGATGATAAGAGCAGGCGTCCAGTCTATCAGTATAAAGCGTAGCGGTCCGCAGAGTCGGAGTCTAGGTCACTCCCAGAGCTCTCAGAGCCCGAAGACCCAAAGACTGAGCGACCAACTCTGCGGCCACTCCGCGGGTAGTTGAGGGTTTTAGCTGCACAAATCAGTCTCCACAGAAAGAGGACTGTAGCAAGGTTCTCAGGAATCTCAGTTGCCCAAAGACTGAGCGACCGACTCATAAATTGTGCTGTTGGCCATTTTGAATAATAATCCATTACACTCACCAAATACCTACAATGCTCAGGTAATACCTGAAATGGCCCTCTTATGTCTATAGCAATGTATTCCGTGCAACTACCGAAGATCCACTGGAAACATAGGATTTATCCTTGTCAGCAATGCCTTTTCACTGCTTTGGCAAGGAATACACATTTTCACTATGTTCTTCATTTCTAAATCCATACCTGGCCACAGAAGTCTACTCTTATTTTTCTTTTGCTGGCAGTTATACCTAGATGGACTTCATGGGTTACTCTAATCATTCTCGTTCTTAGTATTTTTGGTGGAATTAACACACGTTGGGGGTCATTACGACCCTGGCGTTAAGGGTTTAATGGCGCCGTAAAAGGTGTCGGCGCCGTTAAACCCTTAATGCCCGATTATGAGGTACCTTTGCGGCTCCCGACCTTAACGGCTGGTCTGGACCAGCCGCTAAAGTAGGGACCCGCAAAGGGACTTCCGAGGTAATTACGGTACCGCAATTTGCGGTACCGTAATTACCGCCTTCCCCAGTCCCATTGAGCCCTATGGGGCAAAAATGGGAATGGGGAAGGGCCAACGGTAAATGGGGAATTACCGCCCTGCCAACCTTGGAATGGGGCGGTCTTTCCCCATTTACCATTGGCGAACTCGTTACAATACCGGCAGCAACCATGGTGCTAATAGCGCCATTGGTTACGGCCGGTGTTGTAATGAGGGCCATTCACTCATGCAAACTTAATCTGAAATCTTGGACAAGGAACTTAATTCTCCTCTCATTCCTCTTTCCGGTGGCCATCCATTAACACAATATTCCTTTCCTTTAGTTAACACTTTGGGCCTCATTACGAGTTTGGAGGCAGCCATGAAGCTATTAGCTCCATGGCTGCCTCCAAACCGGGCTCCATTACCGGGTTCCTGCAATGAGGAATAAGCGGGTCATTCCGACATAGGAGGACCCGGTAATTCCTCCTTGCAGGAACCATTCCCTATTCCTATTTGAGCCCCCATAGGGCTCAATTGGAATGAGGATGGAGGTAACAACGGGCACATTACAAGTGTCCCATTGTTACCTCCCTCTGGTTTTACCAGACATCTGATCCGGGTCCCGCAAAGGGAACCTCGTAATCGACCCTGACGGAATGAAGGGTGGCGGTCCCATACCGGCCCCCTTCATTCCATCAGCGCCAGGGTCGTAATGAGGCCCATAATCTTTATTTCCCTCCTCTTGCCGTTCATCTCGGGAAATGGCTTTCTCTCCCAACCATCCAACTTCTGTTCCAATCTGATCCTCACTCTCTATCCAAGCAACTTCACACTCAGGCTCCCTATCATCGGTTCCACTCATTGGTAACCTTGACAAGCAATCAGTCTGTACATTATCTCTACCAAGTATATATATATATCCTGAACTTGTACTCTTGTAATTTTGTTACCAATCTTTGCAGTCTGGCCCATAAATGTACCCCACATCCAGGCGCCAAAATATGTAGTTATGCCTTGTGGCCTGTTTATATTGTACATTCTGTTCCCCACAAGAACATTTTGAAACTTCCCAAGTACATTCAAGGGCCTTTTTTTTCTATTACAGAATATTTCCGCTCACTTCCTGTACGAGTCCTAGATGCATGTGCCACTGCTAGCATTTGTCTTTTGTGACAATGTGACTCCCAATCCATAACTGCTTGCATCCACTTTTAACACACATCCTTTCTCACTCTCAAAACTCTTCTGTGGTAATGGCAATTTGATCTCTTCTTTTATTTCTCTGAAACACTTATCCTTCATTTTCATTTATTCAAACACATTCCCTTTTCTTAGTAACCTCTCCAAAGGCTCTGTTTTATGTGCAAACAATTCCACACATCTCACTTAAAACTCTGTCAAACTCATAAATTGTTTTAACTTTTCTACATTTATAGGGGATGAACTCCTTTTATAGTGTCCACATTATTCTGTTTGGGTTTAGTGCTCTCCCCAGATATGCTGTGTCACAAATACTCCACCTCTTTTACTCTGAATGTACATTTCTCTGCTTTTAAAGTCATTCCACTATCTTATAAGATTGTTAACACTCCCTTCAATACACTGGGCCTCATTACGAGTCCGGCGGTAACCGCGGCGGTAAAACCGCCTGGTTACCGCCGGACTCGTATTACCATTCCGCCTCCGTGATTCCCGGAATTACCGGGGCATTACAACCCCGGTTTTCCGGGAATCACGGAGGCGGAATGGTGTAAATCCCCATTCCCATTGAGTCCTATGGGAATGGGGATTTACACCATTGAGTCCTCTGGGACTCAATGGGAATCGGGATCATGGAAACACCGGTAGCATCTCGTAATGCTGCCGGTGTTTCCTCGACCGCCTGCAGGCGGGCGGTGTTAAACCCGCCAGGTCAGACCTGGCGGGAACATCACCTCCCGCCTGCAGGGGTCGGGATCAGGCGGTCCGGAAACAACGGTGGCTGCGGGTTTACCGCCACCGTTATTTCCGGACCGCCAGGGTCGTAATGAGGCCCTCTGTCATGTTCTTCCTTTGTTTTCCCATAAGTTAATATATCATATTGTAATGCAACTGCTCCATCTATTCCTCTAAACAAATTGTGTATTTTTCTCTAAAACACGGATGAGGCACTGGCCAGGTCAAGTGGCATCCACCTCAACTGAAACAAACCATTCTGTGTTATAAAGGCTGGCAGGCGCTTTGATTTATCATGCAGTCTTACTTGGTGATGCTCACTTGTCATATCCAATGTGCTGAATACTTTTGCTTCACCTTAATAACGCAAGCTTTTCTTTTAAATTCGGCAATGGGTGGCAATATACTCAAGATATATCCAAATCAGTCTCTAGAGATTAGGGAAACCATTCAAAGCTCAAAAAAATAGATACATTCCTTTGTGTGCCAAGTGGAAGGGTGATGGTCTATCTGGTAGACTACATTAATGTCTACCGTGTCTACTAGGTCGTGCGTAATGGACTGGATCTACTTTTTGAGCTTTGAAGTGTTTCCCTAATCTCTACAGACTGATTTGGATATATCTTGATTGACACCACACAACAGTGCATGTTTTAGATACCGAAGCAGGTGCTTCATGAAAAGGTAAGTCATTTGTGATCCCATTTGACCTGATCTTCTGACAGTGTTTAGAAATGTGATAAAACTCATGGGTCCTAACTGTCTGGTACTGATGAAGGCAGTTAATTTAATTTCCCTGCAGAAACGTATATATTTTGTCAACCCTGTTATTGTCATGCAGTACTGATTATGTTCTCTTCAGTACATTGAAGTTCAAGCAGCAGATCCTATGTACAGCTAGTTCTAAACAGTAGGTGCAGGTGGACTCTGTTAACTAGTCTATAGGGTTCCTTTTCTGCATTAATCAAGTCTGAGTTCACCACAGAGTGTCTTTTCTTGTCATTGCTTGTCACATGTCTTTTTTATTTTTATTTTTACATGTTTCATGAAAAGTAATGTATATCAAAAAAATATTTTGCAGTAACAATGAGAATAAACTATTTTGCTAGTGATTGTAATGACTGCTGATCTCGTGTATCCGTAATTGACAGTACTATTGGTGATGTGTGCACTAGCAATTAGTGATTTATCCACTAATCAGATTGCCATTAATATATTAGAAATAATTCCTGGTGGGAACATTTTCTGTTAGTTTAGTTTGTATTCAATATTACAAAACACATTACCTAAAATGTCAATTTTTCCACCTTTATGTCCCGCTGGTTGAATATCAGGCTTGAACGCTTTGCATCCTCCAAATGCATCTTTAACGTCCTCTAACCCTAATATAGTGTATTTAAAACATGACCCTTCCATGATTGTCTTCTTGTGTCCATTAAAAGATACAATGCACCAGGGCCTCTCTTGTTCACTCAATTCTGGTCCTTCATTGAAACAGTGATACAAAATCTGCAGCATTTTCCTCTCTCAAGTCTATATTGCTGGGGGCGCTAGAGAGCCCAAGATGGCTGCACTCTTGTGAAGCTCCTCAGAGCATTGTAAAGGAGGAGGCCGACATCTTGCGTATCGGGGCCAACATTTACTGAGAACTAGGTGAAAGTCGCTGATCCAATGGCAGGCACGGCGGACCGAGTTTGACATCTCTTGGACCCCCAGAGGCACTGTGGCAGCGCAGAGAGCGGCGGGTGAGGAGAGCCAGGAGCGCGGCTCGGGATGACCCCCACCCGAGTGCCTGTGCGCGGCCTTGCAGGAACAGTATCAGGTGCCCGTGATTGCATTCCGCAGCCGGTGCCAGCACAAGAGACTACACAGAGTAGAATGCGTGCTTCAAGTTGGCACAGGGCGACCGGGAAATCGGAAACCCATTGCAGGTGGTTTGTGGCCGCATATTATGGCCGAGAAGGGTGGCCTGCTGAGTGGATGCAGACAGGAGGGAGTAGCGAAGCGGGTGGAGGCTTGCTCCTTCCGAAACCAGAGCTTGTCAGGACAGCCGAGCGGACCCCATGGGGAGGATCGCGTGATCAGAGAGAAGAGAGGGTGCCGAGGGGAAATGTAGCAGGATATCGCGGCCAGCAGGAATACCCAGACATTGAGAAGGTGGGCAGAGACGGTGCGGGACGAGTAACGTATTGACCTGTGACACCCACCGAACGAGTGAGTCGCTGAGGCCGCTGCGGCCACCGGGAGCCCCAGAACACACCCCCCTGCTTCCCGCTCCAAGTGGAACTGAGGCCGCCCTCATCGCTGCAATGGGGGACAGCCCAAGGGGGGGTGCGTGGACTTGCTTCTCCTGGGCCACTGGGAATCGGCGCAGGGAGGACCCAGAGAGCCCCTGGCCATGGGATGGCCATGGGCCCCCGCCATTAGGAGCAATGTCATATTCTGGTGCGAGCACTCTGGCGCGGTGGGGTCTGCCAGGGAAGGAAACATAAATAACGTCAAAGAGCCAACGCCAGAGCGGGCCGCAGCGGTGAACGTCACATTAATGCTATACTACAACAGGCCCGGAGTGGGAGTGCTACACTCACTGAACATCAGCAATCACCATGGCAAGCAGAGGCAGAGGCACAGTGGGGGGGGCTGGGGCACCACGAAGAGCAGTTAAGCAGGTGAGCTGAGGCTGGTGAACCCTGCCAGGAGCGGTGGGGTGTACACCAGCACCGAGCAAGGACACAACTGCTTGTAGTGGCGGCGGGGAGGGAGCGAGGACACTAAGAGGTGATGGCTGGCATTCAGGCGAGAAAGCCAAAGGTGCCCAACTGCACAGGGGATTCACTTCTCCCGCTTCACACCCAACCAGATGGCAGACAATTAGGTTGCTGAGACAGGAGTAAATAAACCGGCGAGGCCAGTAACTAGAAGCACTGTCAGAGGAAAGAGGCCGAGAGCACAGCAGGTGAAATTAGGAAGGAGAGGGGCAGATCACAGACGACAGGTCCAATCTTGAGCCCCCATACCAGGTGAGAGGCCAAGGGCCCGCAACAACAGTGGCAGGTGGTGGCTATATGGCAAAGGGCCGAAAAAGGCAGACTCGCCTACAATTTACCCAAAAAGAGAGATGGCCAAAAAGCGACGACCACCGGGGGACCTCACCAGGACCTGCAGCAATGGTGGCCATGTCCTCACCTGCGTGAGCTGCTGGGGGTCCGAGGTTGGATCCCCCGACATTGGAGTTTAGCATGGTCCATGCAGAGATGTGCTCTGGGTTTGCTGCCATCAATACGAAGTTGGACGGCCTGGCGTATAATGTGGACAGAATGCAGGCGCACATAGATAAGGAGAGCAGTAGAACCTCCGAAGTGGAAACAAGAGTTAGCGCACAGGAGGACACTAGCAATGACACCGCGCAGGCGGTGCAGGAACTGCAAAGAGAAGTAAGGGCCATATGAGATAAGAATGAAGACCTAGAAGCAAGATCTCAGAGAAATAACATCAGGGTAGTGGGAATCCCAGAATCTGTCCCGCAACGGAACATGGAAGTGTTTATGGAATCTTTTATAAAGGATGTGCTGCATGGTCCATCACTGTCCTCCCAATTCCTGGTGGAGAGGGCACATAGGATATTGCATGGTCGCCCCAAAGCCGGGTCAAAACCCACGCCTAGTGATAGCGAAAGTGCTGCACTATCGTGATCGTGACACTATCCTCAGGAGGGCGAGGGAACTTGGTGACCTCACGTTTGAAAACAGCAAAGTGTCCTTCTACCCAGACTTTACCCCAGTGGTCCAGAAGGCTTGCATGTCCTTCACGGCCGCAAAAAGTGCGCTACGTGAGCGAGAGATACAATATTCTATGCAGTACCCATCTTAACTGATGGTCCAGCACAATGGAAGGGCTTATTTTTTCACTCAACCGGCAGCTGTGCACAAATTCATTGAAACTTTGCCAAAGTGATCCGTTGATCACTAAATCATAAGGGAACTGAGTCCCACTGCTCCTAATGAGTAATGGGACAACAGACAGGCAGATGCATGGTATGGAAACACTTTCTCAAAAAGCTGCAAACAGGTCTGAAGCCCCGATGAGGTACATGAAACCAACGCTAGAAATGTAACGAGTCATTCCAGCGGCAAATGCAAAAATGTATCTGTTGTGAGGCCTCCTCGGAGGTTTGGGAGATGGAGGCCACTTGGATGGTGAGCCTGGTGCCCATGGGCGGTCGCCCATACTCATTTATGTGTTGAGTGGTTATCTGGGGATGGTCATCCACTGCAAGTTGGCGGGTGTGCAGTGTGGGAGCGGGGTGGCATTAAGACGGGATGTTGGGATTGGGCAGGCGGGAGTGGGATAGACAGCCCGGTTGGCGGTCTGGGGAAAATGGGTTCACATTATCCTCGAAGGAACACAAGGCATACCACAGTACGGTTGGTAAGGAGGGGAAGACACACCCTTCCTTTTGATTCCCACCCCAGCAATGGCATATAGGGTACTCGGCTGGAATGTGAGGGGGCTGAATGACCTGCATAAAGCCTGTAAGGCGATGCAATACTGCGAAAGGCATGGGGTGAAGATCGCCATGTTCCAGGAGACGCACCTCAAAGGGAAAGGGAATGAGGAGGTGGCTAAGAGCTGGGGCAGCTGCAGGTATTTTACAAGTTACTCGGCATACTCTGCAGGAGTAATGACACTTGTGCATAAGTTTTGGGGTTTTGGGTTAGTGACACCGCAATTGACCTGGGGGGGTTTGTAATTGTCTCAGGTTGTGTGGGCCATACTAAACTGACCCTGGGGAATGTCTATGGGCCCGAACATGGACAATCCCGAATTTTTCAACACCCTGCTCGGGAGAAGCCAATGATACCTAGATACTAACATAGTATGGGCGGGATATCTTAACATACTACTGGACCCGAGCATAGATAGGACTGAGGGAGGAGCACAAAAGCGACTGAAGCAGTGTTAAATGCAATGGAGGTGCTGGAACTAGTAGATATATGGAGATTGCTGCATCCGGGAGAGGGGGGGGGGTTCTCACACCACTCTACGGTACACAAAACCTCAACCAGGCTAGACTACATATTAGGATGCCCCCACCTGGTACTCCACACGGAGGGCTGCAAGCTATTACTGAGAACATTTTCAGACCACTCTCCGGTGCTGTGGTCCTTGTGCCTGGATATGATGCCTCCTCGCCCGCACTGGAGGTTCAAGTCGGCAGCGTTATTCAACGTAGTGTTCAAGGATGAAATGCACGATCTGATCACTTTTTTCAGGAAAATCTTGGCTCAGTGCAGGGGAAGGGAACCCTGTGGGAGGCGTTTAAGGTGGTGTTGAGGGGGGATGCATGTCTGCCGAACTGGGAATCCTGAAACTGATCCGCAGACAGTTCCACGAAACCAAGCTGGAAGTGAAACAGAGCGAGGGGCAGGGGGACAAGCTGAACACATCAAGCTTGCTTGCCAAACTAAAGGAAAGCTTGGGCCACTTCCGGGAACTGGCAGATACGGAGGTAAAATACTTTTCCCAACCAGCAATGGCCCGTAGATATGGGGAGGAAGGGAGACCGGGTAGACACCTGGCAGTGTTGATTAGGCGGGAACGCGGGTGCAGGGACATAACCGCCGTAAGAACGCCGGAAGGGAGGTGGCAGTGAAGCCAAGCGAGATTGTGGAAGTATTCCACGTATATTATGAATCCCTGTATGCCACAAGGGGTACCCTACCCAAGGATGAACTTAGGGAATATATCAAGGAGGCGGCTATCCATAGGTTTAATGCTGAAGCTGTGGAGACCCTGGCAAAACCCCTTTCGGTGTGAGGACTTATTGAACGCCATGAGGGCACTCCCCACATAAAAGTCCCCGGGCACAAACAGTATATCGGCTGAGTTTTACAAGGAATGGGGACCTGAAGTAGCTCAGCATATATGCTGGGGGCCTGGGAGGAGGGACTGGTGGTGGGCATACTCCCCCCCCTCGATGAGGGAGGCAGTAATACCCTTAATTCTCAAGCCGGGGAAGGACCCACTAGAATGCTCCTCATATCGCCCGATTTCCCTGTTAAATCTAGACACAAAGATTTTCGCCAAAGCATTGGCGGACTACTTGCTGCTTCCTTATATCACACAGATAGTCCATCGTGATCAGTCAGGGTTTATCCCCGGGAGGTCCACCACACTAAACCTCAGGAGTCTGTTCGCAATTCTAGCACAGATAGATCCCACAGTGAAGGCCGTTGCAGCATTTTTGGACATGGAAAAGGCATTTGATTCCGTAGAATGGAACTACCTATTCGAGGCAATGGCCCAGGTGAGAATCCCTGCATATTTCCTGAAGGTGGTATGACTATTGTATGTGGGCTCCAGCGCACGGGTCAACATAGGTGGCATACGGTCTGACCTGTTTGCACTTGTGAGAGGGATCCAGCAGGGATGCCCACTCTCCCTCTTAATCTTTGCTATTGCAATTGAAGTGCTGGCTAGTCGACTGAGGAGATTCCATGGGCATAGGGGGCTGTCTATGGGTGGGCCAAGTGAGCTAATCTTGCTGTATCCGGACAGAGCTATTATGTACATCAAGGACCCAGAGGTCAATCTAGCGCTACTGATGCAGCAAATAACTGCATTTGGTGGGGCCTCCGGACTCAGGTTAAACCGTAATAAGTCATCCTTGTTTCCCTTAAATGATGCAAATAACCCACCCACCGAATACAGAAGGTTTTGGTTGGGAGCAGTCAGTTGTCACATACCTGGGAGTGAAGGTTAGCAGAACAGCCCAAACCCTATTAGACAATAATCATAAGAGCTACCTACAGGTATTACAAATAGTGTGGAAAGATGGTGCAGGCTTCCACTTATACTCATGAGTAGGGAGACAGTAGCTAAAATGGTGGTGGTCCCCAAACTCCTTTACATGTTTCAAAATATACACGTATGGATGGGAGCGGGCTATTTTCATGATGTGCGCTCCCAGATGATCAAACTGGCGTGGTTTCCAAACGCCCCACGAATACGGTGAGAGTCACTGACACTCCCGTGGAAAAAGGGGGGGTGGGTGGACGCACCTGGACACACCTGATGTTGAGGTATATTTCTTGGCAGTCCAATCGTCCTTTGCAAGGTTCTTGATGCCGGGGGCGCTGTTGATGCCCCATGTGTGCATAGAACAGAGCTGAGTGCACCCCCAAACACTAGAAGGAGTGTTGATCTCAGGCTGGGTGGCAGACAAGTGCACGGTCGACCCAGTAGTGTGCACAGTGCATGCCTGGAGGAGGGCAATGAAAAGGCTAGGAGTCGAGCACCCATTTGATCCCGGTATCTCGCTCTGGCAGATAGAGGCCCTGGCAGCGACATGTGATCTGACCTTAATGCGGGACTGGAAGAGAGCAGGGATAGTGAGACTGGAGGACATGTATCCAAATGGAGCGTTTATATCACAGGAGGAGTTTGTTGATAAGATGGGTAGTGGTCCCCAGCGCCGATTGCAATACTACAGAATGAGCGCTGCGTTCAGGGAGTGGTTTCCAGCGTTCCCGAATATCCCACAAACAATGTCGTTATTGCAATGCATCAGAAACTCTCTGGGGTGTAGAGGGGAAATATCAGCTATATACAAGATCATCCAGGCAGACACACATTGTGACCCCCCTCGGCTGTAAAGGCAAGTGGGAGAGGGATGCTGGGGAGGTCTGGTGATAAGCAGTGGGCTATAATGTGTGGCACTACACAGACTGGGACCTTCGGCTCCAGGCTCCAATTGTTCCAACTCAAACCCTCCATAGGGCCTACGTCTCGCCAGTGAGAGTACACAGGTACAATAATGATAAACCAGCAAATTGCCCGAGGTGTAAAGTAGAGCCAGCAGACATTGTACAAATGCTGTGGTCATGTACTAAGTTGCGTCCCTATTGGGATGCAGTTATCGGGGTCATGACAGAGATGTTGGGTCGGACCATTCAGAATACAATGATGTGTAGTATGTTTGGGTGGGCACCCGGGGTCCCAAAATGACACCGCAAACTATTAGCGACTTGCATGATCACAGCCAGGAGATGCATCTTGACAAGGTGGACTAACGCTGCCCCACCCGGGGTGAACAATTGGTTAAGTCACCTGATTTGGCTGAGTAATGTTGATAGAGACTATGCTGCCCTATGCGGGCAACAAACCAGGCCTAAATGCATATGGTGCCCACTTGAGGCATATTTGCTAATACGTGGCGTTTCCCCAGGGCAAAAGGGGATATAACTGAGGGAAGGAGGGGTGCAAATTTACTGTATGCTATATGGTCCTGGAGGTGGCAGAAGGTGAAGGCTAAAGCTGGTTGAACCCGTAAATGTGTACCAACCGATGTTGCAATTATGTGAAGAGCAGCCGACTGTGAACCAATATGTTGTAATGGAATACGTGATGTTAATGTGGTTTGTAGATGTTATGTTGTGAACCGAATAATAAAGATATGTTTTTAAAAAAGTCTATATTGCTCTCTATATAATGTATCCTGCTATTATTCTTCGCAAAGCACATCCGTGAACA
Source organism: Ambystoma mexicanum (assembly GCF_040938575.1). Lineage (NCBI taxonomy): Eukaryota > Metazoa > Chordata > Amphibia > Caudata > Ambystomatidae > Ambystoma > Ambystoma mexicanum. The sequence goes on along the minus strand of NC_090935.1, from coordinate 546,630,706 downwards.
AAAAGGTCTGCTCCGTCCACAGTTGGAGCACTCCTTTTCTAATACAGGAAATTCTTTACCATTAGCAAGTTGATCTTCTTTGCCGCATCTGAAACAATGCCTCTTGTCACCTCTGTGTGGATGCATGTCTGATCCTTGTATTGCTTTTCTTTGCCTTTACACTTCCTTTTTGACCAACCCGATAGCGTACAGATCATCTTTCATTTCTACTTCCAATGCCCTGATGGTTAGTTTGATGTCTCAATACTTCTAGCATTTTTAATGGTTGAATTTGTGGGGGCAGGCCTTAATCACCTTAACCCAAGCGGGCCCACCACCTGAGGAACAAGTGCATGTTTTTTACCTAAAGCAAGTTTATTGTACAATTATCCAGGGAGCAGTTAGATAGTGCTGTAGAACCAAACTAATCCAAGTCTCAACAATCCACATCAGTTGACATCTTACATATATTTTTGCAACAGTTAAAACACTCCCAGATGCTTTATTACAAACCACCCCCGACACATGTAATTGGACCAAAACCACTTCAAAAAAATCCTATCTTTCTCCAATTTCTAAACTCTCATTGTCACGAGAGTTATCTTAACTACCATCGTCAGCTCACGTGTAGAACACAACTTTTAGGATTTGTCCTTGATAGGTCATGACATCATCATTCAGTTAAACATTTCTATGTAAACATAATTAATTACTAGTGATAACTGGTCTAAGCTCTTTTAACCTTAAGTGATTTGCATAAACATTTCAAGTGATATAAAAGAAGACCGGGAAAACAAGTTCTCTTTCAATTAGCAATGACTATCTCATACCCTAGGTCACTGGTTCCATTGAAACATTCTAATCTACTTAACTGCCATTTTCATCGCATACGGCACACCTGAAAATACAATTGAAACTGCTGTGTTCCAATTTCTTTAGCCTTGGGCAGTGATTCACCCCATGTTTTATTGCTGGCCAAAAACAAATATCGAAACCCCTCTTGTCAAGCTCCCATGCATTAAGGAGGTTACATCTGCCATCTGCATTACTTATCAGACCATAGAGCTGATGGCCATTCTCCTTCAGATGAGCTGACGGTGAAGTTACTTATTTACCCATCTTCTGGCTTTTGAAATCCTGCAGAATCAGTTTCACAAAAGTCAAAGTTCACTTTGCAAACGGCCTTAACTGCTGTGTTTTAATCCATTTGTAAAAAGCCCACTACATTTAGATTCACAAATTCCCTATGTATTTGTATCAGTGTGTATGCCTGTTCAATAACTGTCATATTGTGGATTAACTGTCATATTTTCTTCACAGTGGCCTCTGTATGACCAGCCCTCTTCCTTGCATGCACATTAAACGCCTTCCCCATCTCTCAGTTTCCACGTACTTCAGAGTACCCTGTGTGTGAATTGTGTTTATGTTTCATTTAGTGGTTTTAAAATTTTATCTTTCTGCACACTTGTAAGCTCATATGTATCAGTTCTAAACAAAAAGTAACAGTGCAGTAACATATCCCATCTATAATTAATTACACTGGATACTTATGAAGTTGCAGCACAGCGCTCAGTTTGCCCCCAGTCATTTACATGGCCTGTGCAACATAAACCCCCTTGCTTGTGGGGACCTTTCCTGACTACCAAACAATCCCCCCTTTAGTTGATACTTTAACTAACATTCCATAATCCTCTTCTTGGGGAACCACCCTACCACCGTCCCTTATACTGGTCCCAATGTGAGTATACTGCGCCAAACAATCCCAACTCACCCCCCACCATGTCCGCAATCTACCCGCTGCTCCACACAATCATGCCACTTTGGTGGAGGACACGGAAAAGCTTCAGTCTGAGTACCCACATGGTATGAAGGGGTAGTGGCCCTAGCCTTGTACAGGGTCACAATCATCATAGCAGCTGCCTTTTGTACCTGAACAGAACAACATTATAAAAGCAATTGACAGGAACAGAAACAAATAAGAAAAAAGACAAAAATAGCCAACAGGATCTTCACAGCAAGGGTTATCCAAGATGGTACCCAAGAGAACAATGATTTCAACCAAAAGTCATTGGCAACTCCTGCCTCATTTTCCATGATCACTTTGAGTTGATGTAATGATAATGATAATGATGTGTTATTTATATAGCACCTTAATCTAAAGGCAGCGATAGTCTGTGTCAGGGTACCATTCTCAGTGTCGTTGGTAGGTAAAAATGTGCAGCACATACTCCCAATTTTCTGACATACTCTGCCCTCCATTGCTGTTAGGAGGTCGAGTATGTACCAATTCTGCACAGTCATTATCCTTAGTGCCCAGAACTCTTCCCTAATGGCACTAAACGCTGACTCAGATGTGTTGACAAATAGCAAAGGTTTGTACCTGATCCTCTGGAGCCATTTGGGATTTGCCGCTGCTTGGACACCAGAATGGATGCAAAGACACTCTGTGTGGCTGAACAGTGAAAATTGATTGGGAATGTCCATTAAAGCTTTGGATGAAGCCGCTGAGAGGTAAATGGATCGTCTGCTAGGTTGCAATTGTTCCTGATTTCCATCTAACAAAGTCCTTGATTTGTCCATGTAAGATGATGAAAGTAATGAAAGGGGCATAGGGACAAAGGGGGCACAGATGTAACTTCGGGCATTGGATGGCACAACATTAGGTGCTCCTCAGGGATCATGAGAACTGGCACATGAAGGCTACAGAGACTGCACACACCTCGCCAGGCTAGGGGCAACTGCCTGTATGCTTTGGGTCCACAGGTCCAGAAGTTATCTAGAAGGGCAGCCGTACCTCCCTCCAGATCAGCGATGCGAAGCGTGCTGCTGCAGTTGCCTTTTGTGTCCACTGGCACTGTGCCATCGCCCTTGAAATACAGAGAAACATGGGTAAGTGTCTGTATGTTAACAGGTTTTTCTGCTCTTTGAGCCACACCAGATGTTACAAGTAACTTCTCCATACATTCCTGCATTCCTGCTTCTTTTGAAAATCCCCTCATTCCCCCAGCTCTGCAACTCTTCATCCCTTGCTCCTGTCAATTTTTAGAAAAATATCCCCTTCCAAACCAATTGGGCTCTTTGAACGCACTGTATGTTTTTCTGCTCTTTATGATCGGCAACTGAACAGTCTTCATCGATTGGTACAACTTATGCCGTAAATGACTACCCTTTAAACTGCCCTCAGACCCTGCACAAGGCTAGGTGCACTAGACATAGCGAATTTACTTCCTCTACCTCATTCGGGATAAACACCCTAGGGATGCCAGAAGCATGGGGGATGAGAGAGCAGATGTAGCAATATCCTATGAATCTCTCTCTCCCCACCTTCCTCATATGGCTGTACCATATGTTATCTGCTTGTACCTATGTGCATGTATTGTGGGATCTTGTTTGTCATCCTCAATCCCAAAAAATCACTATTAACATTTGTTTTTTCTCTTGACTTTATCTCTTCGAATCCCACACAACTAGACACATTTCAACTTTCTTTATTTACACTAATTGCTGTCTTGAGACATGATGACACAAGGACCATAAATACCTTAATAAACATTAATTTTCACACAATTTCCAAGTTTTGGCATTTCTTTCCTAAACAAATAAATTCAAATTTCAGATCTTCGTTCGCACCCCTCTTTGCACTGGAATGAACAGTGAGTTTTTAGGGTGTACTTAACTTTATGCCTGCTCCTGTGCTGGTGGAAGGGTGCTGGTATCTCTTCTGGTATCACTGAGATGAGTCCAATCTTCTGTTGCCCTCCCCCTTTACAACATTAGGAGTTGGGTAGATAGGTTGGTGCAGCCCATGGAAACGCAGTTTGTTCCCACGATGCACAAAGGTGTGCAATCTCCCGCGAGTAGCTGTGTCTTGCGTTGAATCAGTGGTAGCCCAGCCGTTTCCTTCTGTTGTCTGTTGGTGAGAAGACACAACCTGTGAAGATATCCTCTTAACAAGCCGGTCAAGTGGCGCAGCGAGTAGAGCACTCGCTTTGACATCCGTGCAGAGCCTGCTGACACAGGTTCGAATCCCGGCAGCGCCAAACTCAGACTTTCATCCTTCCGAGGTCGATAAATGAGCAGCACACACCGTGGGTAATAATAAGCAGCGCTCAGATACCTGAGGGTTCGTTCTGCTATATAAGTGCAAAATGTTTATTATTATTTTTATTAACACTTTTTGTTAAAGCCCTAAAGTACTCCCCTAGGACGTCTGCGGTCTTATGTGCATCTGATGCAGTGCGTGCAGGTGAGAGAGGTGTGTGTAACCTATGCCCATCATGATTTCGTGAGGTCTTAAGTGATGGTCTTTTCCTGGCTGGTTTCTTAAATAAAACAAGGCACATGGAAGGCAGCGGTAATGCAAGGATATTTTCAATTCATTTCATAATGTGTCTAAATGGGCCATAAGGACCCCATTGAGCCTCTCTATCATTCCGCTGGCATGTGGGTGGTAAACTGAGCACAACTTGTGCTTGATCCCTAAAAGAAAGTAATTTCTGTGAACGAGGCATTAAAGAAGTGGGTTCCATTGCTGGATTTTAGTAGAAATTTCCCACCACAGAAACCACCTCTCTCAGCAGAAATCTCGCTCCAGATTTAGTATCAGGATGCACGCAGGAACCAATCTTAAACCACCGGGAGAATGGAAAGCCACCATGATCAAATATCTGAAGTCATTGCACCTCGTAATCATGTCCATGAAGTCAATGTGGAGCTCCTTGAATGGGTCAAAGGGCATGCGCAAGACCCCCTTACCAATCTCATGGTATTGCGGGATTGAATTCCTTGCACACTGCACAATTCCTTATGAATCAACTTACCTGTTCTTGTAGGTTAGGGATAAACCATTCCTCCTGGAGCTCTGCTGCTAATTGTCAATGAGAAGTATGCGATGGGTAGTGTAGTTGCTCTAGAACTCCATGGGTATTACTACCTTCCCCGTCACCTCCTGTCTCCACAGCGAATCTATGGGTGGGAGAACACATCCTCTCTTCTTCCAGAGCTCCTGTTCTTCCCTAGGGGTTTTCCCTTGCTTTTCTATGATGTGAAGCACCGGGACTGCAGTGTATGGGGCTGGTAACTGTACTTGTTGGGACACAGTTTCCATTTTCTGGGAATCTGGGAATCTGTAAAAGGTAAATGTGCTGCTTCCTTCACCGCCTTGTCGGCAACATCATTCCCGAGAGCTATTGGATTAGTGCAGTTAGTATTCACAGCAAATATAACCAAACCTATCTCTGCAGGAAAGGTTAACGCTTCAATTAGTCAGAATACCAGCACAGCATGCTGGACAGGGAACACGTCAGATCTCCTAAACCCTCTAGTCTGTCATCTTGATAGCCCAGAATGTAAATAGTGACTGCCTTCGCCTTACTAATTTCTAGCACCTCTAAAAGTGCCACCAGTTCTGCCGCTTGCACAGAGTAATGAGATAGCAACTGCCTCTTCAGTCTGACCCAGTATTCCCAGTCCACAACGCCCACTACAGCTGCAACCGTATGCCTCCCCCTGTGTTCTGGTTGATGATTGAAGACCCATCAACAAAAAGTACCTCCCCTGCAGGGCATCCTCTTTCACATTCAGCCTCACTTCCTCTTCTCCATCATAAGTGGCGCAATCATGGACCGTGTCCTCAGGTTTCACTGGTTCACCTACAAATGTGGCAGGATTGACTAGATCACACCGCTCAGGATGTATCGATGCAGTTGATAAAATTACCTCATACCATGACTTTTTCTGAGTCATTAACATTCACTTCTGTAAGACCACAAAAACTGCATGCTCCATGTACAATGTCACCGGGCAACCCATAGTAATGGTCAAAGACTTTTGAATTGAAAAAGCTGCTGCTGCTAAAACTTGATCACAAGGGAACTGTCCCTACATCACTGAGTCTAGGAGTCCATTGTAATATGCTAAAGGTTTGTGGCCTAATGATGTCTGCTGGGTCAGGACCACTGTCATCACCTGCCCGTTCGAATTCAAAAACAAATAAAATGGTGTCTCATAATTTGGGGTCTCCAAGACCAGAGCATTGCTGCTCGCAGCCTTGCGTTACCGGAAGCATGTCCCCATTTCCTCAGACCACTTTATCAGATCTTTCACCTTCTGCACTTCCTTAAGCCCCTGCAGTAAGGGCCTCTTGTACCTAGAGTAATCAAAAATCCATGATCTACAGTAGTTGTAGAGCCCCAATTGCTGCATCTGTTTTACTGTGACTGGCTGAGGCATATTCTGAACTGCAGTGGCTCTCTTTGGATTTACCTTCTTTCCCGTAGGTGATATTACTTGCCCCAAATACACTACCTCTGTCTGGCAGTTCTGCAATTTTTCTTTGCCCACTTTGTACCCCTTCTCTGTGAGCAAGGTGAGAAGCGTTTCTGAATCTGCTCGACACTGCTTCTCTGAATTGCTACAAACAAATAGATTCTCCACGTACTGAATTACGATACTGGACACATGTAAATTCCCCAGATCCATTTGAACTACCCTGTAAAAGACACTCAGAGATTCACAGTACCCCAGGGACAACCGTGTGTGCTTGAATCTCTGACCAAAATACGTAAATGCTGTGAGGTACGGAGAATCTGGGTGTAAGACAATAGAGAAAAACACATTTTTTAAATCAGTCACTGTAAAGTGGGTTGGCCCAGTACGGATGTTACAGAGAATGGTGGCAGGATTCAGTACCACTGGAAATTCTGACTCATCAATATTATTCAGGAGGCGCAAATCACGAACCATCCTCCTTCTAGACCCCTTTGCTTTCTTCACAGGGTAGATGGCCATATTGCATGGGGACACAGAAGGTTGTATTATGTCTTGCTTCAACAACGCCATAATGGTCTCGTAAATCTCTTCATCCACCTCCCTAGACATGGAGTGCTGCTTAACCTGTGGTGATATTGCAGCAGGTTTCAATTTCATTCACACTACTCCAACACCCTTTAGCAGCCCCACATCATGAGGATTGCTGGTCCATGAAAATGTCCGGCACCTTTCCCAAATCCACCTTCCAATATGGCTATGCATTTTTAACAATGAGCATGGTCTGTGGTACTTCCCTTTGCTCTGTCACTATCTGGCAAGGAACCCCAATTTCAAAGACCATCTCTCCTGTGTCTTTAGTATCTTCGAACAATTTCTTGTCGGACATGTCCCTTAGCGATAAGGTTGTATTGATGCACAGAACTGTGTGCCACTCTCCTCCTTCCTCCTCTGTGCCTGAGAGAACCACCCTGTTCTACTTGATCACTACCGCCTCTAAACGAATTGTAACTTTAGTGCCTGGTTTTAGTTCCTGTGGCACATCAGGCCGGAATAAAAACTCCATCGGTATCAACCATATCTGTTTTCTGATCCGGAGGACCCAACTTAACAAAACCATCACCCCATAAAGAAACAGTGCTGAATGTACAGGAACCCCTGTAGTCATGCTGTCACTACAGTATGCACGCACATGTGCTGCCTCTCTTACCGGATACAAACCTGGAGTCCAGCAAACAGTACCTTCCTCCATGAAAGCAATCGACATCTGTAGCTTACTTAAAAGGACCCTTCCCAAAAGATTTGCTGGTCTGTCTGTACAATACAACAAAGGGACAGATCAATTTTGAGTAACTACCTTAAAATTAAGATCTTTAGTATAAGGAACCAACAGGATAGCCTCAGAGAATCCCTGTGTGTCCATCCTTTTGCCTGACAAGGGAAACTCACCTTCCATAATGCAAACTTTCATATCCCATTTTGTGTCGACCATAAATGAGAATGTTCAGTCACCTACCTGATCACCTATCCTAGGTTCCTCTTCTGGATCGGTGGTAACAGACAGGATTGGACACATCAGAGTCCCTAGTGGGCTGCCCTACTCCTGGTACATATTAGCACTGGGGAGCGAAAAAGGACTCCCTCCAAAAACACTTGCTCCGGTTTAGTGCGTAACTGTTCCTTGTGGTCAAGGATCCTTCTCCCATGTCTGCACCGATGCTTGTGCTGGTATGGTCAGTGGGATCCCAATGGTCTGTGCAGCCCCAGTCGCTGGATTCTGCTCAACCCCATGCCTGCTGCGATTACAGAGAGCCCGGGGCATATGGCAGGGTCAGGGATAGCATCTGCTAGCTCCCATGTTAACATAGTGTGGCCTGTCATGACAATCTTGTGACATGTGTTCCAACCTTCCACACAACCAACACTTAATCCCATAGAATCCTCCATAATTATTTCCCATTGGTCCGTTAAACCAGGGACCCATTCCTCTGAACCCACCAAATGACCCGCTCCCTTGTGGAAATCCTCCTCAGGGACTCTCTCATTTGCCTTGGACCCAGTGCATACCTGTCTATCCACCCCTGTGCTTTGCCCGATTTACTGTGTTCCTGTGGTCCCAATTGCCCCTGCTGTCCCTCCATAGAGTTAGTAATTATTGCCCCTTCCAAACAAATTTCTGACAACTTCTTCTGAAAAAGCTCAGCCCCTGCTTTTTGCACCTGATCTGTATTCTCCTTTTCTTTTTCTTGCCTCCTTTTACAAAAGTGCACATTATGTGCTTACATTTCCGGCCATTCCTACTACCTTATCTAAATCATGCTGGACTTCCTAGGGGAGTTCCTTCTTTAGCATGTGGTTAAAGATTGCCACAATATTGTCCCACGCTTCTCCCGTCTCTGCCCTCCACATCTCCTGAATTAACTGGATGTGTTCGGCAGGATCATCATTCAATTTCATCATTTTAGCTAGTTTCAAATTTAATATCAGGTGTATTGGGATAGATAATCCGCAAGACCCCCCATACTTGTGCCCTGCAATTATTAAAAGCTGCTTCATCATGGGCATTTGTATCCAACTGAACTCCTGGGTAGCCTGATCACTCCTGGATACCCTGATCTCCTCCAAATCTCATCTGACCGCTCCCCCATTAAGCCGTGAATAAGCTCTTCATGTCCGCTATAGCCAACATGACACCGGCAGCATGTTTCTCCAATGCATTAATCAACCTCCTTGCCCCTGCAGTGAGGGAAGGGAGTGTCTTCATTAAGTTATTCCAGTCCATGTGTGCCCACGGGACATGGGGACGGATTTCAACGAGCCAGTTGGTCTAACTGCGCTTTCCAAATCGTCTCTGGTGCACTGTGTTGTGCTAAAAAACGCATGCTAGACCACCTCGGTCTGAGCATGTGTTGACTGCCGTACAGATGAAGGGTATACCTTTTTTTAATAGGTCTTCTCTGTGTTGACAGGTGCAGGTTGGTCTAAAAACAAGGAGGAGCTTTTTCCAATGGGTTTCTCTCTGGAGGTTATTCGCCTCAAAAAGGAAATGGACCCCTAGGTATGTGGTCTGGGGGTCCTTTTTTGGAACGAGTTGGACCTGTGCAGATGACGCTATGCACTAGGTCTAGTCGTTCTGTAGCCTACGAACGACTAGACCTAGTGCATAGCGCCATCTGCACAGGTCCAACTTGTTCCAAAAAAGGACCCCCAGACCACATACCTAGGGGTCCATTTCCTTTTTGAGGCGAATAACCTCCAGAGAGAAACCCATTGGAAAAAGCTCCTCCTTGTTTTTAGACCAACCTGCACCTGTCAACACAGAGAAGAACTATTAAAAAAAGATATACCCTTCGTCTGTACGGCAGTCAACACATGCTCAGACCGAGGTGGTCTAGCATGCGTTTTCTAGCACAACACAGTGCACCAGAGACGATTTGGAAAGTGCAGTTAGACCAACTGGCTCTTTGAAATCCGTCCCAATTGAAAGAACTGTGTTTCTTCAGTGCGTCTACGAGTTTGGGCAACACACAGTTTGATGCCCCTAAAATAGTCCTTTTGTTTTACTTTGCCCACGGGACATAACATGCCTTTCCCAGACCCTTCTGAGCAACAGAAACTGAGTTACATCCATTTTTACTGGGGCTTCCGCAACTCTTCCCTACTGCTTGCTACAGCCATGCGAGTACCCTGGCGCATCCTGTGGCTCCATGCTATACTATCGCTGATACTGGAGGGGGAGGCAGGGCGACTACAGCCTGCTCTCCCTGCTCAACATCTGATTCCCATCCTTTTTCATCTCCTACTTCGGTTGCCAAATCCCTTGACCCTGCTACAGGCATGGAAGCATTCACACTATCATTGGGTGCCGTCTCCTGTCCCCCCTGCTCAATCCCTGTACCTGTGACAGCGTCCCTGTTCTCCATATCCACCTCAACCACTTTGATAAATGATTTCTCCAATCTAACAAGAATCTACCCATGCCTCCACATTCCTTCTTCTACATCCATAACCTGTCTTCTCACTTCCTCCCGTTCTTCATCTCTTTGCAGCACTACCTTTTCCTCTTCTAGTCTTAATGCTTCTTTCATTTTTCCCCACTCGTGTGTCTCTACAACTTCCACAACCTATCCTCTATCCTAGTAGGAAAAGGTCTAACCTCCTTCTTCTCCCTCGTTCTTGATCCTTTACCCACGCTTCTAGCTGCATGTCTTACTCTCTCTCGTTCCTCCACCCTTAATCTGTCTGCTTATCTAGCAGTTGGGCGAGTTGTTCCCTTTCTGCTCTCCATTCCCAACCTCTCCCTAACCATTGAAGGAGTTACTCTTCCACTTCCTTCAAGATCCCACTTCATAGACCTTGCAGCTGATGGAGGCATCACCTGTGTCCGTCTCGTAACCAATCGAGTGGCCGCTGAGGAAAATGGGTGTACAAACTCAGGATCTGTGTACCCCTATATGGGCAATAAAGGATAGCACTCATATGGGGTGGTGCAGAAGGAATTCCTGCACCCTCCTTTTTCAGCCCTTCCTCCATGATTTCAACATTCTGGCCCTTCCTGCTTTTTCATACATCCTCCATAGTCTAAGATATTGAACTGCTTCTCTAGTTTTGAGGCCTTGTGCCTTGTAGTCAAGAAAGTGTGCAAGTTCTCCAATACCCCCATGTCATAGGTCCCCTCAATAGGCCAAGAACTGAGCATTTTACCCTTAGTTTCCCGAAGCCATTCTCTATGGTATTTTAAAATGTTCGCCTTATAGCCAGGAAGTACCTGACACAAATGATTCAACTGAGTCACCATACTCTACTTCCATTTATCCAAAACAATTTCACAAAAACAATACCATTTGGTACCCGCGGCACAAAATATTTACACCCAAAGTATCCCCCTTTTTACCCCTATCCTGTTTCTCATTTGTGCCCCACAATCACTCACTATACTCGTTTCTACCGCAATTCCCTAGTTTGCTTTAATTCTACTTCTCACTCTTACACAAAAGACAGTGGGCCTCATTACACGGAAGGCAGTGAGCCATGGCGCTATTAACGCCATGGCTCATGCCGGTAAAATACCGGCACCGCCTTGGCGGAAAGGGGATTTACCGCCCCATTCCAAGGTTGGAGGGGCAGTAAATCCCCTTTCCGCCATTGCCCTTCCCCATTCCCATTTCTGCCCCATAGGGCTCTATGGAAATGGGGAAGGCGCTAATTACGCCACCGCAATTTTGCGGTGCCGTAATTAGCTCCGAGGTCCCTTAGCGGGTTGGATTTTAACGCCTGCAAGAAGCAGGCGTTAAATCCTCCAACCCGCAAAGGAACCTCGTAGTATGGCGGTAAGGGTTAACGGTCACCGTTGCCATTAACGGTGACCGTTAACACTTACCGCCGTCCGTGTAATGAGGCCCAGTATCTTATCAAAAACACTTGCCGGACAATATTTATGAGATATCTCCCACACTCGAGCATAGGAAGGGTGCAATGCTTTCACTACATCCCGCTGCTCTCACTCTCTCATCTTTTAGTATGACAGCCTTCTCTACTACAAAACCATCTTTTCCTGACTACAGGAAGTTTCCCCTTCACTACTTCAACTAACAAAGAAAATTGAGGCAAGATCTCCGACCGTACAGCCAATACAAAAGAATGTCAAGGGCCTACTTCAGAAAGGTATTGACAATTGGACTTACTCTAAGATGCCACCCGCTCTTCAGGTAAGGGCTCCAGCCAACCAGACAAGCAACCCAAAGAGTATCCAGACAAACCTCACACTGGGCGTGTGTTGTAGTATACCACCTCACACCTCTAAAATAACAAACTAGGAAAAAAATATATACAAGGGACTTACAACGCAGAACAGTTCAATCACTCTGTCAAAAACATCCACTTTTCCAATCCCTGCAACCTCAATTAATTTCACACACACACTCCAAGCGTACCCTTACCAATCCCCTTAAATTAATAGAAACAACCCTTTTTTATCCCTGTTTCCTTCTTGCTTTACCTCCAAAAGTATGCTCACATGAACCTTAAGTGCTCCAATGTGGTGCTCTGTCAAATCGTCCTGCACAGCAGACCTTTAACCAATATGGTGTCAGCACACCTCTTTTTCACTGTGCACGGAAGACTGATCCCCGCAGTGAGGTGCCGCAGCTGAGTGGTGTGGACAGAAGAGCCCCATGTCTCATAAAGCCTGGGCTACTGGCTGGATTGTCAAATTTGAGGGGGCAGGCCCCTTAATCACCTTAACCCAAGCAGGCCCACCACCTGAGGAACAAGTGCACATTTTGTACGTAAAGCAAGTTTATTGTACAACTATCTGGGGAGCAGTTAGATGATGCTGTAGAACCAAACTAACCCAAGTCTCAACAATCCACATCAGTTGACATCTTATATACATTTTTGCAACAGCTTAAACACTTCCAGATAATTTATTATAATCCATGTGATTGGACAAAAACTGCTTCAGAGAAATCCCCAATTCGTACTGTCTCAGTGGTAGCCTTTTTCTTAACTACCATATTCAGCACACGTGTACAACACACCTCCTTCTAGGAGTGGTCCATGGTAGGTCATGCCATCACCATTCAGTTAAATATTTATATGCAACTATAATTCATTACTAGTCATAACTGGCCTAAGCCCTTTTAACCTTAACTTTCGATTGCACCTGGTTCGCATAAATATTTCAAGCGAAATGAAGAAGGCCAGAAAAACAATTAATCTTTGAATTCGTGATAACTATCTAATTCCCCAACTCACTGGTTCCATTGAAACATTCTAATCTAAATAACTGCCATTTTCATCACACACAGCACAACTGAAAATACAATAAAGATTTTCCATAATAACTTACTAGAAAGTTTTAATTCTATGAAAGACACGGAGGCGAGCATTATGCTTCTCTTTCTTTATTCCAAACACGTAATGAAAGCTCAGCAGCAAGATGTTTTTATGTACCTGAGCACAATAGGTGATATGTGTAAATAAGGTACACTAGGAAATATATAATAAAACACAATATAACACAATAAATACATTAGACCAAGTCCACAAGTCTCTGGGGAAAAGGAAGAACTCCATTTCCCAGGGGACTTCCCTTAGAGTCCATTCAGAGGTCACTAACATGTGACATTAGTCCTCCAATAGGAATGCATGTCTCCTCATAAACAGTCCTGAACATGATGTAACTTCCTCTTTCTTTGCTGCTCACAGCAAGAGATATGTACATTTCATGTTCAGCACTGTTTATGAAGTGTTTATATTATTAATTTAAATATCATTAGTTACATTTTTGAACATAATATCTTTTATTATATATTGCTAAATAACTTGTCCGTTATTGACTTTGCCTGCATTGTGGCTCCGTGATCTGTTACTTTGTTTTTTCCGACACCAGCTGCTTCCTACTGGCGTCGGAGAGCACACATGTATGAACGCTCTGCTCGCATTCGCTTTAAATCATTAATCTTCTGCCAGCGTTACAGCACACTGAAGGTCCGCTGAAGCAGAACCTTTCACGTCCCTACGGATTTGCGATCGCGAGCACCGGAGCCTCTCCTTTCTTCACGGATCATTATTTAACTCATTTCCATTTTTAAAAAAAGGATAACAGTAATCTAACTGTAAGGGAACAGGATCCTATAAGAAGGATCATCTCAGCTTCACTACCCTTACTACTGGGCTAGAGAGAAGGTGCCCAGTAAGCCCATAAAGCACACAAAAAAAGCGAAAAAGGTGCACACTTAACAATGGTAGCACAGTATTCCCCTCAATCAGATCAGGCGTGGTCTGAGTGTGAGGAGGATACTTGCTATGTTGATGAAGTGGCAATGGCAAATAGCCTGCAGAAAGTGCTGGGATCTTCTGTTGAGACCATTATTAAAAAGGCCGTAACTGATATGCTTCTACCTATTCAGCAGCGTATGGATACTATGGAGGAGCATAAGAGAGAAACCTCCCCTCCAGGGAGGAAAAAGACACAAAAAAGGAAGCACCTTACAGAAGGGGGATGTACTCTGGCTCGCAAGAGCAGAAGCTCTCTGACCCCCCCGCCCCCGAGCCAGCAAGAACCTGCCACTGCTGCCGTATCGGACTTCTCCAGGCTGAAAAGAGCCTTTATGAACAGGCAGGTAACCCCTTCCCATGATAGACCCTCTTACCCCGAGGAGGACAACAGGGGTACTAGACCCTCAAGCCCGGAGGGAGATAGACAGGGCATGGAATACGACCAGAGCAGAGGCGTGTATGACTTTAGCTTTTGGTATGGACTCACCCCCTGCTGGTCAAAATCAAATAGTGAAACCCCTCTTGTCAAGCTCCCATGCATTCAGGAGATTGCATCTGCCGTCTGCGATACTTCTCAGACCATAAAGCCCATGGCTGGTATGGCTGGTATCCTTCAGCTGAGCTGACCGCGAAGATTGAAGTTACTTATTTACCCATCCTCTGGCCTCTGAAATCCAGCAGAATCAGTTTCTCAAAAGTCGAAGTTCACTTTGCAAAAAGCCCTAACTGCCATGTTTTAATCCATTAGTAAAGCCAACTACATTTAGATTCATGAATTCCCTATGTATTTGTATGGGTGTGTATGCCTGTTTAATAACTGTTATATTTTATTCACAGTGGGTTCTCTATGACCAGCCCTCTTCCTTGCATGCTCAATAAAAACCTTCCCTGTCTCTTATTTTCCACGTAATTCAGAGCACCCTGTGTGTGAATGGTGTTTGTTTCATCTGGTGGTTTTAACATTTTATCTTTCTGTGTGCGTGTAAGCTAATATGTATGAGTTCTAAACAAAACGTTACACTACAGTTACATATCCCATCCATAACTAAATACACTGGTACCTATGAAGTTGCAATACCCCGTTCAATTCACTGCACCCCAGTCATCAACATGGCGCATGCAACAGAAATCCCCCTTGCTCGTGAAGACCTTTCTTGACCACCTCAACAAATGTAAATCTGGATTTGTTCTGATCCATAGTCTTTCCCTTATTTTCTTGTTAAATGTACTCATTAATATCTGATCTCGCAACACCTGGTCGGGTGTTATGTTTTCAAAGTCACCCTTTGCTGCCAGGCCTCTTAGCGCTCCCAACTAGTCATCAATGCTCTGTCGTGGCATTTCTTTCCTGGAATAAAAATTTAATTGTTTCAAAACAATTTTGTGTCATCTCCGCAAATCTTTCTTCCAGTCTTGTCATCCATATCATCAACAAATCTTTATCCTTCTCCTCTTGACTTGGGGTTAGATGCTTCATAAGCCTTTCTACCTCCACACCAATGGCACTTTTCAATAATGAAAACTTCTTAGATGCCCTTAGTTTCTCACCATCTTGTACATCTAAATACACCTCAAATAGTTCTCTCCATAACTCCCACTTCATGCATGGATTCCCTGGATTTGATAAAAAGGAAACTGGAGGTGGAACAGACAAATTCATAGTCTTTCTTACAATCACTCTGTTCTCATTCTTCCTCTTCCATAACACTTTATTTTGGTATGTTACATGAATTTTCTCTTTCTATCTTTTCTTTTCCCTTTTCTCCCTTAACAACTCCTTGTATATCAGATTGGACTTTGCAGAATATACTACTTTACTCATTTAACCTTGCTGCCTCTGTCTCAATTGCTTCCAGCCCCTATCTCCTCCTTGCCAACTGTCTGCTCGATGTGTATGGCTCACAAGCTTCACAGGGTTAAGTCCTTTTTCATTTCATTCAGCTCCATGTGAGAAGGTGGAGCTTCAACACACCGGCATGCAGAGCTACGTGCCTGGTTGCACTGCTCAGTTCTTACACCTACGCATACTTTTATCCCGTCATTTGTCGCCACATGTGGAGAATGAGCCTCAGAGACACAAGTTGAGTTTAACTAGTAGGCCCTCATTACAACTCAGGCGTTAAGGGTTAACGCCACCGTTAACCCTTAACGCCTGATTCCCACCTTAACGCCTGCTTCTTGCAGGCGTTAAGTTCCATGGTGCTAAGGCACCTTGGTGCTAAATACGGCACCGTAATTTACGGTGCCGTAATTAGCGCCTTCCCCACTCCCATTATGCCCTATGGGGCAAAAATGGGAATGGGGAAGGGAAAATGGGAAATGGGGATTTACCGCCCCACTCACCTTGTAATGGGGCGGTAAATCCGCCATCCACCATGGTGTAAACGTAGTTTACACCATGGTGGTAAAGTTGGTGCACTTAGCACCTCAGTTGTAATGAGGGCCGTAGTGTTTACTAGTGTAAAACAGGAGTGGGGAGAAAAGCAGATGGCATCTGGTAAGAAGCTGTTATCTATGCTGTTCCAACGGTCAAAAACCTTTGATGTTCACTCAGGTCTGACGTGCAGAAGGCCCCACTTGAACGTTCAATACTACACCTTCCAATGGCATCTATTTTCTTAGAAAAACATTACACCTTACAACTCTTTGTGACATTGTTTACTTGCCAAGTGTGGGGCAATCACAGAGATATTTCTGGAGAATTGAGGATATTTATGTGGCAGTTGTCGGTCAATGGATGATACCACTTACTAATGGCCCAATAATAAAGGCATAATTGCTATAATAACATCCCACTCAATGAGGGTAGAACGTTCTGTTTAAAACTAGGCGAGACAAAGAAGACATTTTGGAATTTTGGTCAAAGGACTGATACCAGTGATTATTACCCTCTAGCAGTGTATTGCCTGAAATGGGACTGCCAGCATTCTAATGTTCTCAACCTTTGTATAAACTGTTCATGGATAACAATCCACCAACCCCTGAATGGAAGTGTTATGCTTGAAATTATTTGGAGGGACGGGCCTCCTTGTCCCACTACTTCCTGGTAGGGGATTTTCTGTGTGTTTTCTACCACAGGAGTCCAGCATGGACCTCTGGCAGTACAGCTCTTCATTTGTATGGTTGGTGAGCGAGACCCATGGGCTACCCTATGGCACCCATGGGTAGAGGTACACCTTGGTACCCCTAGTGTGTGTTTTTGGGCCCCTTTGTTTTGCCGGCAGAACAGGGCATGGGCTGGTGGCAGCTACATGCTGACTCTGCAGTGACTCTTGGGCTCCTACATTATTGGATACTCAGGCCCTACCATAGGAATCAATGGATTCCTGAACAAAAGGCAAAGATGTTCACTGTAAGCCACATGGCTTTCTGTGTTTCCCTCTTGCTTCTTCAATTCCTGAGAAACCAGGGCTCTGTTTCTCTTTCCTCCTCATTGAATGTTGGGTGGAAGGACCATATATGGCTCTCAGGCTGCTCCTGCTAGACAGGTGGGAGCCTCCCAGGGACTGCTTGTTTTGGGTACAACCTAGGGGTGGGACCTGAATGAAGGGAAAGGGGAGTCAATTCACATTCTGTTGTGGGTGTCTGGGTTTGGCTGTGTGTCACAATGCCTGTGGTCCTGCCTGAGCCAGCCCTGTCTGAAACTGGGGTGAATGCAGTGAGTGTTCTGAAAGGCTGGGAGCTGCCCCAAATACACATCTGCTGTGTTTAGTGTATGATTTTGAGTGAATTGTCTGAATGCCTGTGAGCCTGACTGGGTGTTGCATGATGAATGCACTAGTGTGTGATTGGCTGACTGAGCCTAGCTCAGCCTGAGTGAATGGGGAGATGCGTGTATAACAGAAGACCCCTCACTCATCTCTGTGTCAGAAGCTTGGTGTTTTCCTGAGGCATAGCCTGAATCCACCTGGAGGAAGATGTTCTGCTGCTGTAACTCTTCACAAGATCCAATGTATGCTGTGCTGATTCAGAGACTGATCAAAATAGGACCTGGACAGGCAAACTCTTTCCATGGCTATAAGGGGACATCTTGTAACGGCTGTTCTTCACCTGAAGTGTGCTTGAAGTCAGTAATGAGTGCCTACCATCCTGTAGCGGTATCTTCTTGGGTCCAGAAGAAGTGTGACCGGACATCTTGAGCCCAAGAAGCCCACCAGTGTTGTCCTGTGTGCTGTATATCACCCAGAAGCGTGTGTTCCCTGCTTGACGCCCAGTGCTTGCCAAGTTCCAACCAACTGAAGAAAACTTCAAGGGGCACTGCAACTTCGACATTTGTCGACTTTTCAACAGCTGAGGAAGTCCAGTGTTGTCCCCTGCAGAGAAGTACCCACCAGTGGGTTTCCTACCACTCCTCATCAAAGAACATGTCCCGAGGGGCCAGACCTGGAGGTCTCTAGGGCAGTCCATTGCTTGGGTCCAACTTGCAATAAGCCATCCTGTCATCCAAGCTGCGATTGCAGCACCGAAGAATCAAACTGCGACAAACCGTGAAGCAACGAAACCTGACGTCTACTTCTGTCACTGCACCTGTCACCACTGAAGGACATTGACAAAAACCAAATGACTCACCCTCACCTCGCAAGCCTTGTCGAGGTCCCCAGTGAATTTCATCTTCGTGGGACATCTATATCCACAGCTGGTGTAGCAACCCGAACATGGAGACCACCGCAACAGACCTTCACTGCTGCCTTTCCGACACTGCTTGGTTCCCTTTTGCAGCTCAACAGCAACCCAGTAGCTTCCTCTTTGAGAGCGGGTCCATACTTGTGGGGCATCATCGAGTTAAACTGAGAGACTTCATGGCTTTGTCTTCCAAGGCAACCAAGGTACTGTGATGAGGAAGAGGGGTCTCAGATTCATCTTGGGTCCAGCTCCGCTGTTGCTTCCCAGGTACTTTGGGGTGATGGGACCGGTAAAGAGAGAAGCAGACAATGAAGGAACATTTTTGGACTGGGCATTAATATAAAAGCAAAGTATAACTTACCCTTTTATTGCGGGTTTCCCAGGTGGGGGCATCTCCATACAGAATTGCATTTCACACTGAAAACTATTCTGACATTCTTCTAGCGTAACTTGCCTGCATTTCTACATTTGTGGTTTGAAGTTAAAACAGTGCTTAGTAATTTTTGTGCATGTTATTACATATACCAATTGGTGAATTATTACTGAAGCTAAGAATAACTGTGGTACCACACAGTACTGTATATTTTGTGTTAGCTGTTGAAGTAGAATGTTCTGAGATTAATATGTATATGGCCATCTAAACCTAATATATTTACTAAAAGAGCTGTGTTAGCAAATAAAATAGTGTGTGGACATTTCATTGTGGGGGGCTTTGGGATTCACTGCACCTAAGAACCAGGCTGCCTCACCTGCCTTGAGTCTCAGCCTTGGTTGCTCATCCATTGCCCCTTTGAGAGCCTTTGCTGGGGTGCCTGTGTGCCTCTACCCTAACCATATAGTGCGTAGTACCACAGAACCCACCTCCAGTCTTTACAGGAAGCATTTCCCATGTCTGTGATTTCAATTTATTTGCATACATGTCTCGTCAGTTCCCACCCTTTTCATGCTGTGTCATGTTTCAACGTGAGGGTAGCAATTCACACAATACCAATATAGTTGTTACTGGTATTTATCTACCTCTCTTGCCTGGGTAAGCACATAGACCTTTTCATCAGGTGATGCCAAAGTATAACCTAGTTTCCTTGTGAGACATTTCTTTTCAGTACTTGGAGAGCTTCATATTGTGCTGGAGATTCTTGGGTAGATTCCAAAATGGGTCCAAAATCTCCTCACTGTCAACATCAGAATTACCCCCTTGCTCCTACAGTTTAGGAAGGAGTTCAAGACACTCCTCTTCAATGAATGGCTCCTCCTTAACATCTATGTCTACACACCCTTCACTCTCACCATACCTGACTGGGTGATCTATTCCTCACTATTTAATTCCCTCGTTGCTTATAAATAAATCCGTTGCTGCCAAATTGCCCACTCTCTCACCTCCCCTGTTGTTAGCTTCCCTCACTGCGTTCTTCCCCTTTTGATTGTAAAGCACCCCACTGCCTCCTGAAGTTAGATCTGCACTCAATAAATACCCTAATAATAATAAAAGCTTTCTATCTGGAAAATATTCCATTCCATTGTAGCTTTGTTTCCGTTTCTCTATCAGGTTTCATAATGGTTCCTTGGGCATATTTTGGTCATGCGAGTGTGAACTTCAATTCACCAGAAATGGAGGCCCATTCTCGAGTCTAAGGGAGGTGGCCACGCTAAAATCAAGAAAGTAATGATGACACATTGTTGCTGTCTTAAAAATGTATTGACTCTGAAAGCCGCCAAGTCCAACACTGATTTGAATCACATTAACTTTTATCAAAGAGAATCAACTACACCCTATCAGCCATGGGCCCGAGATCAGAGCACTGCCAGCACAGAGAACCACGTTTATTTCCATCCTTCAATGTTTACCTTGAATTTAAGTATAAAAAAGATGTTGCTAAGCCTGGAAGAAAACATAACAACAGCTCGAAAGGTCTGTTTGTAAAGAGTAACTCAGCAGAATCCTCCCCGCATGGAGCGAACTTGCTCATCATTATTGCGTGACAGGTTGAGCCTTTGGGCAGATCAGTGGCAGTCCTGATGAAAGGATTCTAGGCGGTGCGCGTAGAGGAGGGTGCCCCTGAAGCATGCCTGTTACACAATACAATACTGGCGCGGTAAGAGAAACCCGCAAAACATCGGGAGCATTGACCCTTTACTGCCGAGGTCCACTTCACTGACTTTGTGAATACGTGAGTTATTGAATGATAGAATGTGGGCTACCGGAGTTTTGAGGCCTGCATTTTAATGCTAGACTCTGAGTGGCCATTTCATGGAAAGTAACTGGGCAAAATGCGGCAGGAAATATAAGCAATATACATAATACCAAATTAATATAGACACGGCCAAAGTAACATGAAAAAGTAATCTTTTCAATATTGTGCATGACAGTTTTTATTATAGGACTCTGAAAATGTTTTTGTTTTTTAAAGACAGAGTATTGTGTTAGGTTTATAGACTGTTTAGTGAGACAGTATGAGTGTACAAGTTGTGTCTTCTTTTTGCTTAATTCTGTTTTCTTAAGAAAAATATATCACAGATCTTACCTTTGATTTTGTTTTATATCTAATGAGATGTGTGCATTATCATTAACATAGTACTATGCTATACACATAATCAAACCTTTTCACATTAAACTGTTACAGAGAGGCGAGTTGAGAAAAGTTACTGTTTCACCAAAATGGGGATAGCGAGACTGACATTACCTCACTCATGTCGTAAAACAAAGTGTCATAGAATGGACGTTTGCCTCATATACATCCCAGGAAGTGCTGTTATAGGGCTGGATGGAATGTAGACGAAATAGCAATGGAAAAAAGAAAGAAAACAATGGACAAAGTCACCCACCTCGCCCAGGAGCGGGTTGGGCAGAGGAGAGAATGTTCTCAAAAAGGACCATTGAAGGAAGAAGGAAAGAGGCAGTGACTGGTGGCGCCATGGGAGAGAGTGTGGCCTTGAGCAGCCCTCACTGGCCAGGGAATTTTCCAAAGCTGACTGCGTAAGCCAGGGGTGGGTCAGCTTCTTTCGTGGGCCCGGGGCTGGATGACTGGAGCAGCCCGAGCGCTCCTAGAACCGTCGGGCGGTGATGGCCAGGCCACAATGGGCAAAGCCAACATTAAAGACCCAGGCCCTGGGTGTGTGAGTGGCCCTGGGAGGAGAGCAGGGCCGCTAGGACTGAGCCGTGTGCGTGGGGTGGCCTGGACCCGACAGCATGGCTGGGCCCTTTCACACACTGCAGCAGGAGGTAAGTCCTCCTGGGCCACATATGCCAGGAGCAGCCCAGGAGGTGAAGCGAAGCACTTGCAGTCGAAGCCTGCCGGGTGTTATATCTGCCTTACGCCCCGCTACGTGGTGACGTAAGCCGTCACAAATAAAAGCCCCGCTCAGCGAGGGCAGTTCCGGGCAAGACAGCAACACGTTGGTGTCTGTGTCATCATTACTCCGCCGGAGCTGCGCAGCAGGGCCTTGCAGCCTTGGGCCCTGTCATCCTATTTTCCGCTGACACATCGGCCGGGGAACGGAATCCAACACTGGCGACGAGGCAAGTGAAATGAATGGCGCACGCGAAGCCCAGTAGAGTAAGCCCTCGGCAGGGGCACAATTTTTGGAAGCACGGTGGGGGGCCCATCCCCCACCAGAAAAAAAAAATTAAACATTTTCTTCCCTCTTCTTCCTCTATCCAAATGAACTGGAACAAATTTGGACATATCCAGAATTTTTTACAAAGTGGCCATACATCTGAATCCTGAAGTCCCAAGGCCAACTGGCAGACGTCTTTGGGCCCACCTGCCTGGAAAGGGAGACAGGCAAGAGCATCGCACCCATGCCTCTATCACACGACGTGAGAACTAAGCAGGGCTGCAGATACCAAGGTGAGGGGGCATCGCAATATGTGCGCACAGGCAAGCACCAGAGCCACGCACCATGGCGACTGGAAGCTTTACTCCCAGGCCCAGCACACCCTCCAGACTGGCCGCAAATTTGTCACCATCCACACCACACGCACACCCACAAGGGGGAACATCGATCGCACTTGGCCCTTTTGACCCATACACCGACCCTTCTTCGGTTGGTCCCCGGTGGTAGCTGTGCTTACAAAAATTCGATGGCCATGGATTGCAAAGACATTACCACATCAAGGAAAATGAGGTTGCACCTCCTACTGAATGTCGGGGATGAGGTTCTACGCATATTCAACTCACTGGCGATAGAAGATGTCCTTGACGTCTACCAACAAACCAAGGACGCGCTCACGGCCCACTTCATGCCCCAGCTCAATCCAGACTATGAGACATTCATCTTCTGTACTACCATCCAGCTGGAGGACGAGACACTGGTTGCCTATCACACCAGGGTACGGAAACTCGCAATCTCATGTGAATTTACCAACATTGAAAAGGAAATCCGAGGGGGCGTGGCTTGATGGCTACGTGAGAGGACGTTCCTTGGAGGAGTTCCCGATCATCCGATCCTGATCCTGGGGAAAAAGTGATGGTTTTTGGCGGACTTTCGAGCCCACGGTGCATCTAAAGGCGTATGAAAGTGGGGGGCATACGGTGCGTGCCCTCCCCAACGGCGAGACTGCATATTCACGGAATTAGACCCCGAAGAAGTTGGCGGTCGCGCAAAGGAAGGGGAGCACCCAAGATGGCCGCCTGTGGACAAAGGGCCATAAAAGGTCCGACGAGCTGAGGAAGACAAGGTTGGTCGGAACGTGGGCGAGCCCAACCAGATAGACGGGTCGCATGCGCCTCGGGCTGAAAGCAAGAACATAAGGGCGAGCCCCTACTGCAGGGGCCATAGGTTGTGGCGGATTAGCAGAGTGAACCCGCGAGGATACAGCTGGGCGCGTGGGCCCAATCGACGCAACAGGGTGTCTTCCAAGGTGGTGCGACCCCGGATCAAGCAGCCTACGATGGAGACCTATGCTAGGTCGCCCTCGGGCGCGGAAGAGGGCAAGAGCAAAGAAACCCCTGCGGCGGCGACAGACCCACCGGGTACCATCCAGGAGGTGCTGGCAGCAATTGCTGACCTGAAGGTGGCCTGGGAGACGAAGCTGGGCCTGGCCATGAAAGAGTTGCAAGAGGGCCTAAACCTGAAGATAGGAGCGGTCCGAGAAGAAGTGAACCTGTTGCGCCAGGATGTGCGAACGATCGCGGAGCGCACTGGGGAACTGGAGCAGGAGTTGGCCCCAACCGTGGAGGCTTGCAATACACACGCCAAGGAACTTCATGCCCTTGTGCAGCGAGTGGGCAATTTGGAGGACAGAGCAGGCGGAGGGCCGCGCCAGGCGCAACAACATTCGCATAGTGGGGGTACCGGAGGGAATGGAAGGATCGAACCCCACGGATTTCGTTGAAACCATGCTTTTGCAGGAGATTACAGGCGGAGAGCTGACCCAGGGGTTCGCGGTCGAAAGGGCGCACAGGGTCCTGACCAGGAGACCGGCCCCAAGAGCCCCCCCGCGGCTGTTGATTGCAAAGATATTGAACTATCGTGACCGCGAGAAGATTCTCGAATTTTTCCGGAAAGGGGGCACGATAGAAAGGGGGTCAGCGAATATAACAGCGTATCCGGATTACACGCTGCTTGTACAACGGAGTCGAATGAACTTTGGAACGGTGAAGAGGAGGCTCAGAGAGGCAGGCCACCGCTACATGTTGCTTTACCCCGCTAGGTTAAAGGTGATCCATAAGAACAGATCCCT
Organism: Ambystoma mexicanum; assembly: GCF_040938575.1. NCBI lineage: Eukaryota > Metazoa > Chordata > Amphibia > Caudata > Ambystomatidae > Ambystoma > Ambystoma mexicanum. The sequence goes on along the minus strand of NC_090935.1, from coordinate 546,606,372 downwards.
CTTCTTTGAGACGCCGAGCGACGCAATGGAATGGCTGGATATGCAAGGTCGACCACAGGAATCGGATACCCAGACAGCAGCGGATGGAGATAAGTAGCACGCTGCAGAGGCACCCGTGAGGCCATAGCTATGACATTGGGACTAGAATATAGTTTGATATTGTGCTTGTGTGGGGGAAGTCACGGCATCTGCCGGCGGGTCCCGTTGAATTAATTTCTCCTAGATAGATGACTGGGAGCTCCTGGGGAGCAACCTCTGCACCCGATAGTAGTATACTTAGTTAGGTCACTGTTAGATTGGTGACACCCCGCGGGGTCCTTGTTCTTGGTCACGAGACGGGTCCAGACGTGGGTAGGCCTGAGATCCAGGGATGGAGCTGGGCTATTGTTGGGGGTTGGTGGGGATAGGGGGGGGCTTGTGTGCAGTAGTGTGAGGTTGGAGAAGGGGGGAGGGGGGCACGGTTCGTTAATAGTGGGGAAGGAGCCAGGAAATGACCCTACATGGGGAACATTGTGGGGAGGGATGGGACGGAGATAGACCGACTAGATGGCATCGGGTAATCTCAGAATTGTGACCTGGAATGTACGGGGCCTCAACAGTTACCTTAAACGCAACAAAGTGATGATGTATTTAAAGAGGATGCGCGTAGACATAGCCCTGCTGCAAGAGACCCACCTCACTAGGGAAAGGCAGGAAGTGGTTGGGAGGAAATGGAAGGGCACCGTTGTGGGGGCGGCGTACTCAGCGTATGCCAGAGGGGTCATCACTTGGGTGGCGCCCCACGTGCCGTTTCGAGTGCTTGATTCTACGGTGGACCCGGAGGGTAGAATGGTGGTGGTAACGGGTCTCTTGGAAAACAGAGAAATACACATCATAAATTTGTACGCCCCCAATAACGATACAGCGGCTTACTTTAGGACCCTCTATGGTAAACTTGGCCCCCTGGCGGGGGGTACGTTAGTGTGGGGGGGGACTTTAACTGTACCGTAGACCCCAGTATGGATAGGTCCAAGGATAGTGCAGGAAAAATGGCACCGGCGGCTAAAGCGCTGAGTATCCTACTGAAAGACCTAGGCCTAGAGGATGCGTGGAGGAGGCTGCATCCCGCGGATAGACAGTACTCACACTACATAGCGCCACATGATTTGTACACAAGGTTAGACTACATGTTTGTAACAGCCGGGATAGTGAGAGAAATAGAAGGAGCAGAATACAAGGCCCGAGTGCTGTCGGACCACTCGCCCTTGGTGGTAGACTGGAGACACCAGCCCCCACGCCCACAGATCCCTACATGGAGACTTAGGACTGAGGCTCTGCAGGATGAGGGGTTTCGGGAGGGCCTGAGGGACGCCATTGAAGAATATTTTGATAATAACATGGGAAGCGTAAGCTCTGTGGGCACACTGTGGGAAGCGTTTAAGGTGGTGGTGTGTGGGGTAGCTATTTCCCAAGTTAAAAGGCTACAGGGGGGGTTGAAAGTGAGCTCCGGCAGGCGGACAGAGAGCTAGAGGAGCTCACGCGTAGCGTGAGCACCGCTCATGATAACAGAACCAAAGTAGAGGAGCTACAGTTGTCCTTTAGTGCACTCTGGGATAGACTGTGCAGACTCAGCTACAGGAAATATACGGAGCGGATACACGCAGGGGGCGATAAGCCGGGCAGATTGAGACCCCCCGCTCGGTGATTAGTGAGATTCAGGGCGAAGGAGGTAGCATATGCAACACCCAGAAAGAGGTAAATGAGGAATTCCTTAAGTTTTACAGACACTTGTATGAGGACACGGGGGAGGATATGGGTCAAGACATACTAGACACATTGAGGGACATTGAGCTGCCCACCTTAGATGATCTAGAACGCTCTGAGTTGGACGCACCCATCACCTCGGATGAGCTGGAGGTAGTGATTCGGAACTTGCCCACTTGCAAGGCGCCGGGTTTGGATGGGCTGCCCAGCGAGTTCTATAAAACATACCAGCAAGAGTTGCTCCAGTCACTGCTTGCCACTTTCAACGAGGCCTTTGAGAAGGGAGAACTCCCGTTGTCTCTCCGTGAGGCCGTAATCATCCCACTCTTGAAACCAGGCAAGCCGGCCGTGGAGTGCGGGTCTTACAGACCGTTGTCCATGCTCAACCAGGACAGCAAAATACTCACGGCGGTGCTGGCCAATAGACTGAAAAGGGAGATTAAAAAACTGATACACCCAGATCAGACGGGATATGTTCCGGGCAGGAACATCACCGACAACCACCGGAGGCTACACCATGTCATGGACCAAACTGAGGAGGACACGGGCGAGCTGGCCATAGTGTCGTTAGACGCGGTCAAGGCCTTCGACACGGTACGATGGCCCTGGCTGAAAGCGGTCCTGAAGGGGTATGGAGTGGGACCCGGATACCTCAGATGGGTACAATTGTTTTACAGCACCCCGATGGCGAGGGTCAAGGCAGGGTCCACGGTCTCATATTCTTGGCAACTGGGCAGAGGGACCAGACAGGGGTGTCCCTGGTCACTGATGCTATATATACTGGCATTGCAGCCGCTGGCAATATGCCTGCGTCAACAATATGGGGAGGTGGGCATAAACACGGCCAGTGGAGAGCATTTGATATCATTATATGTGGATGATATGCTCCTTTATTTACGCTATCCAGAAGAAAACCTACAGTACGTCCTAGAGGTGATAGAACGGTACGTCATCCTCTCCGGTTATCGGTGAACCCTGGAAAGTCCAGCCTGTTCCCTTTGGGTAGATATAGGAATGTCCCGGTGCAGAGGCTGCCTGTTCTGCCAATACCATGGCAGCCTGTAACATTTAGGTATCTGGGAATAAACATTTACCACAAGATCGAGACAGAACACAAGCACAACACGGAAAAGGCAATAGAGGGGATTAGGAACAGTATGGTATTTTGGATTTTGGTCCAGACTGCCCCTGACCATGATGTGGAGGGCGGCCTTGCTCAAGATGGTGGTCCTGCCTAGACTCTTGCACTTTTTTACAAACGTCCCGTTTCTGATACCCAGAAGCCTATTCGCGAAACTTCACAGCGTGTGTAGGGGTTTTGTGTGGGGCAGCTCTAGGAATAGGGTGGCTCTGTGGAAGCTCCAGAACCCGTGCGACAGGGGGGGGGGGGATAGGCCTGCCTAACTTCGAACTCTATTACCTGGCGGGGCAGCTGCAGTACGTGGCCAGGTGGCTCTCGACTGAAGATTCGGCGGAAGCCAGGCTCCTGCGCGAAGATACAGCCCCATACTTTCTGATGGAAGTGGTGTGGTTGGGCAGAGATAAACTGGTGGGCAAGGGGCGGTTACTGAGGTTGGGCTGGGAGATCTGGCACAGGACATGGAAGATTGGGGGGGACTCGGAACCATACTCCCAGCAGGCCCCTTTGGCGGCTCAGTGTGGGAGCGACTCCCAACTACTTGAATCGGTCCGCAGATACTGGGAACAGGTAGGCCTAGCCACCCTCGGGGACATATGGCAGGAAGGGGAGGCGGTGGACTTTCAGCGGCTGCAGGAAGAGACGGGAGTACATGGTGGCCAATATATAACCTACACTAGGCTGGTGAAAAAGACTAGAGAAAGATGGCCGGAGACAGTGCTCGCGGAGGGTCCAGATGCCTCCCTGGAAACCATGTACGATGTATCGGAGGGCGGGCACGAAATATCGAGGATATATGAGCTCCTGCGGGCAAGGGCAGGGAAGGAGTTGCTCCAATTGAGACAAGATTGGGAGGAGGAGGTGAGAGGACCCATGACGGATGGGCAGTGGGAACGGGCCCAGAGGTACCATAAAAAGGTGTCCCGTAACGCGAGATTCCAACAGCTTCAGTTGTATGTTACCCACAGGGCTTATTTAACCCCCGGGAAGATTGCAAAGTTTGGGGGATCAGCTATACAGCAATGCCCCAGGTGTGGGGAGGTGAAAGCGGGACTGCTACACATGTTTTGGGCTTGCCCGGAGGTGCATAGATTTTGGAATGAGGTCAAGACGAAACTGGCTGGTGGGGGGGTAGTGCTGGATGTGGAATCGGCCTGGTCATGCTTGCTTGGACTATTCCCTAGGCCCCGGCATTTGAAACACATAAGCAAGATGAAGGACCTGGCCTATGTCTTGGCCAAACGTAGGATCGCCATGGGCTGGAAGGCGGCCCATAGACCCAGGGTGGAGTTGTGGTGGACAGACCTCTTGAGATGGGCGGAAGCTGAATCCGTAGTCTGGTTTGAAGCGGTCACCAGGGGGGGCGATGAAGAAGTAGGGCCCTTGTTGGCCTGGTGGCAATTGGTGGCCTCGTTGGCAAACCCTCACCAGGGTGACAACGAAACAGAGGACCCGGTTGATGGCAGTCTAGGTAGTGTGCCACCCAGTGATGTTCCCATAAATGATATGTGAGAACTGGCTCTAGTTTAAAGGGGGAGGGGGGAGTTGGGGAGTTTGAAAATGTGTCGAAATATGATGCTTTCTATGTTTTGAAACGGTTGTAGTGTGTTTGTTTGACCTTAAAAAATAAAATAAAAATATATTCAAAAAAAAAAAAGAAAAGGAAGTCCGACGACAGATTATTAATGGGATACACTCAGAGAAGCTGAGGAGGATGGTGCTCAGCGAAAAAGGCATATTTCTGACTAGAATCCTGGCCGCCAGAGGGAGTTGGCACATGCCAGAGCAGCGCACATGGGCACGACCCTGCAGAAACTCCAACCGGCACTCACGATGGCGACGGTGGCCCAAATCACGAACCGCCAATACACAAGGGAATAGGCCGGCGGCAACAACACACACTCCAGATGGCAACCAAGAACCCTGGGACCCACGGAATGTGGGTGGTGCGGAGGACCTCGCGACGGTAGATGCAACTGCCCGGCCCAAGGCACCATGTGCGGGGCATGCGGCAGAAAGGACCATTACGCCAAGGTATGCAGATCATCGGGGCTGCCACAACAAGCCCAAAATCCCCAAAACAGGACCTCAACCTCGGGAAAGAAGAAGAAACAAGCAAGTGCTCGCCAAGTCGAGACCACAAATTCATCGGCCGAGGAGGAAGGGGACAATGTGACACAATCCCAGCAAGAGGTTGCAAACGAGCAATGGAAAAAAGGAAAAAAAAGAATGCGTAGTCTCAGCACTGAACTACGGAGACACCACACCCAAAAGAAAACTGAGAAGACGGAAATGCCAAATAGCCATCCAAGAACAAGACACGCAAATGACCATAGACACTGGGGCGTCCGTTAATGTCATGCCGCTGACCGCATTCAGAAGACTACGGCCCCCACCAGTCCTGAAAACAACGGACACACTGTTGTTTGCGTATGGGTGCAAAACTCCACTGCCCATAGTAGGTCGATTCCGGACCACACTCAGCAAGGGTGACTGTCAAGACCGGTGGGGGGGTCTGTACTTCCACTCTCTATATGGTAGAGGAGAGGCACAGAGGACCCCAGCCAAGATTCTCGATTGTGGTAGCAATGGACGAGCAATCAAGGCCTAGCTTCTCAGGAGGTGATGCAGGCTGGTTCTTAAGTACAGTGTATCCCCAAGCCCCCACAAAGGAATGTCCACACACTGTATTACTGAAAACACAGTCTTTATATAATTAATATTCAAGGGTTATGTACACTTATCACAACAACGCACTTTGTGCTCAGGAAAACCAATAATGATAAATATCTACAATTCTAAAGTGGTACCACTAATATTAGACCTCATAACAGTGCATTCACAATACTGTAGCAATGGCACGCGGATCAATAAGAAGGAAACCAGCAATAGAGAGAGGAGAGATACCAGAGGGTTGAAACAATAGGCAGAAGACTGGCCCTTGCTACTGGACACCGTTCCGTGTGGAGATCCCCCCACCTGGGCAACCTGTAAAATAAAGAGATATAACACAAGCCCAGTCCATATATTGTTCAACAGTCTTATTCTCTCCTACAATGTTTTTACCCCCCCAATGTACCTGGTGGAGTCGAGTTCTTCGAAGAGGCGTCGACAGATCCTTCTTGAATGATCCCCTTTAAAGCAGGAGTCACGGATCGTTGAGAGGCGTCGAGAAACGTAGAAGACCTCGGGGTTTGGCGACGGGGAATCGACGGCCCTTCTTGAATGCCTTCCCTTTCAAGCGGGAGGCACGGGGCGTCGAACGTCCGTCGACAAACGAGGTAGAACGATGTCGAAGAGGCGGCAGCTTCGTCCGAGCGGTGCTCGTCGGCGTCGGGGCGTCGGCGTCCTGCAAGGCGGAGGTGTGCGGGGCACCTCGATGACAATAGTTCTGGACCGCAAAGATTGTAGAGACGGGAGCCCAGCAAGGGCGTCGAGTCGCTCGAGTCTTTGGGGTCGTGAGGTGGCGGGAAACCCACCGGCGGATTCTCCTCGGCGCGTTGGTCGTCCTCGACTTTCTCCGGCAGGACAAAAGCGGTCGACGGTGCGGACGAGGGAGTCCTTCGAGTCAAATGTTCTTAGGCAAGGAGCGGACGGCTCCGGTCGTCGGCGGCTCGGCGTCAAGTGGTTCCCACGGCTGGGCAACACAACTTCGACGGGCCTCCAGCGGTTGCACAGACCTGCGAACCCTGGTCGACGGCAATGGACTTCGACAGCGTCGATGTCCGGGTGCTTTACTTCGGTCTCCTCGGCAGTCCCCTTCTCCGGTCGGCAGCCTTTCGATGGTCTGGCGTCCAGGGAGCTTCGGCGAAGATTCAGCGGTGCTCGATGGTCCCTCGGAGCACGGGAAGAGGGCGCCTAGCCAGGTCCTCTCTCGGGTCAGTCCCCGACGATTTCGACAACCTTCAGTTCCGTCGAAGCAAATGCCACAGCAAGTCTTCTTCTTCCAGCTGGACGTCGAGGATCAGCAAATCCAGTTACTCTTGAGTGGAGACTCAGCTTCTGAATGCTTCTGAACAATTTCCAGTGGTGAGAGGTCCCCAGATATACTATTCTGTCTCTCATCCACACTGCTGGTACACACACAGCAGCCAATCACACAGAAGGGCATTCATGCAGTCAGTCAGCCAATCAGGCACACAGTGCATTCAGGCCACACTCCTCCCTTTCAGACACTCACAACAAGGAATGTGGATTGGGACAAGTACCCAGCCATTCAACACTACACACTGCATTCAGGCCAGTTTCGGGCAGGGCTGTCTCAGTCTTTGTCTCTCATGCCAGAAACCAGACAACCACAACAAGGAGTGTATATTGGTCACACACTCCATTCACCCAGGTCCCACCCACAGGAGGTACCCATAACATACAGTCACTGGGAAGGCTCCAGTCAGTCTAGCTGGGCCTTCACAACAACACCATATATGGAACTTCCACCCAACAGCCAGCCAGGGGGAAGGGACAGAGCCAGGGCTTCCCAGGACTTTGGGAAAAACAAGACAACAGGCAATAGAAAGCAAGAGGCCACAGGGGCCATCTTGTTTCTATCAGGAATCAACTGATCCCAATGGCAGGGCCTGGGTATCCCAAAATGGAGGACACCCAGAGCACCTGTCAAGTTTAGCATGGAGCTGCCACCAGCCCATACCCTGCTCTGTGGGCCACCCACAGGTGCCCAAAAACATACACTAGGGGCACAGGGTTGTACCCCTACCCATGGGTGCCATAAGGGTATCCCATGGGTCTGTTCACCAAACCAAAAGAGAGCTGCACTGCCAGGAGTCCCTCATGGACTCCTGGGCAGAAAACATGACAGAACACACGGTAAAAACAGAAAAAGGACAAGGATTCAGAGGCCCTGTCCCTCAGATGCATTTCCGGCATCACAGTGACAAGTCGCTGCAGTCCAAAATCTATGTCGTAAATGCCGGAATCGAGTGTCTACTAAGCGGAGACGCGGCAGAGGACCTCAGACTCATAAGCTTCATATGCGAGGTGACCAAGTCACAAGACATCGACAGCATTCTCGGGAAGTACCCAAACCTTCTCAAGAGGATTGGATGTCTCAAAGGAAAGTCCCTCAAGCTGCACATCGACTAGTCTGTCTAACCACAAGCAGTACGACACCGAAGAACGCCGTTCCACATACGAAACCAGGTGGAGAAAGAGCTCCGGGCAATCGAGAAAGTGGACATCATTGAGGAAGTGACCGGACCAACACCGTGGGTGTCGCCCATGGTCATCACCAAGAAACCCAAACAACCCGGGAAAGTGAGAATATGCATTGATATGCGCCTCCCCAATGCAGCGATAAAATGGGAGCGTCACATCACCCCGACCCTCGATCAGATAGTAGCAGACCTCACAGGATCCAAGATATTCTCGAAGGTCGAACTCAATGCCGGATATCACCAACTGAAACTCCACCGTGATTCCAGGTACATCACAACATTTTCCACTCACATCGGCCTGCGCAGATACAAGCGGCTCAACTTCGGGATCTCCTCTGCAGCCGAAGTATTTCAGCAAACAATCCAGGATGTGATACTCGGCATCCCGGGGCTACTAAACGTCAGTGATGACATTCTCATACACGCAGAAAACAAGGAAGAACACATACGACGGCTCCACATGCTACTCAGCAGGCTAGAAAGTGCAGGCCTGACAATCCACAAGGACAAGTGCGAGTTCCTAAAGGAGGAGATCTCCTTCTTTGGGTATACCTTCAACAGCGCAGGCATCTCGGCAGACCCCTAAAAAGTAGTAGACATCCAGGCTGCCTCACCCCCCACCACACCAACGGAGGTATGCAGTTTTCTAGGAATGACAACCTACTGCGGAAGGTTCATCCCCAACCTGGCCACCCTATCAGAACCCCTAAGAGAACTCATAAAGGCCAGCACGAAATGGGTGTGGGGCCCCACCTGCCAAGAAGCGTTCGAACAAATCAAGGCATCACTCTCGGCAGACACCACCATGGCATATTACGATCCCACATTATCGACCAAACTGTACGTTGACACCAGCCCAGTGGGCCTACGAGCCATTCTCATACAAGTGGCCAACACAGGAGAGTCAATGCCGATCGCATATGCGTCCTGCGCCCTGACACCGACGGAGCAACGGTACTCCCATATTGAAAAAGAAGCGATCACAGTGGGGCTGCCGCCATTTTCATCTATATCTTTACGGCCGAAAGTTCAAGGCCTACACGGACCACAAACTGCTACTCCCCATCTTCACTGGCTCATCCTCACATCCCCCAGCCAGGATCGGAAAGTGGCTACTACACTTACAACAATATGACTGAGTTAGCAAATCAGCCAGGCAGTGGAAACCCAGCTGATTTCCTGATGAGGCATCCGAGAGCAGCCACACCGGGGGAAATACACGCAGCCGAAGAAACGGAGGAACACATTTGCCAGGTGATCGACACAATGAAACCAAGAGCCATCGGCATTGAAGATATTGTGGTGTGACTTAGTGAAAGACACGATCATCTCGGGGGAATGGAAGTCTTTCCTGCGGAATGTCGACAATCGAACGGCTGAAGCAAAAGAATTCCTAACTGGCATCTTCACACTAAGACAAGACCTATCAATCACAGAGGAAGGGCTCATCCTAAGAGGGACCCAAATCGTCATCCCCACAAGCATGCAGGACAGGGTCGTGGAATTGGCGCATGAGGGTCACCAAGGAATGGTAAGAAACAAGGCCCGGATCAGACACTGTGTCTGGTTCCCACAGATCAATGGGAAAGTGGAGCAACTCATCAACACATGTCTCCCATGCCAAATAACAGGGGCGCCGCCTAACCCCGAGCCCATACTATCAGCGAAGCGAGGGCCCTCGAGATGGGACGCCATCAGCATAGACTTCTGCAAGATACATGAGGGCACGTACCTATTGGTGGTGATCGACGATCACTCCGGGTACCGGGAGGTTGAAATCGTAACCTCCACGGCGGCGCAGGTGGTCATACCCGCAATGGAGAAAATGTTTGCCACTCACGGCCTCCCGAGGCGGATTCGGAGTGACAATGGCCAACCATTCCAAGGAGAGGAGTTCAGGAAGTACATCACCGAACTCAACATTCAGTACCATCACATAATGCCCAGGTGGCCGCAGGCCAATGGCGACGTGGAACGATTCATGCGAACAATAAACAAAGTCCTGCGCCTGTCGCACGTACACTCAAGCCCCTGGAGAGTGGACCTCTACAGATTCCTGAGGAATTACAGAGTAACACCACACAGCACAACAGGGATACCGCCGGCAGACATAATGTTCAGAACCATCATCAACTCATCCATCCCACATCACCCGAGCAGAAGCACAGACACGTATGACAGGGCACGCACCGAACTCAGAAGAACCGCGGCCAACGAGCATATGAGAAACAAGAGGAACACCAAGAGGTCCCGCCACCGAGTAGGCAACCAGGTGTTAATGGTGAGAAACCCATCCAAGTCTAAACTAGACACACAATAAGACTCCGTCCCATGGACCATAACCCAAAGGCACGGGACCATGGTAACAGCCAGGAGGGGACAAAGACAAGTCACAAGAAACGCGTCTTGCTTCAAGACAGTCCCAAAAGATCTATGGACGGATGGTGAACCGCAACCTGAAGAAGAATACGACCAGCCAATGGGAGAAGAGCGTAACCCCCAGGAAGGCGAAATGACAATGGACGACAGAATGGAAGAATTGTCGAGTGAACCAGCGGTGGGTGAGCCTAACTATGAAGGTGAGCAACCCGATGGGAGTCAGGGGATAGCACCCAGGGGTGGACGGTATGAACTAAGAACTGCACCCCGGCCCCCAGCCAGACTCAGAGACTATGAGTGGTAGAAGACCAGCCCGAGAGACTACCAAAGTCACTGTCTGATACAGTTGTCCAAGATAGTATTTTGTTGTTAATGTTTGGTTAAAATAAAGGAGGAATGTTATATCCGCCTTACGTACCGCTACACGGTGACGTAAGGCATCACAAATAAAAGCCCTGCCCCCGCTCAGCAAGGGCAGTTCCGGGCAAGACAGCAACACGTTGGTGTCCGTGTCATCATTGCTCCGCCGGAGCTGTGCAGCGGGGCCTTGCAGCCTGGGGCCCTGTCATCCTGTTTCCCGCCGACGCATCGGCCGGGGAACGGAATCCAACAGCGGGGCAGTGATGGTGCTGCAGATGTTTTCCTCGCCTGACAAGGGCATGGTGGTGCAGCAAAATTCCCAGGCTCCTTGCGTCCCTTTTGCCCGAGTTGACAATGGAGCTCTTGCACGCTGGGCGGTGCACCAAAAGGCAAGGCGGACCTACCCACTTGTGCCGCACAGGCACAGAGAAGAGAGGGGGCGGGCCACAGCGAGTGTGTGCCGCAGCACTCAGTGAGTTACATAGGCATCCCCATGATAAAGTGGACGCTGCCAGAAGAAACAACGTACCTTTGAGTTGCAGCAGTGAGGAAGATCAATGGGGATGGAAGGGTACTGGTTATGTATATTTGCATGACGCAAAATTTGTCTTGGCACTTGCGCTTGGTGGGAGATAGTTTGATTAGGGCGAGTGAGGAATTGTAATCCTGAGCAGTGCTCCATCTAAATGGTGTAACAGCGCAAGCATTTTTTGTTTTTGACTATGTGTGCAATCTGTCATTGGCAGTTGCATTCAGGCTAATGTACGCAAACGGCACAAACAACCTTCCTTCATTCCAATTGGCTGGAAAGCAGCCAATTGGATTCAAGAAATTTCTGTCACTGGTGCATGCTCTTTCAAAAAGAGCTCTGTGTGGTTTGGCATTGATCAAAATCCCATGTCCCAAATTGACGATGTCTCAAGTGCCCTAATGAAGAGCCGGTGACTGTGATGTAGCCCATGTCATTCAAAGACGTGAAAGCCCAGCCATTTACAAGGAATTAATATGGCCCAGAGTAGCTCAGTAAGCCGGTAAGAGCAGCAAATAACTATGACCTGCTATTCGGATCCTCCTGGTCCGCTTGCAGTCTGTAGTATAATAATCAGACCTTCTTATGGGTTGGTCACTTTCTTTATTGTTTGCATGAACAGTAACTATATACAAGTGGCAGTTTATTCACTGTCATGAAAGTTCCTTTGTCTTTAGGTGGTCTCAAGGGTCTGTGTTAGCTGGAGAGGTCCTACTCTCCACTCTGAGGAGGAGCACCGGGAGCTGCTTGCTACTGTAACTATGCCCGCTCTACCGACTTCCAGAATGTTGAACACTTAGCGTTAAGTGCGTCTCACGAGAACTCGGCACTGCCAAGTCTCACAAGTGCGCTCTACACAGTCTTGTCTGCCTCACACTGAGTGCAATAAAATAAGACTTTCAAAGCAGAGGATGGAAGGAGGCTGTGATTAACAGGAAAGAGGGTAAAAAAAGCAACAGAAAAAGTAATAACAGAGAAGGAAGTGAGCAAGAAAATGAAATAGACTTGGAGAGCGTGAGAGATAAGGGCATACGACAAGCAGCTCGTGAGCGAGGGTAAGCGAGAATTGAGAGGGTGAGAAAATGAGATAGATGCACTTGTGGAGGGCAGGTCTAAAGAGGGAGCATGTGACAGGAGGCCAAGAAAAAACACTAGAAATACCTGTAATGAATGGAAGTGGAAGTGTGTGTCTGGGAGTGGGAGCGAGAGGTAGAACATTTACAATGGGTAGATTTAAAGGACAGAATGCGTGGTAACAAAATAAATAAGGGGAGGAAAGAGTGAACAACTAGACAAACGAGAGAACTTGACAGGGATTTAAGACTATGTCGTTCTGGAAAAACAGACTATATATAAAAGAGAACCCAAAAAAAGTAATGAAGTTAAAGCAACTGATGTACAGATGCTTGAAGTGTGTATTGTTAATTAACAAATATTTACAATGTCTGTGAAAAACATGCAGTTTCATTTCACTGAATAATACAGACAGACATCTAGTTGTCATTCAAATTGATGGATTGTTTAGTAAATCATGATGGAAGAATGCATGTGGGTCGTGGATGGGGTTTAGTGGGCGGATTGGGATTTGGTGGATATGGGGATGGGTGGAAGGATGGGATTGGATGCATGGTTGAAAGGGGTGGGTGGATTGGTGAGGTTGGTTGAATGGATGGGTGGATGGGAATAGATGGATGGCTGGATGGATGAATTTGCGAGGATGGCTGGATTGGTGAGGGTGGATGGATGTGATTTGGTGGGTGGATGGATAGATGAGGTTGGGTGGGTGGATGGATGGGGCAGGTGGGTGTACCGATGGGGCTGGGTGTATTGATGAACTGGATGGACTGGCAGAATTGATCCTCCATCAATACTCTCACCTAGATGCCTGAGGGCTTTGCGCTCTGCTATACATGTAAAAATAAAATGAGGCTGGGAGGATTGACAGATGGGGCTGGGAGGATTGACTGATGGGGATGGGTGGATTGATAGATGAGGCTTAATTGGTGGATGGAGGATGAGTGGGTGAATGTTTTTGGATGGATTGATGGGGTTGATTGTGGGTGAATGGATTCAGTTGATTGATGGATGGGATTGGGTGGACTGATGGGTGGGTAGATGTATCAGTTGGATTCATAGCTAGGGATGGGGCTAGATGGGGTTGGGTGGGTGTATGATTTGGGCAGATGGTTAGGTGGAGGGGGTTGGATGATGGATGGAAGCGGTCAGCGGGTGGATGGAGGGGGATGAGGATTGGTGGATGGATGGGAAATGATGAATGGAGAATTGGTGGATGAATGGATGGAGGATGGGTAAATGGATTGAGGATGGGTGGATAGATGGAGGATGGGAATGAGGGAGGTAGATGGGGTTTTGTGCATGGGTGGGATTTGGTGGATCTGTTCCGGGTGGCATATGGAGGTTGACAGATGAATTGGATGGATGGATGGATGGATGGATGGATAGCATTTAGTGGAAAGCTGGACACATCAACGTCAATCAAGCATGCTTCCTAATCCCTCACCATTTCTCTGTCAAACCCACCCTAGAGTTAGTTCCTGCCATACACTAGCAGGCAGTCGTGCTGTCTGCACGAGTAGCTCTGGCAGTTATCAGGCAGTAGTTATAGCAAAGCAACATCTTTTTTTTTTTATTGAAATTTAGCTGAATTCGAACAACTTTTTTCAACAAAATGTGTTTGTTTTATAAAAAGAAAGAATAAAACATTTTCATTATTTTTCCATAAAGCAACATCAACATATGAGCTTGGATGCTGCTGTTGCTTATACATGTACAGACATCCTTTGATGACACTTGTGCAACCACCAATCCCACTGGTTTGCGGATAACTTGAAAGTAAACCAATTTCTGCTTTATTTTTTATTTTTTTATTTTTTATTGTAACATTTAGTTTTTTTACAAACTTTTATTACAAAACTCAACAAAGTTACCACATCAAAACTTAATATACTATGCTCCAACAAACGTACTGTGCTCATAACAGAACAAAACAGACCAACATATGGAACTCCAGTCAAAATCCTGTATTTCACACCCACAATTCAAGTGCTATCACTCAGGCAGTTCTAGTTTTGTTCACCCTCAGAGATTGTCACTACTTCCACATCCTTCTGCAGAACTTTATCTAAAAAGTCTACTACAGTGCATGTTTGATGAACATTATTACTTGAGAGCATAGTGCACCACCAATCATCTATATTGTTGTTTAAAGGTGCATATTTCCCCAAAAACAATGAGCGTTCATTTGTCATATCAACGCACTCAGTGATCACATGCTGTAACGATTCCACTGCATTTTTACAGAATCTGCATTGATTGTCTGCAGTGTTTTTATCCTGTTTTAACCACAGCACTTCTTTTGTGTTGTATGCATTTAACCGCAACCTCAAGAACTGATTGCGATGATATTTTGAGGGGAATTTTTTGAAATATTTTGGCAGTTGATGTAAACTATTCGCTGCCCATCCAGTATATAATGACGTCTTTAGCACACTCCTTTTGTCGTTGTTCTGAATCCAGTTCCATATTCACACTTTTTTCTTCGCTAGTTGAAGATGGGATACCACCATTTGCCATTTTATTCTGGCACACTCTATAATGTTGGTTATCTTTTCTGCCCAGCATGCCAGAATACCAGAATGAGGATATTGTTGCGTTGGTGCCAAAATCCGGTATGCAGGTGCCATATCTGATACTTGAATTTTTCTTAGCAGAGAAATCGAACGCCAAAGAACGGTGCCATAGAGAGAGTCAAGTCCCAATTCATGCTTAATTGATGTAATTGAAACGTTCATTAGCAATCTCAAGCCACGCCTCCAGAACAAACCTTCTAGGGATGACCAGATGTTGTGGTGTACGTTCCAACCTGCCTCAGCACCAAATGTGATCGAGGGGACTACCTTCTGCCTGTAAAATTGCAACACTGGCAACAATGTAAATTTTCTGTATACTGCATGCAGCTTTGCTCCTTGGAGTGAGAACGTAGTCATCCTTTATTTCAAGTCCAGTGACCACTCCCACTCTCTAATAGAGATGTTGATGATTACTCCTAGGTAGCAAATTGATGTTACTTTTTCAATTGTCTTTCCTTGTACTGTCCAATTGAAGTTTTTATCTTTCTTTTTCCCAGGACCGCCAATTGTCATTATCTTCATCTTTTGTTCATTGATCTCCAAATCGTTTGTTTTTAAATATGCATGGAGACACGTTAAGAGCCTTTGAAGTCCAATTTGGGTGGAATATATCAAAACAATGTCATCAGTGTAAATTACGCATCTTATTGGCTGACCAGTCACCTTTGGTGGAAAACAGTGAACCTAAATGCTGCCGGAATATCAGCAATATACAATTTAAACAATAATGCTGCTTAGTGTTGTCGTGAAGGGCCATCAACAGATGGAGTAATGACAAGGGACATGACCACAGTGACAATTTTGCCCAAAGTTTGTCGCAATTTATTGTGTTGAATGCTTGTTGCATATCGACAAACGTGAGAAACAACTTGCGCTTCCTTTTCATGGCCTCTAGTTTTAACAATGTCATTAGCACCAGATTTACTTCGGTTCCCACACCTTTCGTGAAGCCCGTCTGCCTACAGTCCATTAGCCCTGAATTTTGGCCCAAGTTGTCACTTTGTTCTGTAGAAAGGTGGCAAAAATCTTTCCAATGGTGTCAAGAACTGCAATTGGGCAGTAGTTTGCTGGATACACCCGACTGCCCTTCTTGAACACCGGAACAACTATTGCAGATTGCCATGACGTGGGTAACTGTTTCATTAAAGCGATCAGTTTAAACAGCTCTACTATGAAGCCCGACCAGTGATTGCTTTTCTCTTTCAGCATGATATTTGTTATCCCGGCTGGGCCTGCTGCACGTGAGTTTTTCAGCTGTTGACTCGCCAGTAAGATATCATCCTCTGACTCCACTACATTCCATTCTTCCTCAGACGTTGGTATTTGTCGGGAGTCTGGCTTGTCAGTAATATTAAATACCTCGCGAAAGTATTGTACCCATCTCTGACTTCGGATACAGTTTGACAGTCTTTCACCTTGGTTTAGTGATCCTTTGTTTAAAATTGACCATATTTCTCTTGAATTGTATTGGCATATTAACTTCAAAATATGTTCACCCCGCTCCTGCTCCCTTATTAGCGAAAACATTTTAAACCAATTTCTATATTGCATTTTTCACTTTTTGATTTGTCGGTCGGCATTGAGTCCCTGGGACTTTTTTAGCGTCCTTATGTCGCGCTTCAGATTTTTCTTTTCTGTCATCACAGAAGCGCTATACATATGTGTCCTTGAATGAGACGCATTCGTTATCTGTTGTCCTTTTACCTTGTATTTTGCAAGTAACGGGGCATAATTTAGTTTGCTTCTTGGAGAAATATTGCCATACTGTAAACTTTGTTTTAACACAGAGATTTGCGATATGTTTATTTTTAGACTGTTGTGTCCAGTGGCACTGAGTATTTTCCACAAGCTTTAATACATGTACAGAGCCATGTCATTTCCAAGATGTCGTGGTCACTTATTATTTTTTTTTTTACTTTCATGTCATTGATTTTTGGTAATAGAGAGTTAGAGATCCAAATATAGTCCAGGGTTTTTGAAACCAAATCTCAATGCCAGGTGCCATTTGGTGGTGTGTCATCTTTTGTCTTTCCATTTAACATATCGCAATCACGCGCTTCTAATGATGTTTGCCAGTACCTTCTTCTGCGAACCATGATCGCCTGTGACTTGTTTCCTGCTGCGTATTCCTTGTTGTTATCATCAAACCATCAACCATTAGGTCATCACATATTATCACTGGAAGTTCAGCATGTGTTATTTGGCAGACGTCGATCATCGAAGTTATTGAAGCGATATATGTAGCTGTCGAAATCATCCGCCGGTTCCAGTTTGTATTAATCAGAAGCATATGTATTGGCTGACTGAGACTCTCTATGTTCAGTTGAAGCAATGATCCCTGGACAAACATATTTGGGTTAAATGATTGTATAATAACCCAGCCAGTGCTGTTGTTTATCATCGTCAAGAGACCAGAGAATGGACGACCGTAGCTGTTTTTGCCCACAGGTTTTAGAACTGTTGTATAACCGTCTCTTGTGGTAGTTTCCCTCAACCACGTTTCTTGAAGGCATATAGCAAGGTTGTTATCCAAAGAAAATGGGAAATCCTGGAACAAGTGATTGAAACCTCTTGTGTTCCAGGAAATCGATACACAAGAGATTTCACTTTCAGTGGTTATTTGTTATTTCTATTTCGTACTTTGCTGCTTGTTTGTGTTGCCTATTCCGTGGCGTGTTCTAAACCTTGAATCCTCTCTGGTCTCTCCGATGTTGGAGCTGAACAGATCTTTCAAAATCTCTCTTCTTCTTTCATTTGTGTTTTTTTCAGCATCTCCATACTTCTCACTGTCTTTTTGAGAATCTTGACTATTTCATACAATGGAGAGGTCAAACCCGTAAACTAATAGCTCTTCTTTTGCAGCCACTAAGGCGTGTTCTACGCAGATCTGAACAGTCTTCTGTGATATATTCCACTATCTCAATGTCTGCAGAAGTAATAGTGCACAATGAGGGACTGCTATGCAATAAGAACATCACGTTTCGTCTGTTCAGATTTACCTCCTTTTCATCAGGAAGGATGTTTTCAATTCGCACCTTCCACGTCTTATAGTGTGGATCCTTGTTTCTTACTCCCCGCTCTTCTGATTTGGAGTCATTTTGTTTTTGACTTTGGGCAGACGTCATTCGTGGGTTTAACTTTGACGATTCTATTTTCTTTAGTGACTCGTTTTGCATTATGCGTTTCCCTTCGTAAACGCATTCACTTATTCGAAGCTTCTTTTGGGCCAATGGCTGAGATGCCAGAGCTTTGGTCCTGTCATCAGACGTCTCCCTTTGTAGCGGGAGAATTGCAGGAATATGCGTGGCTATTTGAACAGATTTTACCGGGGAAATATTTACAGCATCGTCCACATCGTCCAACACATTTTGATCTTCGTGTGATTCAATTGAGCAGATTGACCACTCACAGGGGATTTCAGACCCTTCCCTGGAGTCAGACACAACAGAGTCCAGTCGTAATCTTTTTTTAGGGTTACGGCACTGTCCTTCCTGAGCCTCTTTTGATACAGCTGCTTTGTCTGTGGTCCTTCCCTGATCTGATTGCTTTTCAGGCTTGCATGTCTGCATGTCGTCCCATGTTGAAAGAGCCCCGACTTTTGTGGGGTTGATAGATTTCTTACAAATTTTCTTGTTTGTACCACTCAGTGCCTCTTGTTTAATACTCTCTTTTTGGTTGCTTTGGGCCCATTTTTTCCTTGAGACTTAGGCAAAGTTAAGGGCTTGGAAACAACTGTCAGTGACTTTGCAACACCAACAAAAATTCTGTATGTATTAATGGGCAATTTGGTCTCTTGTTCAGAATGTTGTTCTGCACTAGTGACATTATTGGTAGCCGCTCTGTGTTCACATGAGTTTCTTCCAGGAGCAGTAGCATTATTTATCGGAGGGTGTGTCTCTTCATCAGAAGAATTGACAGTCACTAACACAACTGCCTGGTCATCCTGTTTAGTACATGAAAACTTCTTCGGCTTTGCGGTGTTTGTGTCGTCAGTTGGAATCGCTGTATGTGAGGCTTCTGGTGGTGGTAAACATCCTTCATTTGAAGAGAGTGCTAAACTTTGTTTTTGATTATCTCTAAGCTGAGGTGAGCAATCCGAACCACCATTTAACTGAGTAGCGATCAGAGTTCCTTGGCGTTACTTGAGCCCTTTCTGATCGAGGTGCCTAATCCATTTTAGGCATTCAAGGACTCGGTATATGAGATCCACTGAATTTGTGTGTTCTCTCATTGCCAGATCACCATGCCAGTGTTGCCACTGCATGGTCAGTTCCCCTCTCAATTCTTTGTTGGAGTACCTCATTTGTGTGTTCAATTTTTGTTAATTTTTCATTCAGGTTTGTCAACAAAGCGCCCTGATCCTTTATAGCATCACTAAGGGACTCATAAAGCTTGACAAAAGGAATCAGCGCGAGGGAGGTGGCCGCAAGAACATTGTTGTGGATTTGTATTCCCGCGGCAACTGATAGATTCTGTTTGGCCGATAAATCAAGCTCATTCTCATGCTGCTGCTGTGATTTCTTTGCATCTTGCATGTGTTTGTTCTGTTGTCGATGTTGAGCCGATGCCTCTTGTCAAGCCACGCCCATTTGAAGTACAAGTTCGTCCAAACTGTTTTTTCTGCTGAGAAGCACTGTTTGCATTTGCTTCCTCTTCCAGGGGTGGGATATCATTTGTTATCACTGATTTCTTTCTTACGGCAGGTTTCCCATAGCTGAGTATTAGTTTGTCTTTAATTTGGAGGTAACAGTCATTCTGTTAGTCGTGCATCCCGTCCTGCCAAGTCAACTCTTCAGGTTTTTGTATGAGATGCACTTACATTATTGCTGCTGTTCAATGTGCCGTCTTTGTTTAATCTCATTTCGTTGGTCAAACCTTTGTGAGCAGGTGTTACTACGGCTCCTTTATTGTTCACTATTGACAGGTAGGTACTGTTACACAAAATGTCATTGACACCACCATCAGTCAGGTCTGTTTGTTTTACCATGTTGGCTAGTGGAGTATTGACGGGATGTACGATGCCTCCATGATTGGCTGAAAAAAGGGCCCTGCTCCTAGCGGCCTCGCAAACTCCTTTATCAGTTGCCCAGGTTGGTGTAATAAGACCTGGGGGGCTTGGAGCGCTGTCACTGCTCTTATATCCAAAGGCACTTCGCCGCCTCCTTTTTGAGGCTTCCTCGGCGTGATGGTTCGGTCGTTAAACAACACTTCTGATTGAGCACTTTCTGGCGAGGGACTCCAGGGGAGGGGCTTGAGCGCTGCTGATTTATTAACCACCGCTGTAAGGGGGGGCTCAAAGGACAAGCCATGGCTTACTGCGGGGCCGGAACGTGTTATTCCAAGATTTCAATGTCCGTAATGTCAAATAGAGAATCAAACATTGTGGTATTTACAACAACGAGTTCGATGGGGCCATTTGTTGTACACAATTGCATTTGTACATCCATTTGTACGTCGCTTCCCACCTCTTTGCCCACATCTTTTATTTATACAATATGTGTGTTAGACGTGTCTGAGTTGAATAGTTTGGTGCCATTCTCCACAATTGCTAACTTGGAGGGGGATTGCTTCTTCTTCAAGTCGATATTTGGAGACGCCTTTGCAGCGTACTCACTGACGCCGGAGCCTGCTAAGGACTTCAATAATGGCACTTGCCACGTTTGTAAAGAGAGTAGCATGGGGTGCTCTAACGTTATTGATTCAGAGCTTACCTCAAAGGATTGATTGTCTGCGTGGCTGGCACCCGATCTGGGCACTGTCCGATTTAACCTTCGCTCGAACAGCGTCTTTTGCCGCGTCTGCGGACCAGAGCCAGGCGCAGCCATAGGCGAGAATACAACGATTGTTTCCACTTCTTCGCCGACCTGAGGCAGATTGGAACTCTATGGGACTCCGCGTGGCACTCCGCGCCAGCAAACACCTTTTTAAAGTGGAGTCAGAAAGTTAAAGGGCCAGTCAAGCACAATGAAAAAAGCAAAGAAGATCGTAGCTGCAGCTCCTCACATCAAAAGATCCTGGCCAGACTTGGACTCTACGACGGAACTCTAGTTCTTAGCAGAGCAGAAGAGTTGTAGTGGTGTACAGTTTTGGTGCAGATGTAATAACCTGTGAATGGCCTGGGTTAACACTCACCTGTTGTACAGTGTCTACACCCCTTAGTGTAGATCATGCACTAAACAATTGCATCAGTCAACAACTTAAAAATGCTGTGGCAATTATATCCGACCCTATAGTACAGTTTTTGCAATGTGCTGTGCAGGAGTTTCATTTTACAGCCGACGAGATCGCTCAAGTGGTCACCAGAGACCAATTTTTAACCTGTAGAGAACAGGTTTCAAACCTGCCCGGGCCAACTGAAACCTTCACCTAGCTTTGCAGTAGTAGACAATACAAATATACATTTTAAACCCTTACCAACTATGTAGGCATACAAATTATCCCTGGTACCTCTCCTTCCACAGGCAACGTGTTAAGCTCTATCTACAGCCTTAACGCACTGTCAAAGTGGCTGTTACTTGTATAATGCATACTCTCAGTCTTATCCCAGCAAACAACAGTTCCGTGAGTTAAACACTTGCCAGACACTCATGGTCCTACTGTAGTCCGCAATTTCATTCTCTGCAATGTCGATGTAGACCATCCTCCTTTGCAGATCAATACATCATTATTAAATTGCACATTTGTTTAAAAGCAACCCAGGTACTCGACTGTATCACTTGGTTGCACACATGACTAAATAAAGTGCTTATAGAAGCATTCCATTGCTGCACACAGCTAAGGAACATTAAAGGGAACATTGCTATTGCCACACGAGTGAACTAATGCACAAAAGAGATTGGGTGATTTGCCTGGTAGAACCTGATGTTAGTAATGTGAGGAAGACCGAATTGGAACCCTTGCCCTTGATCTAAATCCTACATCTCCTACATCAGGTTTGTATGAACAGGCATTGCTATAGACAGAGCAAACAAACATTCAAACACTCCCATTCAAATATATGTATTGCCAATTGGTTAAAATTGTTTGAAATTACTTTCTTTATTGAACCCTAGACCATGAAGCAACACAATGGGCCTCATTACGAGTCCGCCGACCCGGACTTAACACCACCGGTAAAACCATACTGGCGTCGTTTCCGTGACTGTGCAATCACGACCCACGGACCCGGAAAAACCACCACCACAAAAACCGCTGCCGTGGAGTTAAGGGATCCGTAGAATGCGACAGCGGCGAAACCACCCTGTTACCGGCAACACGAAACACCATGGGCATCACGAATACCACAGACATGGAAACACCGCCACAAAAATGGCGGAAAAACCGTGGCCACGAAGGCGGTATCGATGCCAGCGCGAACATGCCGTTAAACAGTACCAGGTGAGGTGAATCAGGCCACAGGTGCCCAATATGAGGCCAGCCGGACCCAGCAGGTCACTGGGAGGCTACAAAAGTACCACACCCGGGCCAGCTCCAAACACAACAATGCAGGCAGCAGCAGCAGTAGCATTGGGACTGGGACTATTGAACCTACAGGCAGCAGTGCACATGGTGGCAGCAATGGTGCAGAGGAGGATGAGGCGGAGGCGGAGGAGGCGCAGGCGTCAGTTAGCAAACCCTGCACCCATGCCAAACCCAATTGCGCAGCCGGCACGACCCCGTAGGCAGCCTGCAATACCCCGCATCAGGGCCTCACCCTGGAACCTGACCCCAGGACAGATCCGCAAATTATACCGGCTGGACCGTCCAACAATCATGTACATCACCACCATGATTACGATCTTGGCAGCTCAATGCACTGGCAATAGGTAAGCTCTACTGCACGCGGCTTTATGCACAGAAACTGGTAGGCCTACCCTCACTGTAAGGAATCTCTAAACAGTATGACTCTGCACATTTAAACGCCCATAGCCCTTCGTGCCACCTACACCATCGGCTGCATGACACGTGTTGTGGCACCGTAATCCAGAACTTGCACAGCCCACGTAGATCACGGTCCACCCTTCCCCCAGGACTGTTGAGAAGGGGCACTCTTTTTAATCACATTGTATTAAATACAGATTTGCCCTAATTTCTCCGTGCACTTGATAAATGGCATTTGTGATTCCACAGAAGCCCTTTTTATCCCATTTAAGCACACTCCGCGTTTAGTGGGACCACCACTAGGTCTACTCTCACCAAATCTGTTAAGACCTACACAACCACCTTCCTAGTCACACACTAACTATGGGCTAGAGAGGAACCGCACCCTTGGGGTGCCATTTAGTAATCCTACCTCCTTATCCCCTGACAGGCATGGCCGCGCCTGTTGACAAGATGACGACTGCATCCTAAAGAAGTGGATCCTTCCACCTCTTAATCTGAGCCACTAAGCTCCTTGGATTTGGTAAGCACCGGCATCCGCCTTACATAGTATTCATAACTTCTCTCTGCTAGATCTTTTGCTGACCACGTACATCCTGACACGTTCTTTGTCTGTTTCACTCCTACAGACCACATAGGACCCTCCACTCGTAAAGACACTCCTGTCCTGATGAAGGCCTACACCATTAGAGCTCACCTAGCTCCACGCAAGATGGCCGAAACACTGTTGTGTTGACATGTATTATATGTTGTTGTTCAACTCTTGATTGTGCCCACACACTATGGGCCCCCTACATGTCTATGATTCCACTGAATTCTCTAAGCTTCCTTCCCAAGGAACCTATAGAGAATGAACAAACTGTACAAGTAGATGTCTCAAATATTGACTACTTGATCATTCATACTTAGGTACTACACCTTGTATGTCCTCAAATGTGAATGTCCTATGTTTTTAAAAAATACCAGTGTATTACTACACCACTGTACTTCAAAATAAAACCCTTTTGTGCAGAAGAACAGTTTCATGAGAATTCTGTGACCATCCAAACAAGGGGTTACCCACTCAGGGTGTAGCAGTGGTTACTCTTCAGCAGAGATCGAACTGACCTTGCTCATTCGTTTGTTGATATAGACCAAAGGATGCATCCAGATTCTACCAGTTATGACTATGTAGTCAAACGTCTTTTGGGCTTACTGCACAAAATACCCAGGCTCGCTTTTAAGTGGAAAAGTTTGCTTTAATGTGACAGGCCACAGCTCACAAAAAACGCTAACCTGGCTCCCTGGACTTACAGACTAACATATCAGTTTTAACAAATTGCCAAACAATTAAATAAATAAACAATTTCCATTCCCCCACAATTAAATAATTAAAGCATTTCAAATTCCTCTCTTCCTATCCCTTGCTCCCTTCCGTCTCCTTAAAATCCTCACAACCTTCATTCCTGCTTTTTCCCATCTTCTCCCTAAGGCCATGCACCTCCTTCTTCAATGCCCTTCCCCCTCTGTTTACCCCAGGGGTAGCCCGTTCTTGCAAACAGCACCACCCCCTTCCTTTACTGCTCTAGTACCCCATTGTGCTTCCCCGACCTTTCCTCCAAAGGGCCATGTCCCCGGCACCAGAAAAACCCTCCCCTGAGGTGTTCTTTCCGCCCGACTCCCGCTCCCTAGGTTTTCCTCTATTTCCAACTTTTTACTATGTCTAACACCGACAACTTAACGTCCACTTGGTAATAACTGTTTCCGTAAACCGAAAGATGCACTCGGTCCTCCCGGAAAACTGGAAAATCCTTGTAAATGATTTCCTGATGCTCCAGCGCTTGCACCCCAAAGGCACTACAAAACTTCCCCATCTCCCTGTTAATCTTTTTCCTTGTCCTTTCCACTGCCCCTTCATTCACCGCAGCCCTCCAAACTCTCCTCTGCAATAACTTTGTCCAAACCAACATTACCCTGGGCCATATCTCCCATAACCAGCTAAGGTCCCTTTTCATCTTCCTAAACAATTATACTCCTTTGTCTGTAACTAAGTCATTCTCCACTGCGTGTACAATTATCCCCTCTGGAACCCCATGGCGCTACCTCAGTCCTGCTAAAATGGGCAGCAATTGGTCCCATCCTAGCCCCGACCATCTCAATAAGGCAATGTTGTAGCTGCAACCCAGTTGTGTCCCAAAAATAATTTGTTCTGCCTCCTTCCCTGCCCATTTTGCAATTGAATGTCCACAAATCCATATCTGCGGCAACTCACCACTCCTCCGTGCCACCTCTACAAAAGAAAAAATATTGTGAGTTTCTCTCTGCCACCCCTGCTCTTGTCATCGTTCCTAACTGGCTCCTTTCCAAACTCTCTGATGTACCCCTTGTACTTCCCCGACCTCCAGCACCCCAGACTTTTGACCTTCTTCTCTGATAGCCCCATCCTGCTACCCTCTGATGCCGCCCCCATCCTGAAAGAATGAATTCCAAAAACCTCTGCTCTCTCCACCAAGGCCACCCAACCCCTCCTCATGACCCCTAAAACGTGTGCTGCTTACACTGCCGCCCCATCCTGAAAGACCAACCCTTCTCGCAACTCCTTGCTACCTCTATCCAGAAGCACAAAACAGCCCTTTACTTTCTGATCCGTCTTCGATCTGCAGATCTTTATCCACCAAATTCTGATAAATGAACATCTCCCCACCTTAGACCTCCTTCCCCTGCTATCCTATTCCCCTCCTGTTCTCCCTTGCCCAACCCTCCAGCACCTTATGTCCATATCCTCACGTTTCTCCCACTTCACCAGGGGCCTTCCGTGCACCCCCATCCATGCAGTTCCATCTCATCGCTGTTCCACCCCACTGCACCAGGGGCCAACCTGTCCCCATGTAGTTTGCTTTCATTGCTGTTTCACCTTCTGTATCGGGGACCAAACACGCACTACCGTCTGTGCAGTCCAATCCACATAACCTGCCACTTCTCGTAGCATCTCTGCACACTTATGCCCTTGTGCACCGTTCTTCTGCTGCTCCTTCACTCGAGCACAAAAACTCTGGTATAACCCCCTTTTGCCCACAGTAAATACTTCCAATACTCCTAGCCAAACTTGCAATCCTCCCTGACCACTCCTGCCAACCTCACCTTGTGATGTGGGTACTTAGCTCCCGCCATAGCCTGTGCCATGTTTTCTACCCAAATACGAGCCAGGGCCACTACCAGACACTCGAAATTTAGATACTGCTTTAACCTCTGTATGCCACTCAGTATTATTTTCTGGGCTGCTATCACCTTCTCCAGCAACCCTACAAGCCTGCTCACCTTGTCGTGCGGCAAGCGTGAGGACCCGGCCACAGCATCCAACTCCCCCCCCCCCTAGAAAAGTCAACACCTCCACCCCCTTCTGTTACATACAACCGCCAATTGCACTCCCAGTTTCTGCATTAATGTCTGAAAAAACATCCACATCCTCTGACATTCCTGTTCTCTGCCCGCCCCACTGAAAATTGTCCAGCTAATGCACCCTCCTACCCAACCCAAACTGTAAGTAAAACCCACTGCACCAACAGGGATAAAGCGCACAAACATGCACTGTCCAGGTAAGCTGAGCTACTCCTCCAGAACTGCCACTTTAACCAGAGTATGGGCCTTCCCCCCAACTCCTTGCCCTGTTCCCCGCCCTCTCCCCCAGTCCCGTTTGGAAACATTGTGTAACTGAATGCCGTCCTGTGCATCTGCTACACTTGTGCTTAAACTTGTACACCATCTTCGTGCACCCTTCTTTATTGAAACACCAACATGCTGCTGAGGGCTGACCCCTGCCTTCTTCCCCTCCCCCCTCCGAGGCGGGGTGACCCTGAAAGGGCCAGTAAGGCAGGTAAAACCCCCAAAACTCGTAAACGCCTTCCTTATTACATCCATGTATTTCAACAATGCTACACACCTCTCTCTGTATACTTCTCGCAGTAAACACTCGCATATATAATAAAAGCTGATGTCCAATAGTCAATGACTGGCACCTTTGGTCTTGTGGCCAACTCCCTCTCCTCCTCTTTACACCCTTCTTTCGCTCTCACTTCCCTGTGCAGGAGTTTAAAAACGTCCACAAACTCCCCAGCCCATATCTTTTCTTTTGTTGCCCCCATCAAATGCGAGCCTAGTGGCTTTGTAATGCCCATATAAGGCATCCCTTTGTCCTTCCCTGTACCTTCCGCATTCCTCTCCTTAGGAACCTCAATTACCCCCTGAGCCACGGGCTCTGCCACCTTGTCAGTTTGTACTTCCACCGAGGATACACTTTTCCCCTTCTCCCTCACAAAGACCCCTGTGGTCGGAGACTCCATTTCCCCTCCTATCCCTTGTGCCCCAGCTCCCTCCCTGCATCATCTCTTTCTGCCCCGCTGTCACCTAGCCGGGGCGTCCTGACCTCCACTCCAACACTCCTCCTCTCTTTTCTCATTGTGCTCCTGCTGGAGGGACAAAAAACATCAGCACACTCCCCTAACCAATTTCCCTGCCGTCCTCTTGCACTTCTACCCCCCATCCTGCCCTTTCCCTTCAAACCTTAAGGCCCTTCTCACCCTTTCCCTCCCCCGTAAACCATTTTGCTCTTCATCCTCCCACTGTCCAGAATTATCCGCTTCCCATTCATTATCCTCAGTGAAATACCATTGTTGTTGTAAGCGCAAGCTCGGGCCGGGCAGCTCCTCTTCGGGTGAGACCGGGGCGTCCACCCCGCCGCTCCATTGACGTCTTCTCGGCGGGGCCGTGCCAACCCCTACCTGCTACTCTCTTCTTGGGCGAGGGGTTCTTCCTCCACCCTTTGCTCCTCCATACTAGGGGCCGTTCTGCGCCCTCTAGTCTGCTCTCTGCAGTCTTCCAGAGAGGGCGTTCTCAAGCCCTCTCCTACCACCTCCTCAGGAACCACGGGGGCCGTACTATACCCTCTGTCTAACGCCCTCCTAGGCGGGGAGGTCATTCCACACCTTCCCCTTTCCTCACTAACCGACGGGGACCGAGCGCTCCTCCGCCCACCTGCACTCTTTTGCAGGTATTTCCCCCCTCCGCACAGCTGTCCCTCTTGGGTTTCAGCCGCCCCTAAGCTCGCCCCTAGCCTGCCTCGTGCCTTCCTCTGCCCCCACTCTGCTAGAGGCCTCACCCGGCCCTTTAGCTCCGGACCCACTACCCAACCCTTCACCTACTCCCTCACTCCTGGTCGCTCTTCTAGGTACCTCCTTCCTGCTCCTTCTGACCCCCCTGTCCCACACCCCTCCTTCCAGCGGAATGGCTACAAGCCACCACCGCAGCAAGGGCCCCATCCGACCCTGCTCTACGCTGTGTCCTACCCTCCCCTGCCGCCTATTTCCCCGTAACTTCCCCCACTGTCCCTTCCAGCTGGGCTTTAGTTGCCCTGCTAATAATACTCAGGGCCTCCCTCAATGCCTGAGCGTCCACCAAGCCTTTAATTCCAGAGCCCTGTCCTGCCATCATGTTGCAATCTGAAAATAATTCAAATTAATGCTGCTGCCCCTTGAACGCCCTCCTAAATAAGCTGACTCCCTAGCCTTAACAGTATCTCTCAGCGGTGCCTGACCTGCACTATATCTGTTGGAAGCAATGCTTCCTACCTGAAAACTATCTCACTCCCCCTTTATATTATATTGCCTACCAATGGCAGGCCAACACTGTCTCCCTCAAAACAGGGGAAATGCTCCTGAAAACAGGAAAGTGGCTGGCAAAACGTGACCCCAGCAAAACAATCAATAAATACTGGCACAATCGTTTTCTTTTTCTTTTTTCTTTTTATAATGCTGTGAAACTCTATAAAGCGCACTCCAAGCACTATTTTCCCAAAAGAATGTAACTTGCCTATGTGGCACTATTAGTCTGGCTTAGCCCACATGATTTTCCACCTGCCTGTGCTGTCCCTTTAGGGCTCTGCACTGCCCACTGGTGGCTGAAAGCCGTCACCGCACTCTACTGACACGCAGCTGAGGAAGCGGCCTGGGAACCTGCACACACTCAAGTTCCCCGTGTGCTGCCCCCTGCTCGCCCGATTAAATAACCCCCGCTGCCGGCAACCCCGCTGGAGAACCTAGAACGTGGATGGCCCCCACTAAGCTAGAAAGGAGGACGGTACCCCTTTGGCTCACAGCACCAGGAGACACTGAAACGGGCCAATAGTCTCCGACCGACAGTTCGCTCCCAGGTAAGCCTTGGCTGTGCTTAATCTACAGAACCTCCTGCTATCTGCCCACTCACTGCAGCTGTACTTTTTTTTGTTGTTTATTTCCGGCCCCCACCAGCCCGTCCCAAGGAACTTATACCCTTTTCCACTTCAAATACCCTACCTCCAACCGAACCCAACACAAGGCCCAACGCAGGAAAGGCTCGGGAGCAGCGACTTGGGACAAACGCTCGCCCCAACTGTTGCTTGCTCCCGAACCTTCCCTGCCCCCCTTTATACCCGCCACAGCGCTCTATGCGCAGCTGGCCTGTGCAGCGCCCAAAATCACCCTGGAGGGAAACGCTTACGTGTCCCCCCCCCCTCTCCCTTCCCATGGAAGTAACAAGAGTCGTGTACTGGGTCACCTGCTGCCTGCAGTGCATGTGACATACTTGTCTGTGTCATCCTTTTTGACTTGGAAGTAATTGATTTACAAAAATTAATTTCAACAAATAGTGTTTTCATGAATATTTCTCTGCACTCCTTGGGTCGACAGGTATAAGTTAGTTGAATTTGATTTTCGGCTACAGTTGTTTCAGTAGGTAAAATAAAACATAATGTATCACTGTCAAAATCACATATGAATACATAAATGCTCACAAAGCCTGATCTGTGGGCAATTAATGGTACTGCAAAAAACGTTGCAACTTTGTAACGTTTGCACATTTCTGTGGTAAACTTCATGAATGTGCATGGTCAGTGTTCCACCACTTCACACAGTCCTACTTTGTGACCACTGCATAGCGGAATGTGCCACTAGATGGTGTTACGAAGTCAATGGGCCTCATTACACGGAATGCGGTAAACCATGGTGCTATTAGCACCATGGTTGCCGCCGGTACCATACCGGTACCACCATGGAGAAAAGGGGAATTACCACCCTATTCCAAGGTTGGCGGGGCGGTAATTCCCCCTTTCTCCATGGCCCTTCCCCATTCCCATTTTTGCCCCATAGGGCTCAATGGGAATGGGGAAGGGGCTAATTACGGTACCGCAAATTGCGGTACCGTAATTAGCACCAAGGTCCCTTTGCGGGTCCCAACTTTAACGGCTGGTCTACACCAGCCGTTAAGGTCGGGTCCCGCAAAGGGACCTCGTAGTAAGGCGGCAAGGGTTTACGGGTACCGGTGCCCTTACCGGTACTGGTAAACCCTTACCGCATTCCGTGTAATGAGGCCCAATGTATGCAAAGATTGGAGCAGTATATCTGAAACCATCAAAATATACATTGGTGACTTTCTTGTCCTGTTCTATGTGATGCAGCATTGGACACATTTTTATACCAACTCAGGGATCAGCAACCTTTGACTCCCCTGATTTTTCTAGAGTTCAGTTCCCATCTACCTAGCCATGCATAATTCATCTTCAGTGTTCAGGGATCATGCGAGTTGTAATCCAAAACATCAGGAAAACCACAGGATCCAGACCCTGACATTAAGTCTTAGGACTGCACTGTGTGCTTATGCACATAAGATTAAGAGCGTGCATCCCTCATCTCAGTCCTGGTGCATCGATTTTGGGATTTCTGAGCTGTGCACTGTGCAAGTTCGGCAAACTATAAAGTTGTGTACACAGCATTTCTTCACTGATCAAGGGAAAGGGTCATAGCAGTACATCCTGCCTCACAAATCTCTAAATGCACAGTAAACAATGTGTATGTCCTGCATACAGCCTTGAACAGCGAAAGGAATTACTCCAAAAGACATTGGGCCTCATTACGACCCTGGCGGAGTGGGTTTACGCCAGCGGTATTCGCGGCGGACCCTTCCGCCCTACTACGAGTTCCCGTAGCGCCATGGAGCGGTTTCCGCCTGGTTTTTCCGGGCGGAGAAATCCATGGCGCTACGGGACCTTGTTGTTAATTACGCCACCGTATTTTACGGTGGCGTAATTAACGCCTTCCCCACTCCCATTATACCCTATGGGGCAAAAATGGGAATGGGGAAGGGTAAAATGGGGAATGGGGATTTACCGCCCCGCCAAGGTCGGAATGGGGCGGTAAATCCACCAACCCCCATGGCGGTATCGGCAGCTTTCCGCCGTGCTCCATGGTGCATATTGCACCACGATCTCCGCCAGGGTCGTAATGAGGGCCATTTGGCCTCATTACACGGTAGGCGGTAAGGGTTTACCGGTACCGGTAAGGGCACCGGTACCAGTAAACCCTTACCGCCTTACTACGAGTTCCCTTTTACGGGACCCGACCTTAACGGCTGGTTTTACCAGCCGTTAAAGTAGGGTGCCGCAAAGGGACCTTGGTGCTAATTACGGTACCGCAATTTGCGGTACCGTAATTAGCACCTTCCCCATTCCCATTATGCCCTATGGGGGCAAAAATGGGAATGGGGAAGTGCCTTGGTGAATGGGGGAATTACCGCCCCCGCTCACCTCGGAGTATGGCTGTAATTCCGCCATCCACCAAGGCGGACACGGTAAAATACCGGCGGCAACCATGGCGCTAATAGCGCCATGGTTACCGCCTACCCTGTAATGAGGCCCATTGAATGCTTTTGCTCTCTGCAAGTTAAGTGTATTCTAGAAGGTTTAAAAATATCCTCCCCATGTCTATAATTAAGATTTTCTGGGGGTTGCAGGGCAGAGGCCCCCTTAAACCACGCCACTCTGTATTTTCAAGGACACAGTAGGCATACTGGATGATGCTGCTGTCCTTTAATGGATGAGAAGACCACAGTGCAATGGCTCCTCTTACAACAGATAGCTACGTCAGCATTCATCTTCTGGGCACAGGTGTATTTTGGCCTCATCAAACCAAAGAAGATAAAGGGACCAATAATCCATGTTCATCCCACACTCCCTCGTCCCAGTCCCAACCCATACTTATGGACACAAAACAGAATATGCATAAAACATTGTGGAAACGTAACAAACAGTAGAACAGAGTATATGGGTTGAGTTACATTATTAAGAAAATTCACATAGATCTAACATATAATTAAGGCTACTTGTTTATGGTCTTTATTTTTACGTCATTTCTGTCTGTATTTATCTATGTTTATTCTGTTGGCAATTCTTTCTGTATTATTTATTATTTGTCGTATAAATAGATAATTTGGAACCAGTATTTTTCGTCGTTTATTTGAATGAAAAAAATGCATTTCTTCAAACATAAACACAGCCATACAGGACACAAATGGAACTGGGTTATTCCACATCCATCAGCTCTATTTTTACCAAAACAGCAAATGGTTGCTCCTGTGGTTGCTGTTGACACAAGATCAGCAATTTCAAGATCTTTAATACTTTTTATTGTGCACCTTTTATACTCTCCATGCTGTCAGTCTGCAATGCGATTAACACCATTGGGAACCAACCTGAAACACCATTTTTATAAATAAATACAGACGGAAAGCGGATTGATTTCCATCTGCATTTATATGTAAAAATCCATAAAATCGGAAAACAGGGAGCCGTACATATAATACAGTACATTCCGGACGCAGAATAGCAGAATACATTTACTGCAGATGCATTCCTCTCTTTTTGGCCAACTCCCCCTCCCCCGCCCCCTATCTGCTCCGCCTGATTTCGGAATTGCCCACATTTGTGCTATCGAGATGCACCAATGTTAGAATATGGGTGTAATTGGCAGATGATTGTGACTGCTGCCAGAACAATGACGTCTGGGGTTTAAAAGCCCATCCAATATTCCTGTATATCCCTCTGTGCTTGGTATTGGACTATTTGGTAATCGTCTCAACCAGTGGTTCTGAACTGCTTTTGTTCAGCACTGAGACAACAGTTCCTGACCCTGCACTGCTGTGTTGGTCAGCCTACAGCCATTGGTCCTGCTTCGCTCGCCAAACCGTCTTGCCACCCTATTCCCGCAGCTGACTCCTGTATCGAACTCTGTCACAAAAGCCTGCAAAGCTGACTCGACCCTGTCGAACACCAAGAACACCTACAGCACAAGGTACATTGTGAGATTGTCCCCCTGGCCCTTCCCGGAAGGCCCCTGGAGACATAATAAGACCCATTACTCCCTTTGTGCTGAAGCCAGGAAACCTTAAAGTGTTGTGGTTATTAACTATACCGACTACCCTCCTGTCAGTATCCTGAGTGCATCCCTTTTCCTTCTTTGAAATTGTCTGTCCTCTGCATTCCTGCACAGGGTAGGTTGTATTTCATAGTGTTGCTAGAATTGTCTGTTGTGATATAACTAAAGTAGATATTTTTAATACAAACTTGACTGGACACTCCTTTGGGTAGTAATTGTATTTTCGCTGTGTTGCAACTAACCAACGATCCTTGACCTTTTGGAGATACGCCTGCTGTTCCATCCACTTTATCAAAATTGGACAAGGCCGTTTATAATGTGCTTGTTATTCCAATCTGTTTGGATCCATTCTGGTGTATTAGAGGAGTGGGGCTGATTGATGGTTTAGAAACCGATATTCACCCCTGAACCACTGGTACCCCGAACCGTGATTCGCCACAGTTAGGCAGCCTTGAACTAGAGAAGGAAGCGCTGGACTGCACCATAGAGTGTGATGCCCGCCTCACCCCAGTATGTTCCCAGCCTTCCAGAGGGCAAAGAACTGCCCAAGCAACCCATACTGCAGAGTGGTAGAAAGCTGGGCCTTTGCTCCCCTGTCCCCAACATGCAGCACTCTGTATGAAGCAGGTGTTTACTTAGCTGTTGGATCACAGGAGGCCTGTGTGTCATCTCATCCATAGAGTGCATGACATTATGGACATGCTCTCTGCTCCCACCTCTGAGCTTGAATTTGTTTAGCATTACGAAAGTGATATTGGAGAGTGGACCGGAAAGGGGTCTGCACCAGACCTGACATCATGCCTGACAGCACTCAGTTTGACCGCTGCATTCTCCCCAGCCATGGGACACAATAATTATTTCGTTTTATGTTGTCGCTTTTTTAATATGTTGGAATAATGCTTTGCCGATCGCCTGGACGTGTCATTATTCAAAATATATTATTTTCGGTAAATATGACATACTGTGCTTTCTGTAGCTGCATTAGGTGTACACAACTACAGGCATAGATCACTTCAGTCCCTGGTGTAAATTGGACTTTGCCTTCTATATCTCGTGTCAATGCCAGCAGCTTTCATTTTTCTTCTTGAATTTGCTGCTCTGCTTTCCCTTTGAAACAGCAAACACTGTTCCCGCTGCATGTTGATCGCTCGCTTATAAGAAGGCACAGATTATGTTTCCAAGGCTCTCTTTAATTTCCATCTCAAAGTCCTTTCCACGCTGGGAATAACCTCCTTTTGAAAGTGCAGTAAAGATGCACAAGAGCCCATATCCGATGGCTGCTAAGGACAAAAGCACCTGGGGGCAGGAGCAGAGGTCAGCACATGGAGCTTCCTGTGTTTCAGTTGCGCGGTGAAGGCTCCCAGTTGCATACAGTAGTAGGTCGGGCATGTGGCCTGACCTTTGAAGGACAAGGATCACAAATAGTTTTCATGTGGGTTTATTGGAAACAGATGTTTCTGGGTGGCTGGAGAAAGGTGGAGGAGGAACTGTTCCAAACCCGCAATCGGTAGCAAAAGGTGGAGCCCCGTTTACGGCTGTCCTGCAGAGAGACGTGCTAACAGCTTTTCTTTTGCATGGACCAGGATCTGCTGGGCGGTAAGTGTATGGCTAGAGGCCCACTTTATTTAGCTTTTAAGCACTGCACTGTGCCACATGGGACTGGGTGTCAGGGTAAGACGCTGCCTCTAAGTGTGTGTTATCATGCGTGATGATCTGCATTATACAGTGCATGCCATCTGGTGATGATGGAATCCACATTATAACTAGTTGTTCTATCAAAGATTCCCTTCTTAACCAACTCGTGCTATGTTAAGCATTCATAATTTGTCGAAATTTTGAGCACCCAACAACAAACCTATCAGTGTTACCTGCTTGGTGGAAAACGAGCGATTTATGTTCACAGCATGCACCATTCCATTCGAGAGGTTCTTATCCAGTAGTGTTTTTTATTTGCATTGTGGAACGTGTAGTCCTGGACTTATATTAGGAAATTCACGACTAAAAGTCCCACAATGTAAAGGAAGAAACAAGACTTGATAAGCACCCCCTGGATCAATGCAATTTGGTGGCCAAATTGTTCTGTCACTCAGCCACCACTTCCATCCCTGTGCTTCATTTAAAGAAAACAAAAAAAGCATTCTGGTTAATATTTTAGGTCACTCCATTTGTCCCCACTGAACTAAGCCTCAATTGTATGAAGGTGGAGTCAACAGGCAGCCTGACCCTTAGTCAGCGGCAGCATACAGACTACTTTATGTGGAATCAGCATTTTAAAAAAAAACTAAGGTAAAGTTTCCCAGACTCGGCCCACAGTGTAATCCTCTAAGCTCTTAGGCCAAACTCTGCTTATGGAATCATTCAAGTGGAAACACAAACCATTTGACACAAAGGGTCACTCATATTTCAACACAAAGGCAAGTCTGGGGAAAAGGCACTTTTTCAATATGCTGGTATTCCTATCGTAAAATATTTAATTAACCTGGGTCACAGAGTCTTTGGAAACCGCATTTTTCGGGATTTTATTTCATATGTATGATATGATATGATGTGGCATTTATAACGCGCCTGTACACAAGTGTTTCTAGGCGCGACAAGGAGGGGTAAACAAGGGAGTACAAAATAAAGATCTTACTAGGCCTTGTGTCATTCAGATCGCTCAAGTGCAGGAAAGAGGGAAGGGGAGAAGTGCCAAGGGGGTCAAACAGGAAGTGCAGTTAACTAACAAGTGCAGCCAGTGGGTGGCTCATAAGTGCAGAGAGAAGGATCTGTAGGGTTGCAGATACAGACCGTTAAGTGCTGGGGATCCTGGAGGCAGTGCGAGGGCAACTGCACATGCAGGAACCTGGGCCCGAGTTTAGAGGGTGACCAGGTGACCAGTCGGCAGAGCAGTCAGGTGCATCAGCAGGGGAGAGGAAGAGAGAAAGCGGAAGCGAAAATTAAGGTCTTGAGTTGCTTCCGGAATGGGAGGTGGTTCTGCGCAAGTTTGAGAGAGGCAGAGAGGCTGTTCCAGATGGAGGCCCCAGCCGCGGAGATAGATCTGCCCCCAATTCTCAGCTTGGAGAAGCGTCTAACCCTCTGGAGCGTTATAGGTTGATGAGAGGAGAGCTCGAGAAGAAAGATGTTTTGGAGGAGAAAGTTGGAGGTAGAGCGGTCACAGGCCTCAGAAAGCCTTGTGGACAATGCAGAAGGTCTTGAAGTTGATCCGTGCAGCCACGGGCAGCCAATGAAGAGATTTCAGAGCTGGAGAGATACGATCCCTGGGCTTGAGGCCAAGGACAAGTTTCGCAGTCCATTTCTGGATAAGTTTTAAAGGTCAAAGATTAGAGGCAGGAAGATTTAGAAAGAGGCTGTTGCAGTAGTTTAGCCTAGAGAGGGCCAGAGCTCTGGAGACATTGAGCTTCTGGAGGAAAGTGAGAAAAGGAAGAATACCTCTGAGGAGGTGCAGCTAATAGTTTGACTTCTTATAGACGTCAGAGATGTGAGGAGAGAAGGAGAGAGTGGAGTCGTAGATGACACCAAGGTTCTTAGCCTCAAAGGAAGGAGCAGGAAGAGGGCTCAGACTGGGCGGCCAGAGAGAGAGAGAGAAAAGGCGGGAGCGGGTGTCCCATTGAGGAGGATGTTAGTATTACTGGCATTAAGGCAGAGATCATTGGCGGCACACCATTCCTGAATTGTAGCCAGACAGTCTGGTATGAGAGAAGAAGCAGAGGTGGCTGAGGGGAGCCTGAAAGAGAGCTGAGTGTCATACGCATAACACTGAAAATTGGAGCAGAAAGTAGCGATGCAGTGGGCAAGAGGTGTCACGTAGTGGTGAAGAGCCAAGGAGAGAGGTTAGACCCCTGGGAACATCACAAGTAGAGAGAGAGATAGAAGGGAGGAAAAACCCCAGTTGGACCTGAGTGGGTCAGTCGGTGAGAAAGGGGGTCAACCAGGCCAGGGCCTGATCAGTAACACCAAGGTTGTCCCAGAGACGATTGAGCAGGATGGCATGGTTGACCATGTCAAAAGCAGAGGATAGATCAAGGAGAATGAGGACAAAAGAGAGATTAGAGTAAAGATTGGAGAGCAAACTAGTGTATAAAGAGAAAATGGGATTTCATGTGAGCATCTGAATTTTGCATGTTCTATAGTTTTTGGTAAAGTTCTAAAGAGCCATAACTATGTGTAAATAGCGCCCAGTGGCTTTTGATAGTTGTCACAGATGGCCTAAAGAACACGCCAACTACCAGAGAGGATTCTAGGGTCCATATTGAAATCTTTGGTAAGGCGCTAATGGCAATCTATGGCTTTCTTGTCTTCAGAAAGCAATTCCCAACCTACCCCATGCTTCCCTACTTCCCTGATTAGTAGATGGTGCATATTTCCCCTAATATCTAAATATTACCTGGCTGGTACTGAGGGACAAAATGCTATTGTCTTATCTATGTAAACTCCATTAGGGACTTTCTAGGCCATACCTACTCCCACATTCTGGTTAATTCTAAGGGATGTGGAGGGATGTGACAGACATGCACGCTCCAATTGGACTTTTTCCTCTCACAACCTGATGTTCCTCTCCTGGCTACTCTTCTCCCTCATACTCCTCCTGCATGTTCTTCCTTCTCTTTCCTGCCAATGTTTCCTGCTCTCTCCCTCTCCATCTACCTCGTAGCACCACCCTCCAATGTTATCTCCTCCTACTTTCTCTGTACTACTATTTCCTCGTCCACACTACTACTCCCTCCACCACACCACTACCCCATTCCACACTTATACTCCCTCCTCTACACTACTTCTCCGACCTTTAGACTACTACTCCCTTCTCCACACTACTCTTACTTCTCCACCAATCTCGTTCTCAGTCACTCTGTTCTGTCTTCGGCACCCAGGAAGTGTCCTTGTTTACAAGAAGTCTGTTAAGCCTTGCCCTCTTCTTCCGCGAGGGGCCGCTGTGCATCAGCAGTGGGGTACTTGTGTAGACTAGTGTCCCCGTCCTTGTTGTTGAGCCACTCTACAACAAAGTCCCGGCTAAGTGTTGGCGAAATATTCTGCTGCTCCATGGCACTGTGATATGAGTCTCTTTTTGGTGGCTCCATTGCCAAAGTATGGTGTGTGTTGCAGTCGCTTGATGGTGCATGGTGTTCCTCGCAGCAATAAGGATTCTTTCTCTCTTAGATTGCCAGTTTGCTAATCTCTGTTACTCTCTGCAATGCTTGCTGGTGCCGCCTGCACCACTTACCTGCTGGGATGTGGAGATCCTATCCCCAGTGGTGTGGGCGGACGTTTTCTCGCCCACGGTCTCTGGGATGCCTGTAGACGTGGGAGGTGCCAGTGGGGATTGTTCCGAAGACGCTGCAGTCGCCCAGGTCACTTTCGGGATCAAGCTATAGTGCGCCAACATCACAGCATGCCCTTCTGCACAGGGTCAGCTGATTGGCGTCTTATTCTGTCAAGGGCTTGATCGCTGGGGCACAGCTTACCAGTTCCTGGCTGTGATGGGCTTCCTACTTTCTTCTGAGAGGAACGAGTTTACAAGTTTTCCAGGATGCTCCGGGTCAATGCAGGCAGGAGACCCAGCCCCCCTCTGTCCCAAGTGTATATTGGACTTGGGCAAGGTTAGGGGCCAGTTCCCCCACACCACAGACTGGAGTCCCCTCCCGGCAGTTTAACGTAGTGTGAGACAGTGGAACCACTAGGATGCCACTGAGCCGGGAGGCAGCTGATGGTCTTAGGTTGTCAGAGGAGCCACTATCTGACAAGGCAAAGGTCTCAAGAATGTCAGAGAAGCCACTGGCTGACAAGGTAAAGGTCTGGAATGTCAGAAAAGCCACAGTCTGACAAGGCAAAGGTCTCAAGAATGTCAGAGAAGTCACAGTCTGACAAGGCAAACGGGAAGGAAAGGAACGAGGAAAGGACAGAATAAGACGCAAAGAGTTCAAACGGGACATGGAGGCACTGCAAGAAGTTTGCAACGAATTGCAGGCGTTGCGCTTGGAAGTAGCATCATTGAAACAGGTAAGTGTCAACCTTCGAGCAGCTATGGTGCAAATGTCACGACTTCAGCCTCCGAAAACACTGCAGCCCATTCCACAACCATAAAGTTTGATGCAACCCCAAGAAATTGACTGAATTTGTGAAGCACTGTAAAATTCAGTTCCTGTTCAGACCAGCAGATTTTGCTCACGACAAGGCCAGGATAGGGTATATCCTGAGTAATCTAGTAGGAAATGCTTGGGTTGGGCCGCACCATATGTATCCACAAACAGCCCGATTCTGACCAACTTCCAGGACTTTGAAAAGGTCTTTCTTGAAATGTTTCCATCCCCAAACCAAGTCACGAGAGCCCAGAACCAACTAGTTGACATCAAACAGGGTGCTCAGGATTTGATCATGAACAATTGTCGTTTTCGTCAGTTAGCTGCTGATGCACATTGGCCAGTAGCAATCCGTTCAACCATATTCAAACGCGGTCTGCGGGAAGAATTGAAGGATGAACTTGTGCATTATGGGGGACCCCAAGATCTTAACGCCTTGATCGAACTGGTAGTCCGCATCGACCACAGTCTAACCGAAAGAAAAGGAGAAAGAAGGCAAACGCAACAACCGTTCCTACCTACTAGACCAGTTTCAGCTCAGCATTCGATTACGTTAGCAGATCCTCCTGCAGGACCAATGCAGTTAGGGGCAGTACAGGGTCCTTAACCGAAGAAGAGAAGGAGAACTAATTGCTTGTGCATGCATTATGGAACACCTGGTCATTTCCTGGGTTCGTGTCCAGTCCGACCTATTAGGCCTTTGGAAAACTAGTGGGCTTGCTGTCTTAAGGGAAGGCGACAGCAAGTACGCTTGGCACCTCATCATTTCCCAGTCCCGCCCAGGGTTTGATGCCTACGTCTTGTCTGTTAGTTTTGGATGTACATCTGTATAACACAGTGACGCATAGGATGATTGCCACTATGGTACTGTTGTACTCAATGGCATCTGGCAACTATATTGATCAGTAGAAAAAGTAATGTAGAGGGGCACTCTTTTTGTAGGATTAAAGTCTCTCAAATAGAAAAAAATAATCAATATTGGTAAGATTTCCTCAGATATTCAGGTGCCACAGAGACAGGTTCTGGGCTACAGGATCAGTATCTATAGAAAGTAAAAAGGAGTCACATCTAACCGAAGTGGCTGAGGCTCTGTGCACACTTTAAAGCACCTAAACAATGCTAAACAAGTACTTTTGTGTTTTACACTTTTTCAGTTTAATAGAAATAAAGTAAAAAATTACATTTCACAAATTAACATTCACATAATAAATCACCAACTCTTTGGTTTGTTGAATCTGTTACCTCTTAGTAATTACTACATTGTACCAACAATATATTGCTCTCCTGATTTCATAACGGGAGCAGGTGGCACGCAAAGTCAGTGCGGTGGGTACCACCCCTGGCACTGTAAAGGATGTGCGCAAGCGCTGG
Source organism: Ambystoma mexicanum (assembly GCF_040938575.1). Taxonomy (NCBI): domain Eukaryota; kingdom Metazoa; phylum Chordata; class Amphibia; order Caudata; family Ambystomatidae; genus Ambystoma; species Ambystoma mexicanum. The sequence continues at coordinate 546,565,880 of NC_090935.1, read as the reverse complement.
GATGACCTGCGCCTACGTGTCAGGAGCATTCTTGCAGCCAATCGGAGCCAGGGCATGGGAACAGGTGGCGGGGTGAGGCTCCCCGATCAAGATGACACACTGGGAGGAGACATGTGCCAGCACAATTGGCATAGAGACAATTGAGGGAGTGGGGGAAATGGAGCGTGGAGCGCCGTCATCGGCTGATGGAGGTGAGTGTCCACACAAACCACTGTAATGCAAAGCATGACGATGTCCCTCAAATGTGACAGTGAAATAAGCCAATGCATGGGGCATCACACGCAGATGTACACAACCCTGCCTATAGGATGTCCACAGCACCATCACATCCCCATGTATGCAGCACCTCACACATATGTCACCCAGAGGTATGCCTGCATGACCCACCCATATAGCAAGCAACCTGTATGTCACAACTCAAAGTCCAAATAGCCTCAAATGTAGAGAACGGCAACAATACCAATATATGCATGATGCACGTAGAACCATCACCGATGCTGTCCCTCTCTTGGTCCCCCACAGGCTCACAATCTGACAGTGAGGACCAGGTCTCCGCGGCGCAGGCCAGAACACCCATGAAGAAGGTCTGGGCCATGGAAGGAGGCAACAGGCCTACCACATCAAGGGGCTATGGCAAACCAGGACTGCCGCAGAAGCCCAAAGCCACTCAGGAGGCAACGTCACCAAGGTGTGAAAGGTGCACTGACACCACGATAGCACCCACAACAGCCGCTACCACCACACAGGAGCCAGTGGCAGAAGGCTCACTGTCCGCTGCCAACAGTTCGGTTTGAGAAGCAGCTGCCATGGCACCACTATCGGATGAAGAGGGACAATGCCAAACACCCGTAGGACATGGCACACCCAGCCCGCAGCTGTCACCCCACCTCACCCCATGTCCCACGCCCCACATCCAATGCCAGCAGCCATGAGCTGTCTGGTGGCGAGTCATTGCCAGGGAGATGGAGCCCCACGGAGAGCTCACCTGATGGCGGACCCATGCCGCACGCTGCGTCAACATCCACCGGTGTTAGGGACAGAGACCAGGGAATCAGCCTCATCCAACAGCACCAGGAGGAGCTCACTGTGCTTGTTGGCCAGCACGTGAGCGAAGGTGCCCTGGTGAAGGAGGAGTGCCGTGAACACGCTACAGCCATTAAACTCGATATAGAAGCGAGTACCACATGCATCTGTGATGAGTTGGCAGCTGTGAGGCAGGTCCTCAGCCGCATCGCAGATGCCATGGAGAGCCAGCGTCCCGCAAAGGGACTGGAGCAACCAGGCACCTCCTCCTCTGCCAGCTCCAGGCAGACCAGCCCCCTGCGCAGATCCGCGCGGACCTTGCGGCGGCCAGACATGCAGCCACCCAATGCTGGTAGATGACATGGGAAGTAGGGACAGCCTGTTATTGGTAACTCTTGCGGACTAATGCTGCACTGAAGTGCACACCATGTGTGGGGTAGGTGTGGGGAGAGGCGGAGGGGGGCGAGGGTGTTTGGGGGAGTTGTAGGGGAGAGGGTGTTTGGGGGAGTTGATGGGGCAGGGGGGAGAGGGTGTTTGGGGGAGTTGTGGGGGGAGGGGGAGGTGGGAGAGGGTGTTTGGGGGAGTTGTGGGGGCAGGGGGATGGTTTATGCACTTTCTATAGACTTTATGGTTAATACACCCGTTGTGTCAAGAACAATCACATGACTGGACATTGGTTATTGTGTATCTGTGCTTTATTGGTGAACAGTGCACAGTGTTCATGTCCCCCCAACACCCAGTGCCATGAGTCCCACATCCATTGCACCCTCCGCATCCACATGTATTAGAAATATTGGTCTATCAGATTCTGGCGCACAGCACGTCCCTCCTGTGCATTGCCACCTGCCTGACGTGCAACCCCATCTTCTTCCTCCTCCTCAGCCTTACCAGGCGGTTGCAGTTCAATGTCAGGGGGCAGAGGCATGTTCCATCTGATGCACATGTTGTGCAGCATGACACATGCCATGATGATCTAGGCCACCTTCTCATGCCCGTACAGGAGTGCCCCACCCGACCTGCTGAGGCAGTGAAACCGTGCCTTCAAAAGGCCAAAGGTCTGCTCGATCACCACACGGGTACGGGTATGTGCACGATTATAGTCCTCTTCGTGCCTGTTCTGCGGGTTCCGGACAGGGGTAAGGAGCCACCTCTTCAAGGGATAGCCAGCATCACCTGCATGGGTTCAACATTGGATATGTGTAAGTGATTTCATCAAATGGAACTTGTACCTATCACACACAAGCCTGCAGTAATTTGTTGCTCACATCCACATATCCCTGCATGAATGGAAATGTTCAAAGTAACCGCAATGTGTGAAGTCACAAGGTCCACAGGTCTGCGTATAATTGTCTAGTTGATGCAGGGTGTCCTATTCCTTGCTAGTGTTCTTGCACTATGGTTGCCTATGGCAGTTGTTGCCATGATCTAGGTGATGTGTAGTTAACCATATGCATTGATCCTGTCACAGTTGGAACCAGACTCTTAATGATCTGCCATTCCACGCTTGATGTCCTCATGCTGGCATGCTGCACTTCTTTGGTGGTGTGCCAGTGACATTCTGTATATTGGCTTCGTGTGATTCCTTTGTACGCACTCATGGACGCATGTCCGGTGTGATGCTGTTCAGCGGTCATTTGCATTGGGCATACTGACAGCATGTTGCTGCATTGTGTTGCAGAGGGTACGGTCTGATGATGTGCAGTGTACATGTCGATGGATATGGTATGGTTGCAGTACTGACATGTTGTCATTGTTGTGCAGTGTACGTCTTGCATATTGGTTTCAGGTGTCAGGTTCAGTCTGGGCTGCTTTGGGGCACAGCACAGTGTATTTCAGTATGGGCATTGTTCAGTCTTTCAACTAATACCACCCAGGTGAAGTATGCATCTCCCCCCTCCAATCTCACCCAGGTGAAGTATGCATCTCCCCCCCCCAATCTCACCCAGGTAAAGTATGCATCTCCCCCCACCCCAGTCTCACCCAGGTGATGTATGCATCTCTCTCCCCCAATCTCACCCAGGTGCAGTATACATCTCCCCCCCAATCTCACCCAGGCGAAGTATGCATCTCCCCCCACCATTCTCACCCAGGTGAAGTATGCATCTTCCCCCCCAATCTCACCCAGGTGAAGTATGCATCCCCCGCCCCCCAATGTCACCCAGGTGAAGTATTTTTTTGTTTTTTTGTTTTTGTTTTATTGGTTAATCTCAGTTAAACCTTAAACATTACTTCCTTAATCCATTCCTAAAATCCTTCTCCCTTTACTAAAATCCCCTTCAGACACTACAATCCAGTCCAGTAGCGTATGCCCTTAGTTTCCTTTTCAATCGTTACCATTTTTTGTTCCCTACATTTGTTTTACCAAGCTAATTGATTGGTTAATTACTCCAATCTATTTCTCAATTTCTTTCAAAATCCAAATCCATCTTCCTCTTGATTCAGTTTCAATGCTTCGACGAATTTTAATGCATCAAGAGTTTTTCCAGTCTTATCAACAGTTAGGAGACACTCCCAATAATCTTCTTCCGTCTCCCGGTTGATATTCCTTACATAACTGCCCATATAGTTCTCTCTTTTTGGCTTTAGTGCAGGGCAGTTTAACATGACGTGCCTGATCGTTTCTAGTTGATCCTTAGATTTACAGAATCTGCAATATGCTGCTGATTTTTCAATTTGTCTTCTTAACCATTTTAGTTCTCGGCAGTGCCAGATGTTTAATCTGCAGCGCAGCAGCAAGTCCCGATAATGCTGAGATGGGAACTTCAACAGATACGGAGGTAATTTATTTAGGCCTTTTTTTCCCAGACAATGTTGTAGCATAATCTTCTTTTCAATCTTAATTCCTGGGTTTCCTCCCAATCCTTATCCCGGATAGATCTTTTTGCCTTATCAGGGTTGTTCTTTAGAGTATCATCCAAGATGTTTATTTGGTCCATGGAAGCTTTACATCTTCTTTTCCAGTTTTTAAGGATCTCGTCTTCATTTATTGTATCCCTCTGTATTAAGATTTCAAATAATTTTGGTGGTTTGTCCAGTATGCACTTTCTGTACAATGATAGAGATTTCCAGAGTGCAACTGAGGCCACCGATTGGAGTCTAAGCTCTGTTCTTATGAGTTCCACAGGTAATGAAGTTGGTAGGCGCAAAATCTTACGCCAAAAGTACGCCTCACACAGATTCCAGACTTCCCATCTTAGGGATAATAGGGCCTCTGCACCGAAAGTAATGACCGCCACAACTTTCTGCTTAAAGAAGGTTACAATTGGGGTTAAGGAGTACTTCCCATATTTACAGTGTATACAAATCCCTTGATTTGTCAGAGCCTCTAATTTTTACAGAATTAGGGTATACTGTGCCTGTTCATTGCTGTTTTTATTGATCATTATCCCCAAGTATAGTGTCGATTCTACTTCTTCCAATTTTTCATTATCTAATGACCATGTCGCAGTTTTTCCAGCCAATTTTCTTCCCTTACTTGATTTCATGGTTAAGATCATAGATTTCTTCACGTTCATCTTCATGCTATTTTCTTTTAGATATTTATTGAAGGCCGCTATTCGTCTTGTGTTTGATCTAGAAATACCGCGTCATCTGCATATAGCATCCACGGTTTCTCTTTTCCATTTATCCTCGGCGGGAATGCTCAAATCTTTTCTTGGGCTGTCTTCATATCGGTCATGTATAGCACAAATAGGAAGGGAGCTACCGCTGGTATTGATCCTCCTAGAAAGTCCCCCATTCTTTGTAATTTGGACTTTGATTGAAGTGCCAGTGTATAGTGTTCTAACGGCTTCCAACAAGTCTTTTGGGCATCCCCAGTTCCTCATTTCTGACCACAGATGTTTTCTATTGATTCCATCGAACGCTTGTTCGAGGTCAATAAATGCTAGGTAAAGTTTTTTTATCCCAGCCAACGTATTGGCCTTCAGCAGATTGATCAAAAATAAATTTAGGGCGGTGCCAACTCCACTCACAAAGGCTGTCTGTCTTTCATCCAAGATTTCTGCCTCGGACAACCATTTTTTTAGATCTCTTAATAAGAGGGATGCAAATAACTTGCCAATCGAATCTAGAAGCGCTATTGGCCTGTAGTTCCTCGGGTTTCCCCAGTCCCCCTTTTTATATACTAGCACAATATAAGCCTCCGTCCAAGTGGCTGGAATTTGTATTGTTTTCATGATTTGTTGGAATAGGGCGTATATTAGCTCAGTCCAGTTCTCACAATTTTCTTTCAATAGTTTATTTGAGATTCCATCTGGACCTGCCGCTTTGGAAGTACTGAGTTTGTTTATCAGCATTCGAATATCATCTTTATCGAATTCCAGAGCCCAAAGTGTAGAATCAGGACTATCTTCTATAGTATTTCCGTGGGTTTCGCCTTCATATAAAGCAGTATAGTGCTGAAACCATTTTTCTTCTGACACTTTATCCACATCTATGGCTGATAGATTAAGATCCCTGGCATTTATTAAGTCCCACGTACTTCTAGCATTGTTAGTAGTTATTGCAGCTAACATTTTTTCTGCATCCCTTTGCGTTCTTAAGTAGCGAGTTTGTCTCAACCAGTTTTTATAGGTTTGTTGACTTTTCTTCAAAAGATCTTCTCTCTGTGTGCTGGTGTTCTTTTTTAAGAGTCTCTGTTTTGATCTATATTGTTTCCTCCTTGCCACTAGTTGTTCATCATAAGCATGTTTTTTCTTAGTATGGATGCTTTGGGGACCCTTGTACTTGCTCTCGTAAGCTTCCAAGAGCCATTTATATTCCACCAGATCTTCATTTTCGGTTGTAGCATCTTTATATCTTTGCACCAGTTTTGGTATAGCCTGTGTTTTTATACGCAAACGATTTCTTCCCCATGAGACCTCAGTTTCCATTGTTCTTTTAGTCTCTGTGTTAGTTTGTATTTTCCACGCAAGTTCTATCGTTAGCAAACAATGATCGCTGTTAGTTTGTTTTGTTATTGTAAACGACTTTATTCTCTCCAGCGTATTCCCTCCAACAAAGCAGTAATCGAGACAGGCTCCAGCTTTCCCACTGTGCCAGGTATTGGCCCCCTGCAGATCTCCCTTTGTCTGGCCATTTAGCATCTTCATCTCACGGATTCTCATTTCCTTCATCCATGTTTTTTCTTTTCCTAATAGATGTTCTATAGCTTTGATTTTTCCATTTTTATCCAGCAGTTTGATGTTTAAATCACCCATTTAGTAAAATCAATTGGTCATTTTCTTTCGTCATGGATTTATCAATTACATCCATGATAGATTTCAGAAAGAGCGCCTGTCCTGACATGTTCTCACTCCAGTAGATGTTAATCAAAATCATTTGTTTTGGTCCTTTCAAGTCATCCGTTTCAGATCTTACTTTCAGAATTTGCACATATGGATTCGGTGTCAGATGTTCTACTACTTTTAGTGGGCATTACAATTTCTTTAGTATCATGAGCCCTCCAAATGGTCTTCCCATGGGCCCCTTTCTAGCCGGATTGATGTAGATTTCATAGCCCTTGCATACTGGTGGTTCACTTAACCATATCTCCTGTATTGAGATAAGATCATATTTTGCCAAGAAGCAGCTATCCTTGGAGAGCAAATGTTTAAAACATCTTGTGTTTCATGAGGCACAGAGGATCAAATTTTGATCATTCTCCTTACTCTATTGCTTCTTCTTTGAGTCTAGGGCTTTTGCCATCCATGACCAATCCCCTGCCTGGTTGTCTGCTTTAATTAGGTTGTTTTTTGTCATTCTTGGATTTTCCGAATTATCCACCGTGAACCTCAGGGCTTTCAGCGTGTCTTTACTTTTTTTTGATTGGTACAGGGCTTTCTTTTTGTTTTTCTTCCTCTTTTTTACTTTTTTCATTCTTTTTCTTCAATATTGCAGCGTCTGGTTTATTTTTTTCATACCTTTTCCCAGCATCTGTATCTCTCGTTCTTTCTGAAGGCTCATCTTTTGTTTCCTTTTTTTCCTCCATTGGAGCTTTTTCTTTTTTTTTGCCTGGTATCATCATCCAGGTCCACCAGCAGGAAACCACTTTTTTTTAGAGTGTCAGTCACCTCCAAGAGTTTCCGCTTTATCTTCTTTGACGTCAGATGTAAAATAACTTGGTCCATCCTCTGTTCCTTTGGGAATTCAACTATTTTTATATCCTCAGTTGATATCATCCTTGGTGGTAGGACTTGGTTGCAAAGCTCCATAACATAACTCTTGTTTAATATCACCCTTCTTGGGCCATTTAATGCGTTTCTAGTTTTAAATAGCAACCTTTAAATAGAATGGATTTCTTTGGGGGTGGTGGTGACGGTGACAATTCCCTTTTTCTTTGCTTCTTTGGGGATGATGGTGCCAATTTCGGTTCCCTTTTCTTAACTCCGTTCTGATCTTTCTTTCCTCTTTCGTTTAATTGTGTCGCTCGGGGGCTATCCTGCGTTTTCCGACCCTTAACCCCTTTGATCTCCAGTTCTTTTCTTCTTTGTTCCAGTGTTTTAAATTTGATGTGCTCAGGATTTGAGTTCCATTTCGTTTCCGAGGGTTCAGTTCGCCTTCCAGTCTCAACACTCTTTTCTTGATTGATTTTTCTATCAGACTTTAAATTCTTGTCTTCCTTAGAGTTTTCAGTTGGGTCAATTGTTTCCCAGTTATCTATAGTTTTCCATTCTGATACGCTGATATTATCCCAGTCTTCATCCTTACTGTCGTTTTCTACCAGCTCAATCAGATCACTGAGATCACCATTTTGTTCCTGATCATCCTAGATTTCCTCTGTTGCTTCATTTTTTGAATCTTTTGTCCCCCTGGTCTCTATACAATCTAGATCATTCATATTCAATTCTCTTCTCGATTTCTTAGCACACTGAGGGTTTTCTCTTCTGGGAGGCGTTCTTAAATTTCTCAGAAATGCTCTTGAGCCATTTACTTTACGTTTAAGGGGTTCATTCTTGGGTTTTTTCCCCTTATCATTCGTCATTTTTGTGCCCTCCTTCCCCTTTTGCTGTATCGAATCTTTCGATGTAATCCCTGAAAAGATTGCAAAGGGGGATGGTTCCGATTGAGCTGATGTCAATTGATTAGGTGGATTACCTTTATCCTTTCCCTTCCTTCCCGATGTGATCAGAATCACATCGTCCAGTTGTTGTTCCTTTTGTTTAGAGGGGGCAGTTATACCCTGTTTTAGTTTCATAGGGCCATTTCCTTCTTTGGGTTTAGTAATGTTATCAATACTCTCTTTCCTTTGGCTCTTTTCTTTGTGGAAGCTTCTCATCCATTTACAATCCTCTAGGACAGCTTCCATCAACAATGATTTATCAGTTACATCTCGCCTAGCTAAATCACTCAATCGAGTTTGCCAAATTTGGGTTAGTTCTGCTTCCTTATTTGTCCGTTGGGTTAGGCTCTGCAAAGACGAAGTCATTTGAGCATGTGACTCTTTTATTTGTACGTTACTAAAGCTCACCTCTTGGACAGAGTCTTTAATTGCCTCATAGAGTTTTAAGAAGGGGGCCATTGTAATGGTAAGAGAGACAATGATCACTTTTTCAATGTGCTCCATGTCTTTTTCTCTTTCTAACTTACAGGCCTCGGTTATTACCCCAGAGATTTGTTTTATCCATCCCTCTCCTGGGAGTTCATTTGCTTCTTTCAAAATTAGATTGCTGGTTCCGATCTTTTCTATTTGTTCCTTTCTTTCTGGTGCTTTTGTCGATGGATCTTCCAATACATCTCCTGATAGAATTAGATTTTCTTTCACTGAGGCTGGCATTAGGCTCTCCTTCCTTAATGCCTTGGGTCCCCCATATTTAAATGGCGATTCAAACGGGTCATCGACTAAGAAAGAAGAGCTTTCTTTCGCTCGATCTTTATCCAGAGCGGCCATTTTCTCATTTATCAAACAGAAGCTCCTTCTTTTTTCTCTTTCGATTTTATCAGTCAATATGGAGATGTCATGCATGCTTTTGTTTGCAAGACATAAGTTACTCAAACTTGGTGATGCAATATCTGAAGTTCCATTGGTATTTATTTTCCCTAAGGGAATGGCCCGCTCCCTGTGCGGTCGAGTATGCTCAACTTCATACTTATTATTTACTTCGATGAGGCAGTTTTCTGATTGACTTCGTTTTTCCTTTATGGCGTTTTCAGCCAGTGGACTTCTCTTCTTTAGGGGACTGTTCTTTCCTTCCCGATAGAGTTGGAAAATATCTGTATTATCTTTTATTAGCTTTGATGGTACCTCATTCTCCAGTAAGCTTTGCTTTTTTCGGGGGTTTGTCTCATCTTCCCGATATGGTAGAAAAATATCTATAGCATCTTGGATTATCTTTGTTGGTATTTCATTGTCAAGTCTCTCTTTCAGGCCAAGGGACCCCATTAGGTCTTCTTCCATTTGACCCAATTCAATTACGTCCCATTGGTCTCCTTGTTCACATGATACTTCCGCTGATTGATGTTCCTTTGTAGTGCTATCCATAGCATTGCTGGATTCTCTTATCGATGACTTTAATGTTTCGTTTAGGCTCATAGATGTTCTTTCCTCCGATATCAGTTGGCTAGGGTCATCCCCACCCACCTCATAGGGTGGTGAAGTCAATTGTGGAATTTCCACTTTTTCCCTTTCATTCTTATTTGGTGAATGCTGTTCGTCTCTAGGGATATCTATAGAAAAGTCTGGTCTAGGCAATTCATCTGCCACCCCCATTACAGGGCATAAAGAAATGCCCTTATTCTCAGATTGCAGATTCCTTCGGGTATTATAAGGCTCATCAAGTGTGTTTCCCGACACTAGGCTGGGCATCTTCAAACGTACACCTGTTGTCAGCACTAGGGTAGGATCCTCCCTTGGGGGTATTTCATTAGGATCAATAATGGATTGTTCTAATACTTTTTCTTTGCATCCATCCTCTAGCGCCATGTTAGCTAATACAGTTGCTGCAGGTGCTGTGGATAATTTTAAACATTCTCTTGCAGTCGGTATAGTACAAGCCATTGGTAGCTCAGGAGAATTCGGCGCCAACCATAAGTTATCCACTCCTTCTGCTAACTGTGGTTGATTAGTTGTTTCCAACTCCAGCTGACTAGCTCCCATTCATAAGCTTTTTCGTTTTTTCGTACAAAATGGGAGACGACTTTGTTTTAAGGTAGTAGTTCTCAAGGTTTGCTCCGGACTCCCATTCACCTCTGGGAGTGAAGCAAATCTTTGCCTTACCTGCAGGCGTGTTCTTAATCCGGTCCCTTGTGGATCCCTTGATGGTGGAGTTGACTTCATGGTAACCGGGATCTCTCCGTTGTACTCCGTCACCGTGGCTTCCTGGACTTTCACCCAGACTATTTAGTAATCCCTGCAGAGGCAGAGCAAGCAGCCAAACAGCTCAACAGCTGTCGTAATCCTCCGTGTCGATGCCCCTTGCGCGCCGGATTTAGCGCCGCAAGGGTGCCTGGGAAGTGAAGTTATAGCACTTCCTGTGGGCGTGGTGAGAGGCGGGCAGGGGGCGGGGCCAAACAGCGCAACGGCGCACGCTCCTGGACCGCTTCCTTCTCCTTCTCTACTGCTGTCAGGTAACAGGCAGCAGACCGCGTACCCCTTAGCACCTCAAATCCTCCAGGGACCAACAGTTTGTCAGAAGGCAGGTGATGGGGGTCGCAGCCACAGCTCAACAGCTGTCGTAATCCTCCGTATCGATGCCCTTTGCGCGCCGGGCTTAGCGCCGCAAGGGTGTCTGGGAAGTGAAGTTATAGCACTTCCTGTGGGCGTGGTGAGAGGCGGACAGGGGGCGGGGCCAAACAGTGCAACGGCGCACGCTCCTGGACCGCTTCCTTCTCCTTCTCTACTGCAGGCAGGTAACAGGCAGCAGACCGCGTACCCCTCAGCACCTCAAATCCTCCAGGGACCAACAGTTTGTCAGAGGGCAGGTGAGGGGGGTCGCAGCCACAGCTCAACAGCTGTCGTAATCCTCCGTATCGATGCCCTTTGCGCGCCGGGCTTAGCATGCATCTCCCCATCACACTGCCATGTGCTTGCCATGCAACTCACCAAGTAGCCAGTAATGTTGTCCGGCATGTCGCTCCATGTAGCGTGGTATCGTGGAGTTCTGCAGGACCATTGAATCATGGGTTGATCCGGGAAATCGGGCACAACAATGTGTGATGATCTTGTTTGAGTCACATACCATTTGCACCTTGATGGAGTGGTATAGCTTACGGTTGCAGTACACTACCTCCATGGTATGTGGGACCGCCAATTCCACATGGGTGCAGTCAAGGGTACTGATGCAATTTTGGATGCCTGCCAGTGAATGGAAGCCAATTTTGGTGTTGGAGATCTTCTGGGCAGTCCGTGGTAGGGATATGTGGTCGCTTGTGTGATTCAGGAGGCCATTGAGCACTTGGTTCAGCATCTGTGAGAATAATGGTTGTGATATGCCATGCATCTGTCCCACCGTGTGCTGGTAGGTGCCTGTGGCCAGGAGGTGGAGCACAGACACCACCTTCAGTAGAGGGGGGATGGCGGTACGGATGTCAATGAGGCTGGCGATGTCGTTGTGTATCATGTCCACAATGGTGGTGTTGGTGTCGCGGTCCAGACGGTACAGGGTGTGGATCTGCTCAGGGGTTAGGTTTTATGGACTGGCTCTGATGCGAGGGATTGGGGATGCCTGCGTGGTACAACTGCCTGCACTGGTGGGGCATGCTGTGCCTATCTCACCCTCCTTCTCCTCCTGCGTCTCCTCTGTGCTGCCTGTTGTTGTTGCTGGTGTAGCAATGCAAGCATGTCCTCCAGCCCCAGTATTGCTACTAGTATTGGAATCATTTTGGTGTGGGAAGGGGTGTTGGAAGGGGTGTGGTGTGCTCCTGTTGTGCTGGCCCAGTCTACATTGCCTCCACCTGTGCGTATTGTGTGCACCTGTGGCAGTTGAGAAAACTGCACATGGCAGTTTACGGGTGGTTCGCGATGCCGGTATTGCCGGCATGCCAGTATCCACTTTTAGTGCCTTCTTGATGCCGGTATTTGCATGTCCGCCTGACTTGTGATGTCCTCCTGTTTACGGCATGCCGGTATTGCCGGCTGAAGGGCTGCGTGCCCGCGCCCATGCCGCTATTAGAAGCACCGTTATTAGCGGTGCCTCTAATACCGGGTTCTCAGGTCGGAATAGCCCGGAGCAGTATGCGATGCCGGTAATCCTTTACCCGCATCGTTTTTCCCTTACCTCCAAACTCGTAATGGGGCCCACTGTGTCTTATTAGGGAACGGTGAAATGATGTGTAACTCCTTGCTTTTTACTTTTGTTTACTTTTTGAACTCACAGAAAACTGAGAAAATTTGGCGATACCCGATGTCCATGCCTGATGAAGCCCGAGTAAGCCCGAAACGCGTTGTAGAAGAGAGAAAAGGATATACCAGGAAAATCACTTATTTGCATATCGGTATTTGATATCACGCAAAGGGACTTTTAAACCATGAAAATGCTTGACTTTGAAAAAACCATGTTGTTATGAAGTCACGAGAGCAATGTATTGTTGGTACAAAGTTGTAATTACTAAGAGGTAACAGATTAAACAAACCAGAGTTGGTGATTTATTATGTGAATGTTAATTTGTGAAATTTAATTTTTGATTACGTTTTTTACTTTATTTCTATTAAACTGAAAAAGTGTCAAACACAAAAGTACTTGTTTAGCATTGTTTAGGTGCTTTAAAGTGTGCACAGATCCTCAACTACATTTATCAGGCCTTTGCAACTTTACATGACAAAGCTTTGATGGAGAAAAAGCGTCCGTCCGCCATTGCCCTAATCAATGGTTTACTGATTTCTTCTGGTCCTGTTACCCATCACTCAATGCCTATCGAGCTAAGAATAAGTCAACATAAAAAAACAATCACTTTTGATGTTATACAAACACCTTCATACCCGCTGGTACTTGAAATTCCATGGCTGATATTCCACAATCCATTTATCAACTGGACAAACCAAACCATCATATTCGTTTTTGATTTATGTACCACCCGGTGTTGCTCTGTGAACACCAAAGGAACAGACACAGTGTCTGTTTTGCACAACTCAGATAGCTGTACCCCTGTGGTCTATTATTTTCAGGAGATTATATCTGTGTATACGGAGTACGGAAGGTCTTTTCCGAACCAGAATACATACCACTTCCTCCACATCGGCCCTCCGACTGTGCCATAACCCTTCTACCTGCCAAAGATGTACCACATGGAAGGATTTGTTCTTTGTCACCCTCTGAACGACACAAACTCCTGGATTACCTGAAGGAATGTCTACGAAGGGGTATATTGTACCATCACACTCTCCTGCAGGTCCCCTACTATTTTTTGTGCCTAAAAAAGAAGGCACCTTGAGACCATGCATTGACTACCGGGAGTTGAAGGGTATTACTGTGAAAGACTGGTATCCCCTGCCTCTTATCGAAACATCCTGGAATCTCTCAATGGGGAAAAGTATTTCACAAAACTGGACTTGCGTGGTGCTTATAATTTGGTCAGGATAAAAAAGGGAGACGAGTTGAAGATGGCATTAAAAACTCCCCAGAGTTATGCCCTTTGGGTTTTCTAATGCGCCTTCGGTTTTCCAGAGATTTATGGACACCATCTTTTTTGGATCTCATCAGAATATTTATGTGGACATACCCCGACGATACCCTGATTTTTTTCCTCCGATCTCGCCAAACACCAAGAACATGTTGCACGAGTGCTGCATTGCCTTGAATCGAATCATCTGTATGCCAAGCCATCCAAGTGTCATTTCCATATAGAGACGATAGATTTCCTGGGCCATCTCATCAACAATCTGGGCATCCAGATGGATGACTGCAAAGTCCAAGCCATAAAAGAATGGCAAAGTCCCAACAACCCGGAAAGCTACACAACGTTCCTTGGGTTTTGCAAACTATTACCATTACTTTATCACCAATTTTGCCCATTTGTCTTTGAATATTACACAGGTGCTTTGCACTAACATACCATTTCAGTGGACTACGTCAGTCCTCTGGGGGTGGAGAAATCCATCTTTTCTTTATCAGAGGGGTTCAGTGGTGCCTGCCAATTACCCTTCATTAGATCAATCGTGGAGATATGGCCAGCCGATCCCAGTCTGGCGATGAGGTCGTCAATCCGAGGCATCGGATAGTTATCAAATTGAGATACAGCATTCAACTTATGGAAGTCTTTACAAAACCTCCACGACTGATCTATGTTTGGCCACAAGGACTATTTGTTATTACCATGGACTCTGGCATGGTGGATTAATATCTGTGACTAGCATTCCCGCCACCTCCTGGAGGACTACCTCCTTCCTTGCCTTTGGAATTCGGTAAGGCTTCAGGCTAATCACCTTACATGGGGGTGTACGAATATAACGTTTAATCCCTTTTACTCCAGCGGGTCCACTATTGAAGACATCTGGGAATTTATCTATTTGATCCTGGATGTCCTGTTGTGGTTGCTCGGGTAGATCAGAGGGAACCAGGCAATGCTCAGATTTTTCTTCAGTTAATAAGGTGGCCATTAGGACAAAAAAGGACACCACTGACTCCTCCTTCCACTCCCTTAGAAGGTTTATGTGATATATTTGTGTTTTAAGCCTTCTGTCCGGCTTAGCAACCATATATTTATAGTAACCTGTCCTCTGAAATATTTCAGGAGGTCTGTACCATCACAAAAGCATTTTATGCTCTGAGGTGAGTAAGAGGACTAACACTTTTTATTGGCTGGCAAAGGACCGTGGTACTGCTATTTGATTGTAATGGGCCTTTCGGCTTTCTTCGGTCTGCCCTAGATGTTTTTCGACTAGGTTCCACATGATAGTCATGTGCTCTTTAAGCCTTCATGCTGTTTGGGTAATAGTTAACACTGCTTGTCCCTTTCTTCCCACATCCCCCGGAGCATGTTGTAAGAAACCTGAGGGTATTCTCCCAAGCAGACCTCGAGAATCCCTTATTCGGGTGGACAGGGAGGGGCTGGCGCTCTCAGATAACAATCCTGGGCGTGGACGAGCGAGGGAGGATCACCTGGGTAGGTGAGCCCGGGGTTATGCTCAGGGTATTTCCCAGCTGAGATGACCTATTATACCGGGGTGGAAGACGAAATACCTGAGACGGTTATAAACTGTTCCAAATCAACCTCCCTTTCACCCACTAAATCTCCCTTACCGGAATCCAACGACCCCTCTGTATATGGTAAATCCCCTAAGAACCCAAACCCTGCTGGGCTAGGAAACTACATCTCCCGGAATCCCTGTTTTCACATTGGTTACCTGCAAACTCCCAGTCATTCTTCTCCCTGTCCCTCTGATTATAATTTCACAAATACCCAGTCTGCTTTAACCAAAAACCATCCCCTATTCATTTCACAAACCATACAAATCTTATCTTTCTGAATTCATCAAAACCCTCCTTTTCCAACACGAACACTTTCTCACACCGTGACAGACGATGGACTAACACCAGAGCTGTTTACCTGACATGTCCCAACACAAAGATCATACAGAGTCAGGCAATTGACAATTACTATGCACACCCAATGGCCCTTTCCCTTCCCTGCAAGGATAAAAGGCGGAGCACAAGAGCACAGTTTCAGCAAGGCTGAACGCACGAGGAAACAGCCATTCCGGACTGGCAGTTCAAATGGAGGGGAAAAGCAGCAAGATCTGGAGTGACGACAAAGAGGGAATTGCCGTTGCCCTTTTCAACTCAGACCGCAAAGCCTCCGAAAGGGAAATCATAAGACTGGGAAGTTCAGCTGGCTTGTGGTGTGACAGGTGTCAACGGCACACTGGGCCCTTCCGCGCTGATAGCCAAAGCGGGGAGAAGCGCTTGTCGCCGTGGTGCCGTCCTTGAATCCAGAGACAAGAAGCTCCAACAGTTGAGCACAGCCAGTGAGTCAGACCAGACTGATAATAAACCAAACTGTGCTGGGCCCAAGGTTGCAGGCAGCAAAATTGTTGATTCAAGAACTTGTGTGAATTGAACTTTAAAGAAATTGTAGTAAAAGGTCCAGAAGCAGAGTGGTAAAGTGCCGCAGGGACGCTCATTCGAAGTACTCTGACTGGAGCCTTTTTGTGTTGTTTTGTTGAAACTACTAGAACCAAGATGCCTTAGAAGAGAGGGCGGCGTGAAGTGCCAAAGTGGTCCTATGAGGGTTGAGCAAAACCCCCCGTTCACTCAAAAGTCTTTGACACATAGAAGAAAACTGAGTGAACTGTGAAATTGGCAAATGTGAACCCAAGTGAGGATTGCCTCCAAATCAGGGTAATTAGTGACTCATCCAAGAACAAGCTATTAATAGAACTGTGTGAAGCCTGGCTGGGGGCTTTAAGTTGATAAACATAAGGGGTGCCTGATTGAATTCCTTGGTCCTCCAGGCCTCATATACTCGCAATCAACAAAAATGGACCAACAGGACTGGGAATAACCAACTCAATACATTTATCTTTTTACAAATACCAATAAATGCTAAGTATTGAATTCAAAAATCTTTTATTATTATATCCAAAATATATAAAATACTGTTTTTTAAAACATTTAAACGAACAAATATCTTCATATTCAACTCAAACTGAATCACTTCTACCATTCATTCCATGTTAATTCTTTCAATATATGTTACTGATTTGAAAAAATGAAAATGGAATGAATGGTAGGAGTGATTCAGTTTGAGTTGAACATGAAGATATTTGTTTGTTTAAATGTTTTAAAAAACAGTATTTTATATACTTTTGATATAATAATAAAAGATTTTTGAATTCAATACTTAGCATGTATTGGTATTTGTAAAAAGATAAATGTATTGAGTTGGTTATTCAGGAGGGCATTCATGCAGACAGGCAGCCAATCCGGCTCACAGGAATTCAGGCCATTCCCTCCACCCAGACACCCATAACAAATAATGTGGACTGGTGTAATTACCCAGCCTTTCAGCACACTACACTGCATTCATGTCAGTTTCAGTCAAGGCTGTCTCATTCATTGTATCACACACACAGAAACCAGACACCCACAACAGAGAATGTGAGTTGACTCCCAACTCCATTCACACAGGTCGCACCCCTACGGTGTACCCACAACACACAGCACCTGGGATGGCTCCAGTCAGTCAGACAGGAGGCAGCTTCAGAGCCATATATAGTATTGTCACCAACAGCCAGCCAGGAGGAAAGGGAACAACAGAGACATATATGGTGTTTCCACCCAACAGCCATTCAGGAGGAAGTGACAGAGACAGGGCTTCCCAGGACTTTGGGAAACAAGGTAAAAGGCAATAGAAACCAAGAGGCCACAGTGGCCACCTTGCCTTTGTGTGGGAATCCATTGATTCAAATGGCAGGGACTGGGTATCCAAAAATGGAGGACACTCAGTGCTACTGCCAAGTCAGCATGCAGCTGCCACCTGCCCATATCCTGCTCTGTGGACAACACACAGTTGCCCAAAAACACACTTAAGGGGTACAATGGTATACCCCACCCATAGGTGCTATAAGGGTACCCCATGTGTGTTGTTCAACAAAAGATAAAATGAAGAGCTGCACTGCCAGGGGTCCAGGATGGACTTCAGTGGCAGAAAACATAAGGAAAAACACACATAGGGAATTGGCAGGACAAGGACTAGGCGGCCCTGTCCCTCCATAAGGCATTTCCAGCATCACATGTTCATCTGCTTCCAGCACTTTTTTTAGAACATTCTCTCGGAAAGCCCACCTGTGACAGAAAAGGGATTCGGTGTTTAAGAATCTGTTGTGAGTTATTATTTTTCATCAGGAACGTCTTCGGATACCGAGTTGCATAATCTAGAATTGCAAGAATATACTTATTCCCTGGTTTGGTTGGTTCTAATGATACGACTATGTCCATGCCCATTCTAGAGTGGGGTACCTCTATTACAGGGAGAGGTTGTAATGGGGCTGCTGGATGGGGAGTGTGGAGCTGTTTTATGGCATAGCAGGCAAGTGGCTTTGAAGTTCTTGAAATCAGCGTAAAGCCCGGGCCAATAAAACCTGTTGATAATCTGCCCATGTGTTTTGCCATTCCTAAGTGTCCTTTCTCTGAGCGTCATTTCGCTGAGTGAAAGCTAGTTTGGGAATTATCTTGGTCTCTTCACCAGTGGCTCTAAGGTTAATGTGGTCACAATAGATGGAGGTCCTTCATCAACCTCTCCAAAACTCCTAGTACCCCGTTAGTACCTTTTACCGTGAGTTCTTGTTCTTGAGCCTCTATGGATTTGGGAAAGAGGGTCCCTTGTAAGATTTCCTGGGCAATCTTCTACCCTGTTTTCACATGATATGTTTGTTTCCTATTGTTCTAAATTAATATGTGTACGCCTGTAATCTGAGTGTATTACTCCAGCCATTACGTCCAAGCTGTATCTCCAAGCTTGGCTGGACTTGGATACTAGTTAGATGTAGGTGCCCTTGGGTGGTGACGAGATTAGTCCTGTGTGGATCAACTGGTGTTCTCCTACCCCTATATAGACATCCTGACTACTGTGTAGGTCAAAACTTATAGACTCACCAGTGGCTACAGTGAGACCAGTGGCCTGGCTGCTCAGTTTGGAATATTTCAGGGTTCCCAAGTTGTATCAGTTTAGTTATAGCCCACTCCTAACTCCATTTGTAAAGGTGTTAAATAAAGAAGGTGACACAAGAGTGGCATGCTTATCGCTATAGACCTTTATTGATAGTAAAAGAGCCCCCACTATTCCTATGTCTAAGAGGGGTTTCCCTGCCTCAAACTAATACTAAAGGATCTGTCAGAATGTCAGTCGAAATTAAAATTATCTGTCCTGTGTCACAACCTACTTCTATCCCTTACACTGCAACTAAAGAATAATATAATCCAAAGGAAAGTTCCTTCTCCAGGAGAATGACTCCCTTTTTTCCTGGTATACGGGTGGCATTCCCAAAAGGTTTTCTTGTAAAAAGGTCCCAAGATGAATGACTCCCTTCCCCTGGCTTGTAGCAATCTAACGGAAAGTTCCTTCCCCAGGAGAAAGACTCCCTTCTCCTGGTATACGGGTGGACTTCCCCAAAATGTCCTCTTGTAAACAGATGGCAGGGAGAATGACGCCCTTCCCCTGACTTGCAGTTCCAGCACTTAGTACAGTCTACTTCCTGGACCAGGAGAACGACTTCCTTCTCCTGGTGTTGGTCTGCACTCTCCAATACAGTTCACAAAAATGACCAGGGGATTTACTCCCTTCCCCTGGTGTCTCTTCAGTGTACTTGAAAAGGATTCTGTTTTCTCACCAGGAGAATGACTTGTCTCCCCTGGTGTTTGAGAGTTATTTCTCTTGGTTTTTATCTTGGCACTCTTTCACATCAGCAAAATCCACTTATATCGGTGTCCCAGACACTTCTTTGGTGGTCAGTGGGCTTATCTCAGCTACTGATATGAGAAAGATTTCATCTGATGTTTGGTTTTCTTCTGTTGGGTCTCAGACCCTTCTCTGGGGTCTGTGGGCTTATCTCTGCCACTGTTATGAGGAGGATTTCCTCAGATGCTTCATTCTCTTCTGTTGGGGACCTAGTCCCTTCTCTGGTGGTCAGTGGGTTTATCTCTGCCACTGGTACGAGAAATACTGTCTCAGATGCTTGGCTCTCTTCTGTTGGGTGTCCCAGACCATTCTCTGGTGGTCAGTTGGCTTATCTCTGCCACTGGTATGAGTAATATTTTCTCGGATGCACTCTTCACTTTGCTTTGGGTCCCTACCCTTGATGGCCCTCCGCTAGGCCTTATGCTTGCCCCGGCATGAAGCAGAGACCTCTATACTCCCCCCACACCCCTACCGGTCCACCCATCCTTCCTGTTATCTTTTGGGACTTGCTTGCACGGCATGGGTCTCTCCAGGGACTGAGATTGGTCTCCTTCCAAATTCCTGCAGCCGCCTGCTTTGTTACTGCTGTTGTGGCTCCTTGCAGCCTCTGCACCATTGGGGCTCCGTGTGGTCCACCTTCTCCTGAAGGTTGTGCCACTGCTCTGCCTGTTTCCCACTGGACTCAGTACTGCCGATGAATGACCCGTCCTGGACTCCATCTGCCACTCGCTGGCGTCCTCTGCCATACCTGGCGAATCGTCACCTCATGCATTACATAAGTAGGTACAATTCATTCATATTTGCATTGCCTGCCAATGAGTCTCAGAAGGACATCGATGACCTGAAAAGCTCTGAAGGAGCGTAAGGGGAATTAAGCGGTAGGTAGATTCCCTAAGAAATCCCTGTTGACTACACCGTCGAAAAAGCCTTCTCCTGACAAAGCTGGAGGCAACTCTCCTCAACGAGAAAAGACAAAAAGTTCCAGGTCGCAGAGTGGCTACCACAACTCCTCATCGTCATTGAGGAAGTCGAAGAAGAGGCATCATAAATCGCCTACTTCGACATCCTCGACTGACTCCTCCCCCGAGAGGAAGATAATCTGTCCCACTAAGGCCTCCACTCCAGCTGAATGGGAATCAAGACATGCTTAAGATATTCGAGAGCCAGAAACCCTCAAAGCAGGCAGGCCATGCTCCTACCTCGCCTTCTGAAGCCAGTAAGGAAAGGGCTTGAGCCAAATCCTGTGTGCATTCGAGCCCGGGACAAAGGCCAGATTCCCATCGAGAGCCGTCAAGGCCTTGACACAATGAGAAATCATTGAGGTATTCTTCGAGCCATAAGTCGAAAGACAAGTCGAAGTCGTCGACACCATTGATGCCAGTGGTGCAAATGATGCCAGCGGCACCATTGACAGCAGCGGTGCCATCGACGTCGAAAACGTCTTCATGAAAGTCATCGACGTCTCCACTGGCAACTGGCTCGAAACCTTCAAGGCCTTTGATGCCTTTACCTGAGATGCAGAAAACCTTTGCTCCTTTACTAAGGAAGGATTTCTTTAAATCTGTGACCTCTATTTATGAGGACAATGAGCCGTCTGATAATGATGCGCCCATTGGTTTGCAGTATGGCACACCAAATGCCCCTGATAGTTTCATATCAGGGGAATCCAGATTGAAAGACCTACATGAACATTTACAGACAGCCGGTGAAGCGGACACTTCACCGAAATTGTAATTTAGAAAGCCTGAGTCAGATGAGCATGCAGATGCCTCTTACAGGCAGTTGATGAATAAGGTAATGAATTACCTGGGATGGAGCAGACCTGCCCTCAATAGAACAGGATGATAATAATAATAATAATAATAATAATTTAGCATTTATATAGCGCTACAAACCCTCGGGTATCTGAGCGCTGCTTATTATTACCCACAGTGAGTGGTGCTTATTCATCGACCTCGGAAGGACGAAAGGCTGAGTTTGGCTCTGCCGGGATTCGAACCTGCGTCAGCAGACTCTGCACAGATATCAAAGCGAGCGCTCTACTCGCTGTGCTATCGGACCGGCTATGATCTTACGGGTATCCTGGACAAGGGTCCACAAAGGGATCCTATCTTACCTTTTCAAATTGCTCTTCAGAATAGAGTAAGTTTCACTTGGGAAGCTCCGGAGTCAAGTCAGGCAGTAAATAAGAACCTGACAAGGAAATACTGTCCATCAAGTAGTGACCCCATCTACTTGTCGAAACACCCTACCCCAGAAAGTCTGGCTGTGCAGGCAGCAACCGCTGCCTCTAAACTGGTAACTTCTCCGACTATCCCACCGGATCAGGATGATAAAAGGGTAGATGCCTGGTCAAGAAAAGTATTTTCTGCTGGGAGCATGGCTCTTAAATCAGCCAACTACACATGTCCCTTGGCAAAGTTCACATGTACTCTATTGGACTGCATTTCTATGGTGGCTGAGCATATTCCCAAAGGTGAGGAAAGAGACAGTTTTATGGCCATTTTAAAGGATGGCAAGGAGGCCATGTGTGAGTCTCTTCAGTTGGGTTTGGATTCTGCTGACAACGTCAGCAGAGCCATGGCGCCAAGCACCGTAATTCGCAGATTTGCGTGGGTAAGGCAGTCTGGAATAGCACCGGATGTGCAGTCTAGACTCCTTACCATGCCTTTTGACGGGTCTCATCTTTTTGGCAGCAAGGCTGACAAAAGCCCTGATAAACTGCTGATCTCAAAGGTGGCAGCCATGACTTTGGGTGCCGCTATTAGGCACCCTCAGCCTTTTCACTTCAGTGGAACATCTTGGAGGGGTAGATCCTTTCGCTACTACTCCTCAGTTGGAAGATCGAGAGGAATGGCTGGTCAAAGAGGCCAAAGAAGATTCCCTCGTGGTGGACGAGGGAGAGTTGCTAAACCAGCCCAAGCAGTGGCATCTTTACAAAATGTCACTGCTTCAGCCGCCTCAAAACCTCTATGAGATCTTGAGTCACAACACCCCAGTGGGAAGCAGACTGTCTCAGCATCTGAAAGAATGGCGAGACATTACTTTGGATGCTTGGACACTACAAACCACAGCCCTAGGTTACTGCCTCCCCTTCATTCAGAGACCTCAGAACCATCCATCGGGGAGCCATTCTTTGAGGGTTCCAGACCCATTTCTTGTGCATGAAATGTTGGCCCTGCTAGGGAATGGTGCTACAGAGCCAGTACCTGCAGTGGAGAGGAACAAAGGATGGTATTCTCCATATTTCCTAATCCCTGAGAAGGATGAAAGACTGAGACCCATTTTGGACTTGAGATACTTGAACAAGTTCCTTAGGAATGACATGTTCAAGATGGTTGCACTTTCTCAAATCCTTCAGGCCCTCCAACTCCCGGATTGGATGGTGCCATTGGGGTGTCCAGTCAAAGGATCTAAAACAAAAGGATTGAATGCCTTTTGTCCGACACCAAAAGGACAGAGAAAAAAAAGGGTTGAATGCCTTTTTATTAATTAATTAATTAATTAATATTTTTTTTAGTTTGGTATGCATAAAAAGAAATGTTAAAAAAAACGGGGGGTGGGAGGGAATCCCCCCATAAAAAAAAAAATAAATTCAACCCTTTTTTTTGGTCCTTTTGGTTTCGAAAAAAAGGGCATTCAATCCTTTTTTTTCCATCCTTCACCTATAACCTATCATTGGACCTTCAGGATGCTTATTTTCATGTGCCAATCCATCTCAAGCACAGAAAGTACTTGAGGTTTGTCGTTGGCAGTTCTCATTATCACTTTCGAGTTCTGCCATTCGGGTCTGACCTCAACCACAAGGGTTTTCACCAAACTGATGAAAGTGGTGGCAGTGAGTCTCAGGAGAGGGGGAGATTCACCCCTACCCCTGCCTGGATGATTGGCTGATCAGGGCGTTTTCTGCCGAACAAGTCTTGGATCATCTCAACATCACCTGCCACTCTCTCCATAGACTGGGCAGCTCCCTCAATTACATGAAGTCCCACATGATACCATCTCAAAAGCTCCAGTTCATCCGGGCTCTACTGGATAAATCCTTGAGAAAGAGCTCACCACCCGAGGTGAGGACTCAAGACATTCTGTAGATGGTCACCACATTTCAGAGTGCCCAGCGTCTCCCGGCCTTCAACATTTTGACGTTGCTCGTCCTCATGGCATTCTGCATTTTTCTGGTGCCAGAGGCACACCTAAGAATGAAATCCCTTCAATGGGCTCTCAGGACACAATGGTCTCAGTTCTCGGGCAACATGTAAAACTTACTACTGGTTCCAAGCAGGGTCACACAGTATCTCCTGTGGTGGGCCTGCAAGGACAATATTCTGAAGGGACAACCTTTTTTGCGACCATGGCCGGAGATAACAGTAGTGACGGAGGCCTCACTCATGGGTTGGTGAGCCCACACCAACAATCTGACAATCAGCGGTCGTTGGTCTCCATCAGAGTCCAAACTATACATCAAGCTTAATGACGGACAACACAGTGGCCATGAACTACCTCAACAAAAGAGGGAGTGTAGGATCACTACCACTGTCCAGAGAGGCAATGCAGCTGTGGTTCTGGGCAATTCAAGAAGGAATCTTTCTGTTGGCAGTTCACCTAGCCGGAGAGAAGAACACAGCGGTGGGCACTCTGAGGAGTCAGAGTACACTCTCCCACGAGTGGAAACCTAGCTCAGGAAGTCCTTTAAGAGATGTTCACCCTTTGGGGAACCCCTAAAGCGGATCTGTTTGCAACCAGTGTCAACAGGAGGTGCAAACTGTATTGCTCAAGGGACTTTCCCCAGGAGGAGCTCTAGGAGATGCGTTTGTGGTGGACTGGAAGTTTCCACTCCTGTACATGTTTCTTCCAGTCCCTGTCGTTCCTCACGTGATCAGGAGGTTGAGAAAGTTCAGGAAATTCATGATCTTAATTGCCCCGGATTAGTCCAGGAGGACATGGTACCCGGACCTTCTGGACATGTCCATCTGCCCTCCAATGCATCTTCAACATAGAGAGGACCTTCTCTCGCGAGAGGAGGGTCGGGTTCTCCATCCAGAGGTCAAGACACTCAGCCTTCACGTATGGTTTCTGAGAGGCTAAGGTACAAGGATTGGGACCTCCCGGATGATGTAATGGAGATTTTGCTTCCGGACAGAAGGCCAGCGAAGAAGTCTTTGCACCGCTGCCATTGGAACAAATTCTGCAGATTGTGCAGGGACAAGAATGTATAGCCTTTGCTTTGCAAAATACCAGAGGTGTTATCCTTTCTGCTGTACTTGGCCAATTTGGGGCTCCATGTTGGAACCATTAAAGATTATTTGGCAGTGCTTTCCATCTTCAAGTGCTCGTCTGAGGAAATGTCATACTTTAAGATACCTTTGGTGATACAATTTCTGAAGGGACTCACTGTGTTCCCTGCATCTCCCTTTCAGGTTCCCGTTTGGGACCTTAATCTGGTGTTAACATTTCTTATGTGTGCACCATTTGAACCACTCCATTCATGTCCTTTAAGGCTACTAACGTTCAAAACCATCTTGTTGGTAGCACTAACATCATCCCGTAGAGTGAGTGAATGGCAGGCACTATCCTCTAAACTACCGTTTACAGTTTTTCATAAGGACAAGGTCGTCCTGAGGTCAAGCTTTCATTCCTACCGAAGGTCATTTCAGACTTTCATTTAGAACAAAAGATTGTGTTACCCACTTTCTACCCTTCACCTCACCCTGGCAAGGAGAAGGAGAGGTTGCACAGGCTCGACCCATATAGTCTTCTACATTTCAAGGATGTAAAAACGTTGTCCAGATGGCCAATTATTTATAGGTTACACGGGTCACAGATTGGGACAGGCTGTAAGAAAGCAGACCTTATCCAGATGGATTATTCTAGCTATTTCCGAATGCTACAGGCTAGCCGGCAAGGATCCCCAAGAAGGCTTGAGAGCCCATTCCACTAGGGGCATGGCTACTTCTTCTGCTCTGCAAAGAGGTGTTCCTATTAAAAACATTTGTGATGCAGCTACTCGGTCTACAATACACCATTATTTTTCTAAGCATTACTGCCTTAATTCTACCTTAAGTCAGGAAAGCTGTCCTCCATTCAGTTCATGGAAACCATTGATGGAAAAATTCTTACTCCCTCCACCAAAACAAACACTGCTTTGGGAGTCTATCAAAGATGAGGAATACATGGGAGGACACAATCCATTTGTGCTATAAGAGAGGAAAAGAGAAAATATACATTACTCTGTTGCAGAAGGACACCTTACTTATTCGATTTCTCACTGGATCACTCTCTTAAGAGATGGTAATATTTTCATATCTGTACTTTAGTACTATGCACCATTATGCGTCATGTTTTTTATTTTCCTCAAGGCTGTAATGCTCTAAAATTTCTCAATTGAAGGATGCCTGTGTTCTCTTAGCAGATTGTACAGTGCAGATCTGCTATCATAATAATTTTCAACTATCTATTTGACAAAATGAAATACCTTGTAAAATGATGCCTTACCGATGTGTGTTCTGTAAATGACCCTTGGAGTTAGACTGCTTTAAGCGGTTTCTTGTGTATTATGGCTTACTCTCCTAAACAGCAGAGAAACAGGACTTCATTAATCATCATATTAACGAGTGATGAAGAAAAGAATTGTTATATCGAGCAAATACAGCCTATGCTATCACCAGTGTGATACTCACCTAGTGCTTAGGACAATTCTGGCTGGCACATGTGCTGCTGTGTCTGCAAGTCTGGTGCATGAGGTTATGTTGTTATATTTCACATTACTGTATACAGCCTCTAACCTGATTGTCAAAAAAGCCCTAATCAGGTATTTTTCATCTTAAACATGCCTCCGCCCCTCTCACTTGTCACATCTCTGGGATGGTGTCCATTACTAAGTGGCACCCTGTTAACTGACATTTAACACACTCTCTTTGTTCACCTCCTCTGGTGGTAAAAATCCAAATTTCAGGTGGACAACAAAGTGTGCTCAGAGTGTTTCACCATATTCCCTGTCTAAGGACACGGTTCCTAGTGTGATATACAATCAGAACCCGAATAATTCAACTTATTATTTGTTAACAAATACCACTTAACATTTTTCCTTGAACAGAGTGGATTTCACATTCTAGTGCCACTAAATGTTTCCATTTGATCCCATCATTCATCATAATTAGGTCTCTGCTGAGTCGGAAAATCCTTCTTTGTTCTATTAGCAACAGTATCTTATTTAAATCTCACCTCTTTCTTGGACCCTTATTTGAAAACTGATGGACACATTAAGGCCATTGACCTGATGCTTAGTTTGCATGAAATGTTGCACCAACAGGACACCCAATGGCCCTCATTAGGACCCTGGCGGAGTGGGTTTCCGCCAGCGCTAATCGCGGCGGACCCGTCCGCCGTACTACGAGTTCCCTTAGCGCCATGGAGGTTTTCTCCGCCTGGTTTTACCGGGCGGAGAAAACCATGGCGCTAAGGGACCTCGTTGTTAATTACGCCGCCGTACTTTACGGCGGCGTAATTAACTCCTTCCCCACTCCCATTATACCCTATGGGGCAAGAATGGGAATGGGGAAGGGTAAAATGGGGATTGGGGATTTACCGCTCCGCCAAGGTCGGCCTGGGGTGGTAAATCCGCCAACCCCCATGGCGCTATCGGCGGCTTTCCGCCATGCTCCGCGGTGCATTTAGCACCGCGGATTCCGCCAGGGTCGTAATGAGGGCCAATGTCTTATTCCTGATGCATAACTTGTGCTCAGTAGTTCATTTACATTTAAGTCTGCTAGCCATTTCTGTCTATCTAGGAAAACATGGCCATGCAATAGCATAAATGGCATGGGTAGTACTGCAGTTAGTAAATGCCTTCTGGACTCATATGTGTTGATCCCAATGTCTATTTGTTTACTGTAAACAGTCTGAGCACAGACTGAACAATTGGCTCAAGGGGAGTGGCCACGCGAGTTTCAGTGATTACAAATTCTCTGTTGGGATTCTGATATTGTATTGCATAGCATGGTGTGGAACAATATGTCTAATAGGTTTTGTTATGTTATGTTAGTCACGTTTATAAAGCGCACGTACGCTGAAGCATCGTGGCGCTTAAATGATCCAGGGAGTTTTAAAAACTAGCTGACGAGACGGTTTGGAACAACTGTGTTTTTAAAAGCTGACGAAAGGTAAGGAGATTCTTGGTAGCGAGAAGTGACACAGGCAAAGATTTCCACAATTTAGCGGCCGCAACTGAAAAGAAACGACCACCCACCTGCTCAAACTGTTAGCGGGGGATCAGAAGGAGACAAGAACCCTTAGAGTGTAGGTCACGGAAGGGCACATAAGGACGGAACTTCTCCTGCAGATATTCGGCTCCTGATCCATAAAAAGCCCGGTGAACTAACACCAGGGACTTAAAGCAAACCTGTTAAAGAACGGGAAGCCAGAGTAAGGACCGGAGAACAGGGGAAATATGGGCACCGTACGGTGTGCCTTTACAGATACAGGCTGCATAGTTCTGGAGGAGCTGTAAAGGATGAAGTAAATATAGGGGTTGGGCCAAAAAATGAGAATTATTATAATCCGGTCGACTCAAGACTGAAGAGGCCATTACAACGGGCCTAAGCTGGATAGGAAGGAACAGTAAATCTTTGCAAAGGATTCAGAGTTGAGAAAACCCTGCCTTACAAATGGTCACGACTTGAGCGCCCATGGACAAAGAAGCTGCAAAAATAACCCCCAGATTTTTCATCTCAGACACTGGCCTAGGGCAAGGACCCAACTCAGTGGGCCAAAAAGCTGGGGACCAGGTGAAGCAGGGGAGGAAGCAACCGAACGAGAATCATGAGGGGGGTTCACTACCAGGACCTCCGTCTTGTCCCCATTAAATTTCAGCCAATTGTCGCCCATCCACTTGCTCACAGCCAGTAAGCAGCCCCTAAGCTGAGACGCTGCACCGGGTTGGTTAAAGTCCAACCAGACAATGATTTGGGTATCAGCAGCATAGGAGTAGCACCTGAAACCGTGAGAGTGGATGAGCAGTACAAGAGGCTGAATATAGATGTTAAAAAGGGCTGGGGACACAGCGGATCCCTGTGGATGCCTCCCTCTATTGTAGTAAGCATATCTAGGATGTAGCGATTCTGCATCGTCATCAGCTTCAGAGCACGTAATTCCACCTTTATGATGTTGAACCCTTGCTCAGTGATATTAGCTAGCTGTATCAGTTCCCAGCTGATAGTTTGCAGGTACATAGCATTGACCGCAGCTTGCACACCAGGTAGTAGCATTGAGGTGAAGAATGTTTCTGCTTTGGTCAAAAGTCTGTACTCATTTGGTACTTAATTGAACACGTTTCGATGAGTCTTTGGACAGATAGTTTTCTCTCTTTTTCCTTTACATTTTGTCACATTTTTCATTCCCAGGGAGGGTGTGGAACTTTGGTGCTGGTAACAGGTTTCTTGTTTTTTCCTCAGGGGCTGGAAAGGTGGTAGGGGCAAAAGTCTCTGTTGGCCTCCCTTGTAAATGTACTTCTGGGATCACAAGTAGGGCTGAGTGCAGCGTGGCCAGCGAACAATCGCTTCTCCATGATGGTGGGAGGTAAAAGTACACCTGTTGGCTGTACACCCAATAGTAATCTATTACTGCCGCTGTACCTTTCTTGATATCAGGAATGAGCAGATTCTTATTGTAATGTTCCTTGCCTCCTACAGATATTGTTCCAGCACTATAAAAGCAAAGTTCATATGTTTCTTCTCTGCGCACTTTCACTGGTTTACCCATTGCCTCAATCCATGTTAGTTTTGCGATTTGTTCAGTCCAGAACGGTGCGCATGCTGCTTCCACCCGTGCCAGAACCCCTTCTTCGTATCCTATTAGCCCCTCTGCCATGCAGCTCACTGTTGTTTCTTGCCATTCGTTATTTGTGTATTTTAGTTCTTGTATCACCAGGTAGGGTCTTTTCAGGCATTTGTTGCTCTTCGGATTGTTGTGGCATTGCAGGCGATCTGGATCGACAATTTCACAAGATGTACTATGCATTGGGCCTCTAAATTGGTGCTTCCTGACGCATGCAGTATCAACTAACACAGATAGTGACTGCTATTCACTTTGTTCCTTCCCACCAAGCTCATTTCTGTATAAAAACTATTAGACAGTTCTGGGTGACACACATCTTTTATGGCATCGAGACCAAGCCTGGGGTATGCATTGTATTTTGCCCTTCACGCTTGTCTCTTTGTACATTTGGGTGCACCTATATATCCATTAAAAATAGTACTACTGTTATTCACATCAGTAAAAGTGGTGTTATGCAAAGCATTGAGAAATCTTGGGAACAGTAGGGACTTAGCAATATATTCTAACAATCCAGTGTGAGGGGGTGGGTAATTATTGTGTACAGAATCATTGCCATGTTGGTGTGTAAAGTTAGGCCTTGGGGAAAATGCATATTCAGTTTCATTTGTATGTATGTCTGACCTATTATTTACAATTAAATTGTTGTTTACAGTGAAATTGTAATGTCCTCCTTTCCACCACCCCTCTTCTTTTATATAACCCTGTAATATAAAATAAGCTCCTAAATAAATCCCTTAAATAAATATTGAAATAGCAAATATACCTGCTATAAAATGCATTGCACACATGTAAGAATATGAAAACCTAGACATAACACTATAAGTAGAATACATTTTAATATATATGGAGTGATTTGAGAGCGCTGGTTCCATATTTTTCTTCAATCTGAAAGGCAAAACGTATGCACACAAAGAGAGAGAGAGAGAGATAGAGAGAGAGAGAGAGAGAGAGAGACAGCAAGAGGGAGGGAGAGAGAGAGAGAAAGAAATAGAGAGAGACAGAGACAGAGAGAGAGAGAGACAGACAGAAGGGGGGGCAAAAACACCTCCCTTGCAAATGTAATATTTTAAGCAGCTGTGCAAGTGCATGTTTTTTGGGGTTAGTGGGGCAATCTGGTAGTGTAAAGGGAGGTGAGGTAGGTGCACACTACCAGTGTTTTAAAGTGCTGGTGTAATGTTCGAAGGCGCCTTCCGAATGTCGGATAAGTGGATGCAATAAACTACCTCATACGAACAATTGAATCTGGGACTGTTCCACGTGCAGACAAAGGACCGCACGTAGACAAATTCTCCTGGGAACAGCGGTTGAGTATGTGGGCAATCAGTCGTGCAGTCAGCTGTGGCGCCTGGTACGTCTTCTGATCGGGTGGTGCAATCTGTCGGAAAATACATTTGAGTGCTCGTGTTAGGGTTGTCAAATAGTCTTTGAATTCATTGACTAAAACAGCTTCTGCACTATGCGCGTTTGATGCTCTCCTAATAGTAGATATTGGTGTGTGAATGCGATGATCAGTTACCACCTCATGGGGCAATACCTGGCGATAAATGATGGTCTTTGCTGGGCTGTGTGTGCAAATTGAACAGGGCCGAGGGTAATCAATGCACCCGGTTTTTCTGGTGCAAAGCTTAGCCAACTTACTTTTGGGGTGATACATTGTACACATTGGGTGCTTAATGCCAAGTAGTGCAGTAATCTCTTTAAACAACTCATTCAAAAAGTGTGTGCCATATCTGAGCTTAACACATCACACATGCCTCATCAGGGGAACACTTTGCGGACCAGAAATGTTGCGGCACATTTGGCATCCGGATGTGCACAAGGGCCCGCCTCCACGAACCGTGAGAAGGGGCAGATGACACTGATCAGATACCGGGACCCACTGAATCTCTCGCCCATGTCTGCGTAGTCGATATGCAGCTCGAGGAACGCCCAGTAAGTAAGGGCACATTGCCTCTTAGTGTTCGTAATGTCAGACCCGTGCTGAAACTTTGACAGAGTGTGCATCTAATAACCATATTCGTCAAATGTTCCAGAATGTTTGGAATGAACCAATTCTCTTGTATATCAGTTGCAATGTGGTGTTTGGAGCTGTGGGAGGGGTAATGCAGCTGATCGAATGATATTATCAACAGTTTGTGTGGCATTACTGCTTTTCCTGTGCATTCCTGCCTCCACAATAAATTTGCAGGGGATTGTTTGCACCGCCTTCTGATCCACAACTTTTTTTCCTTGTCTGGGGACCTTTACTTGTAATTCAATAATTTGCACAATGGGCAGGGCATTGTATGAAACAGGGGGCTAGTTAGTGACAGGCGTTGTCAGAACATAATCAGCTATAGTGGGTATTGGGAGATATGCTGCTATTTTGGCCGTGGTGTCTGCAGCAGCGTTTCCGAGCGATATTTCCTCAGTGTTATTACTATGGGCAGCACATTTGATGACCGCCACTACAGAAGGCTGGGAGAGCGTGAAAATTAGCTTGGCCAATAACGCGGCATGCTGTACCGGGGACCCATCCACCCTCCTGAAGCCCCTCCTTTTTCATCTTGAAAGACTGGCGTGCTCTGTGGTAGTGACGTGTGCTGAGTCCGAATAAATTGTCACGTGACACCGCTGTGACGACTGCGGCGCTTCAATGAGCACAATTAGTTTTGCTGACTGAGCGGAATAATGCATTGGTAGTCTTTTTAAAATGAATGCCTCATATTCACTGTCTTCTAGGCACACCACCGCTGCGGTAGTATGTCTGAGACCCATGTCTTGGTCAATTGTCGCTGACCCATTAATGAAGAAGACCTCGCCCCCCTCGAGTGTCCTGTCATTTGCCTTGGGGATGTCATCCTCCTCCCCTCGTATGTGACACAGTCGTGTCTGACCAGATACTCATCAGTACACATTTCTGTTATGAATGTTGCAGGCTTCACTGTTTTGCATTATACAACATGGATATTAGCGCTGGAAAGAATGAGTTCACATGCCGAGACTCTTTGAGTAGTGAAGGTAGATTTTGATCCCTCTAAAATGGCAAAGACGGTATGTTCCACTTAGAGTGTAATGGAACAGCCCATCACCATTGTTGAACTTTTCTTGATTGTAAATGCTGCTGCCGCAAGTGCCTACTCGCAAGGGCCTCATTACGAGTATGGAGGTAATGAAAAAAGGAAGGCGGAATGGCATTACTGGCAACGTTAATGGGTCCGGGCCATTACGACCCGACAACCTACCAATACCGCCACCGCCCATACTGTGTCCCTTCTTACCGGCATGCGCGCGTACATGCGACTCTTCACGGCACCAATACCGGGATGCCGCTAACAGGAGGACATCACAGGTTACGCGGGCATACACTTACCGGCATCCCGAAGACGGTAATTAGGGCCTGCACTACGGCGGCAATACAGGCATAGCAGACCACCAGCAAATAGCAACCTGCAGTGCAGGCAACTGCCACAGGTGCACACAGTCACCACAGGTGGAGCCAATGGAGCCTGTCCCAGTACAAAAGGAGTACACCCACACACCACACTCCTTCCTACACCAAAATGATCCCACTAGCTGTTGCAATCATGGGGCCGGAGGCCATGCCTGTACTGCTACAACTACAGCAACAACAACTACAGCTACAACAACAGGCAGCACAGAGGAGATGCAGGAGGAGAAGGAGGGTGAGACAGGCCCAGCAGGTTCCACCAGTGCAGCCAGTGGTACCACGTAGGCAGCCACCAATCCCTCGCATCAGACCCAGTCCATTCAATCTAACCCCTGAGCAGATTCACACCCTGTACCTGTTGGACCGGGACACCATCAGCACCATAGTGGACATGACACACGACAATATCGTCAGCCTGATAGAAATCCGCACTGCCATCCCCCCTCTACTAAAGGTGGTGTCTGTGCTCCACTTCCTGGCCACAGGGACCTACCAGCACACAGTGGGGCAGATTCATGGCATATCACAATCACTCTTGTCCCGCATGCTGACCCTAGTGCTTGATGCCCTCCTGAAGCATGCAAGCATCCACATTTAACTACCACGGACTGGCCAGGAGCTCGCTGACACCAAAGTAGGCTTCCATGCCCTGGCAGGCATGCCCAATTGCGTTGGTGCCCTCGACTGCACCCATGTATAATTGGTGGCCCCTCATGCCAATGAGGTGGTGTACTGCAATCTCAAGCAATACCACTCCAACAATGTGCAGATGGTATGTGACTCCAGCAAGATCATCACACATTGTTGCGCCCGATATCCCGGATCTACACCTGATGCCCTGGTGCTGCGTAACTCCACACTACCCCGTTACGTGGAACGACATGCTGGATGACGTGCCTGGCTGCTCGGTAAGTTACCTGACTGGGCCATGGCAGTGCATCGGGGTAGTGAGGTGGTGGGATGCATTCTCCACCTGGGTTGGATGGGGGGATGCATACTCCACCTGGTTGGGATGGGGGTGCATACTCCACCTTGGTGGGATGGGGGGATGCATCCTCCACCTGGGTGGGATGGGGGGGTTGCATACTCCACCTGGGTGGGATGGGGGGGATGCATACTCCACCTGGGTGTGATAGGGCGGTGAGTGGATAATGCACTCAGAGCTAAACACTGTTGTCCTGAACATCCCAACCTGAACATGACACATCAATGCCATACATAAGACCAATGCCGTACATCACTGACAACATGCAAGACGCACAAGCAGGCCGTCATGGGTATGTCAAGCGATGAATGACTAAACATGATTACAACTGTGCCAATACTGCTAGTGTGATTAGGTACAGAGTAGCATACACTGCAATCATGGGTGGCAAGACATTGGTCCGCATCCACAGTACATCCGCATCAGCATGCAAGTGAACACCCTGCATCATCTGTACAACGCAATCCACACTAGCAGACCATATTGCAGTACAGAATGCATCAAATTAATCTGTGTGCATACATACAGGGACATGTGCATGTCTACACCAAATAGCTGCGGCCATGGCCGTGAATCCTAAAGGTGCCAGCTCAGATTGACTCACACATACCTCATTGTGCTCCCATGCAGGTGATAGAGGCTATCCCTTGAAGCCGTGGCTACTTACCCCTGTGCGGAACCCGCGGAACAGAACCGAAGAGGAGTACAATCAGGTACATACCCATACCCGTGTCGTGATTGAGCAGACCTTTGGCCTGTTGAAGGCACGGTTTCACTGCCTAAGCAGGTCTGGTGGAGCACTCCTTTATGACCCTGAGTAGGTGGCAAAGATCACCATGGTCTGTGTCATGCTGCACAACATGTGCATCCGGAGAAATGTACCACTGCCACCTGACATTGACATGCATGCACCGGGTGAGGATGATGAGGATGACGATGGAGAAAAGCAGCACCCCTGCCAGTACGTGATGCACAAGATGGCCATGCTGTACGCCAATCACTGATTGATGATTACTTCTGAACCACAGGGACGTTGATGGTTATGTGTCAGTGCTACACTGAGCACTGGGACCGTGTGGACATGGACACAGGGTGTGTGGGGCACTGTGCGCTGTCATGAATTGAATGGACACACACAAAATGAACAATGTCCAGGCATTAAATGATATTCAACACAACAGGTGTATTAAGTAAAATTACAAAATAGTGCTTCCTCCCTCCACCACTCACATGCCCTCCCCCCTCCCCCCAAAACACCCAAACACCCCATACCCCCCCAAACACCCCATATCCCCCAATAAACACCCCAAACCCCCAATAAACACCCCATACCCCACAATAAACACCCCATACCCCCAATAAACACCCCCTTAACCCCCTCTATACCACCAACACCATCTCCCCCCTCACCCACTGTCATCCCACACTATTTCCGGGCGTTTTTTGTGTCCAGGGGGCAGCATTTCGGTCTGCCTTGCACTGCGCCTCGTCATCCGCACAGGGCTGGAGGGAGCAGAGCTTGCAGGTGTGGACGATGGGGTGTATGCGGATGGGAATCGCACTGCCGGTGCAGGTTGTTGGCGCTGCATGTGTTGGAGCATGCTGGTTAGGACCTGTGTGACGGCCCCCAAACTGTCACGGATCATGATTGCACTTGAATTTATGGCCGCAATGGTCCCAGCATTGTCCTCACAGATCTCTCTGCGTGTTTCCTCGCCATCAGCCACATATTGATGCACTAGCTCGATCATCGAGTCCTGCTGGGCCTCTACCCTTGACAGGCGTGCCTCGATATCAGTGGGGCCTGTGGAGGTAGAGGGTGCTGCGCTGGGTGGGACATTGCAGGGCTGGCCTCTGGGGTGGTTGTGAATTCTGGACAGTGCACTAGAACCGCAGAATCCAGCATGGGGCTGGACAGTGTGCCCTGAGTGGTGTGTTGGGGGTGGGCGGGGGGTTTGGGGTCCGGGGACATTCCACATGGATTGTGCCATCAAGGTCTTCATACCCCTCTGCTTCCACATCCACATCGCTGAGTGGGGCTGTGGCTGCTGCCTCACCCACTGAACTTGTGGCAGCGGACTGGGTGGCATCAGCCTCCCCTTCAGCTGTTTTTGGCAGCTCAGTAGTCTCAGTCTCGTCCGCTGCTTTCGTTTCCTCATGAGCCTGCCTGTACACGTGCCCTGGGTTGCACTGTGGGCCGCGGTGCTGCCCTGTACGTGGAATGGCCAGTGACCTGTGGTCTGGCCCCGGATGTAGATGGCCTTGGGGCAGTGTCCTGACTTTCACCTTCTACATCAGTGCCTGTGGGGGATGAAGAGATGCAGGGCATCAGTGATGGTGTTACATGCAAGATGCATGAGTTGGTGCTGTACAGTATTTCATTTCTCATGCATTGCAATTTTAAAGGTGTGTCACACAGGGTAGTTTCAAGAGGGGGGCATATTGGCATAAGCCGTGGCGTCTCCATCCGGCACAGATGCGTACCAGGTGTCATGCCATTGTATTAAGGTTAGTGTGATGTATGACATGCAAATGGTCCCTGTGTGTTGGGTGTCTGTTGGTAATGGGATTGGCACACAGCATGCATTTTATTGTGGCATCTGGACATGGATCTGTATATGTGTCTATGATGGGCTATGCATTGGCTTGGCTCACTTTCACATCAGTTGTACTACCTCATGGTTTGGCCTACTGGGGTTTGCAGGGTCACTCACCTCCATCTCCCGATGTCGCGGCACCCGTCTCCATTTCGCCAAAGCCCTCTATGGATTTCATTTGGATGGTCACGCTGCAGGTTTCTTCCCAGCGCATCAGTTTCACTGGCGAGTGGGCACCCCCGCCTGTGGCCATGGCCTCCCTGCGATTGCTGGACAGGATGTTCCGAACCCTGAGATGGAGGTCGTCCCATCTTTTTTTACAGTCTTTGACTGTGCGGGAGATGGTGTCAACCGCTGACACCTTGCGCGCAACATCCTCCCAGATTTCTTTCTTGCGCATCTGAACTTCCCTTTTGAGGTTGTTAGCAAAAACCTCTTCTGCATGGGCTGCAAGGGTATCAGCCAGCATGTTTAGCTCCTCATGAGAGAAGCGCTTCTTGCACAGGCGGGGGGCTGTCTTACGGGTAGCTTTCGACATGCTGGGTGGTATGGCACTGCTCTCTCCTCTGTATCACTGTATCATTGTTACTTCCAGGTCCGTTATTACGAGCCCGGTATTAGCATGATGTTATTACCGGGTCGTTATTAAGGGGTTGCTCCTTGGCGGAGACGGTATCGGCGAGTCCGGTAATGTCGCTATCAGGGGGGTTGGTGGGCCTTTTGCGGCCTGGCGGTGCAGCCATTACCGGCATGGGGGTTTGCGCGTGCTTGCGCACTTGTAATCAGCCGCTATTAGCGGCATCAAGGGAGCACGGACCCACTACTACCTCTATGCCGGTAATGACTCCCTTTTTAGCAGGATTCTCATAATGAGGCCCTAAGTCTAGTGTGCCACTATAATAGGCCAGTGGCTTGTGGCCCATTGAGCTCTTTTGTGTCAACACGGCAGTCATAAGCTGGCTGTTAGAGTGGGAGAATAAGTAAAATTCCTGTGTATAATATGGGGTTGCAAACACCGGGGCAGTTGAGATCACTTCTTTAAGATTATTGAAACTTTTTGTATTTGTATTTGTATTTGTATTTTATTTATATTGCGCACCTAACCCAAGGGTAACAAGGCGCAGAGGCATCAAGAGGATTGCAAAGCTTGGTTACATACATACAGTAGCGGATGAGGTCCAGCTAGGTTACAGTACTGAAGCATCCAAAAACAATGAAAGCCGCAGAGGCAAATGGTTACAAGAAATATGCAAAATATACAGTCCTATATACAAGAAATGCAGGAGGTATCCTGTGTTGTACCTGCGTAGGTCAGTTGGTAACAAGTGTATACATAATTACAGTCATTTGTAGTGTAGCGCAGCCAGGGGGCGTTATATGTCATGATCCTTGAGCCAATGGATAGTCTTTGATCTGAATTGACAGTAGGGGAAGTCCTCCCTACAGGGAGGTGGAAGGGAGTTCCAGAATTGTGCTGCTTTTACAGGAAAGCTATTCCCTCCAGACATTGTGCGTTTAAATCTGGGCACTAGGAGGAGATTGGAGTTAGCCATTCTTGAAGGTCGAGATGAGGCTGGTCTGGAGAATCGGGTTATAAGGTATTGAGGGGCTTCTTGGCGGAGACATTTGTGAGTCAAGGAAACGGATTTGAGGACGATTTTATCTTTTGTAGATAGCCAGTTGACAGATCTTCTAGTCTCAGAAATGTGGTCTTTCTTCGGGATACTAAGGGCCGCTCTTAGGGCGTTATTTTGTAGGATTTGAATTTGATTCATGATATATTTATTGCAACCTACATATAGTGCGTTGCAATAGTCCAACTTGGACAGGATCAGAGCCCTGGCTAGAGTGATGCAGTTAGGTGGTGAGAGGAATGGTTTGGCTGCTCTGATAAATTTTCATGTGTAAGATGTGGCAGATGCCATAGCATTAACTTGTTTTTTGAAGGTGAGTGTGGAATCTAGATAGAAGCCGAGGGTTCTGACCTCCTTGGCTACAGTGATCTTATTATTGTCAATTACTAGAGAGGTGTAGTTTTTGTCTAGTTTGTCGAGGTTGAATGAGGAGCCTAGAATGAGGAGTTCTGTTTTGTCATCATTCAGGCATAGACCGTGTGAGGCCATCCGTGCCTGGATAATGAGGTACACTTTGTTGACAAAGGCCAAATCCTTATCATAATCCCCCGTCAACGGGATGAGGATGTGGGTATCATCGGCATAGTTAGTGTAGGTGATACCCAGACCATCTAGATCATCAAAAAGGGGCTTTGTAAAAATGTTGTATAAGGTCGGGGAGACGCATGATCCATGGGGCACGCCGCAGGGAATAGGCGTTGGGTCGGCCGCAGCTAATGGGGAGAAGACCCTCATCGTGCGGTTGATAAGAAAAGATTGGATCCAGTCGAGGGCCTCATGAGAGAAATGGGCTATCGTTTGTAGGTGATTGCATAGGATCTCGTGGTCGACCAGGTCGAAAGCGGCTGAGAGATCAAGAAGTAGCAGTAATGCAGTCTTACCCTCATCTCTCAGCTCATCAATCTGAGCCTTGGGATCTATAAGTGCAGTCTCAGTTCCATGTTGAGGCCTGAAGCCAGATTGTCGGACTCCTACAAGGTGGAAGTGTTCGAGGTAATGTTGGATTTGTTGGTATGCTATTTTATCGAGGATTTTAAGTAGGAACGGAACTGTGGTGATGGGGCGGTAATTAGTAGGAGTGGAGGGGTCTAGATTTGGTTTTTTGAGAAGTGGGAGGACCCAGGATTGTTTCAAGTTATTAGGTACGTTGCCTGATGTGAATGACGCATTTATTAGTTTGGTAAAAAATGATGCTAGATCACGAGCCGCATCTTTTATCAATTGTGCAGGGCATAAATTCCTGTGGCAATTCGAGGGTTTGAGGGTGAGAATGACGTTTGTTTTCAACCTCTTTAGTGGATACTTTGTGGAAGTGGGGAATGGGCGTGCGGGGGTGCCTCCGAGCCGGGTGTGTCATTTTGGGGGTGAAGGTGCTGGGTTTAGTGGATGAGAGGAGGGAATCTTTTTTAATGCTTATCTTTGTCTTGAGAGAGGAGATTTTGTAAGTTAAGGCGTTTTGTATACCCGTGCACCAGTTTTTGTCCTTGAGGCAGGAGTCAGGTGTTTGGATAGGGGATTATACCTCTTTCAGTATTGTGAAAAGTTCTCTGGTGTTAGATTTTGTTTGCGAGATTCGAGTGCTATAGGACATTTGTTTGGCAAGGATAATTTCTTTTTTATATTGGGAGGCTTGTATACTCAGATTTTTATTATTGTTTTCTGAGGGCTGTGATCTCCAAATTTTTTCACAACGTCGCTTTTCCTGGGCTTTAAGATGAGGAGAGAACCAAGTGTTGATATGTTTCCGAGGTTTGCTCTTTCTCAACTTCAGGGGAACTATGTCATCAAGAGATGAAAGCATGATTTTGTTATAAAGGTCTACCATAATGAAGGGATCTATGTGATCCGGAATGGCATTCAGGGTCGGTAGGATCAAAGGGACAAGGCTTTCGGGAGTGATGTTCTTTTTGTTTCTGGTCTGGAAAGCTGGGGCTATACTGGCGATTTGCGCTGGTGTCACCTGTAAGGTGAACGAGATCAAGTAATGATCTGTCCAGGGCTGCGGTAATATGGATGAGACCAGGACTGGGCAATTATTCACTGCTAGCCAGTCCAGAGTTCTGCCTTTTGTGTGAGTTGGATCTGCGATCTTCTGGGTAAAGTCCAGTTTGTCTAAGGTGTTGTTAATTATAGTAGCATTGCATCTGACGGGTCACTAAAACCAAGGTTAAAGTCTCCTAGTATGATACTTTGGGAGGAATTCTTGAGATTATTTGATTGGATGTTTGTAAGGTCTTCTTCAAATGATCCTAGAGGGCGGGGGGGTCGGTAAATGAGGTGAATGGAAATAGACTGGGTATTAGATAAGGTTAATTTCACAGTTAAGGATTCACATGATCCTACGTTAAAGGGTGGAGAGATTTTCAGTGAGAGTTTAGTTTTAGCTATAAAGGCAAGACCTCCGCCTCGAGAGGTGGTACGATCGAGTCTTACTAGGGTGTAATCATCTGGAAGGGCTAACATGATTGCGGTGCCTGCTGTTGGGTGGAGCCAGGATTCAGTAACAGCTAGGAAGTCTAAGGGCCTCATTACGACCCCGGCGCTAAACCATGGTGCTATTAGCACCATGGTCTATGACGGGGTCCGCCATGGTGAATGGTGGAATTACCGCTCCATTCCAAGGTTGGCGGGGCGGTAATTCCCCATTCACCATGGGCCCTTCCCCATTTCCATTTTTGCCCCATAGGGCTCAATGGGAATGGGGAAGGCGCTAAGTACGGTGCCGCAAATTGCAGCACCGTACTTAGCACCAAGGTCCCTTTGCGGCACCCTACTTTAAGGGCTGGTAAAACCAACCGTTAATGTCGGGTACCGCAAAGGGACCTCGTAATCAGGCGTTAAGGGTTTAACGGCGCCGACACCTTTTACGGCGCCGTTAAACCCTTAACGCCAGGGTCGTAATGAGGCCCTAAGTCTTCATTATGCAGTAAGTCAGCTATGTCTGTTGCGTGAGCTACCATGGAACAGGCATTTATAAGGGCACCTTTGGTCCCAGGTTGTGCTAGTTTCAGAGGTGGTAGCAGAGTTTTATGAGTGCCTTTCTGGGCGAGGATAGGCTCGCGGGAAAGTCTACTGTTCAGTTGAAGAGGATGCTGGGGGAGGCTATTGTTGTGGGGGCTAGTACTGACCTTGCTGTGCGATTATTTATTTAAAGGATCGTATAGCCTTGGGAGTCTGGCACGTAGTTTAAGATTCCTCTAAAGAACTGTGCAGGGTGTGGTAACCATATCAGTTTGTTTGTGGAGATTAGGTGTAGACTCATGAAGAAGTGAGTTTAATAGCATGGTAGGATATTGGGGGCTCATAATATAGAGTAGTGATCTAAGTGGAGCCGTGTAGAGCATCGGGAAATACATTTTATGCGTGGGCGGGATGGGATTTGTGCGATGAAGCTACTGGCAGTTAACATGCAGTTGTGAAACACCTAGGTACAGTTTTTGCAGTGGGGCCTGAGAGGCAGCAGTTCAAATGCATAGACAGTAGCACAACTAGGTTCAATTTAGCATTAGGGCCTGAGAAACAGCAATTCAAATGCATACAGCTGGGTTCAATTTTAGCACTAGGGCCTAAGAAGCAGCAGTTCAAATGCGAGGACAGTGGCACAGCGAAGTTCAATTTAGCACTAGGGCCTGAGAAACAGCAATTCAAATGCATACAGCTGGGTTCAATTTAGCACTAGGGCCTGGGAAACAGCAATTCAAGTGCATACAGCTGGGTTCAATTTAGCAGTAGGGCCAGAGAGGCGGCAATTCAAATGCATGCAGCTGGGTTCAATTTTCGCACTAGGGCCTGAGAAACAGCAAATCAAATGCAAAGACAGTAGCATAGCTATGATCAATTTTAGCAGGGCCAGAGAAGCAGCAATTCAAATGCGTGGACCGTGGCACAGCTAGGTTCAATTTAGCACTAGGGCCAGAGAGGCAGCAATTCAAATGTATACAGCTGAGTTCAATTTTAGCACTAGGGCCTAAGAAACAGCAATTCAAATGCGTATGCAATAGCTCACCTAGATGCAGTTGTAGCACAGGTGCCTAGGATGTGGCAGTACAGGTGCATATAGAGGCTTAGAGGCGCAGTGTGTTGATGAATAACAGTCAATTGTACAAGGCCTTGTACATGTAGTAAACACGGAGAGTACACATGGCTAGCTATCGATAACTATAGTGGTCAGACTAATAGTAGCCTGGATAGAACAATTGGTCAGTGAGTACTAGTCAGTGGCCAGAGAGTCATGGGGTGCAGCGAAAGTGCAGGTGCTTGCCTTGCAGTGACCATAGTTGTCACGCGAATAGGACACGGGGGCACAGTGACTAACGTGGCGTGCCAAAGGAAGGGGCTGCAATACACACAGTCAATTAGCACATATGGCTTGTTGGCGGGTCCGGACAGTGCAGAATAGGTTTGCGCCATATACAGGTGATTAGGACATCCGAGCAACATGGGATAGGTTTAAGGTCTGTGTTGCCATAGTTGCTGGCTGAGTAGCGTTCAGTGTGGGAGGGGCACCGTGGCGGATCACGCATATAGCAGATGCCCATGTCCGACTTTGAGGACATTTGGATGAGCCATGCGGCGTTACATGCAAATGTCAGGAGTTCAGTGTGAGTTGCAGGGCGCAGTAGAGGCACTTACCCAGAAAGGTCCTAACAATTTGCGTAGAGTCGGGCAGCGTTTGTGGCTCCTGGCTCCTTCGGCTCATGACAGGCTCCAGACAGGAAGCCTTGTGGGTGGCCTTAGGGGTGGGCCGGCATTCGCCTGCCAGCAAAAGGGATTGGATAAATGTAGATGGTGGGCCAATCGGATCAAGCCTACACAATTAGCAAGGTGGTGAAGGTCTGCGACGACAATCGATCGGCCATTTTGGACATGGCAATGCCTCCTCGAGGCTAATGGCGGCGGTGACTTAAAACAAGTCAAAGTCGGCGGCTGGTGCAGGGAGCTGCGTATTAAACGCACAATGCAGCTTCATAAGAATTATGAGCCACGAAGCAGTTTTCAGATCTGCTCTTGGAGATCAGATGCAGAATAGGGCGCAGAGGTCTGTGCAGCCGGTAGCTTCATCCCAAGCCACACCTGGGCAGTGGGCAGCACTGCTCCTGCAGTAGTGAAGGAGTCCTGAGCCTCCTGGCTACTCCTTGGAATGGGACTCAGGCTCCAGACAGGAAGCCTTGTGGGTAGCCTTAGGGGTGGGCCGGCGTTCGCCTGCCGGCAAAAGGGATTGGATAAATGTAGATGGTGGGCCAATCGGATCAAGCCTACACAATTAGCAAGGTGGTGAAGGTCGGCGACAACAATCGATCGGCCATTTTGGACATGGCAATGCCTCCTCAAGGCTAATGGCGTCAGTGACTTAAAACAAGTCAAAGTCGGTGGCTGGTGCAGGGAGCTGCGTATTAAACGCACAATGCAGCTTCATAAGAATTATGAGCCACGAAGCAGTTTTCAGATCTGCTTGTGGAGATCAGATGCAGAATAGGGCGAGGAGGTCTGTGCAGCCGGTAGCTTCATCCCAGGCCTCACCTCGGCAGTGAGCAGCACTGCTCCTGCAGTGGTGGGGTTCCTGAGCCTCCTGGCTACTCCTTGGAATGGGACTCAGGCTCCAGACAGGAAGCCTTGTGGGTGGCCTTAGGGGTGGGCCGGCGTTCGCCTGCCGGCGAAAGGGATTGGATAAATGTAGTTGGTGGGCCAATCGGATCAAGCCTACACAATTAGCAAGGTGGTGAAGGTCGGCGACGACAATCGATCGGCCATTTTGGACATGGCAATGCCTCCTCGAGGCTAATGGCGGCGGGGACTTAAAACAAGTCAAAGTCGGCGGCTAATGCAGGAAGCTGCGTATTAAAAGCACAATGCAGCTTCATAAGAATTATGAGCCACGAAGCAGTTTTCAGATCTGCTCGTGGAGATCAGATGCAGAATAGGGTGCGGAGGTCTGTGCAGCCGGTAGCTTCATCCCAAGCCTCACCTGGGCAGTGGGCAGCACTTCTCCTGCAGTGGTGGGGGTCCTGAGCCTCCTGGCTACTTCTTGGAATACTCCTTGGAATACTCCTTGGAATTTTACCACTTTATTTTCAGTCTTTTGTGTTTCTTTGAGGCCCTGTAAGAGCGGCCTTGT
Organism: Ambystoma mexicanum; assembly: GCF_040938575.1. Taxonomy (NCBI): domain Eukaryota; kingdom Metazoa; phylum Chordata; class Amphibia; order Caudata; family Ambystomatidae; genus Ambystoma; species Ambystoma mexicanum. The sequence goes on along the minus strand of NC_090935.1, from coordinate 546,521,953 downwards.
GTATGCTGCATAATCAAGGATCCATGCCCTTCAGTAATTACACAACCCTAGGAACCTTTGCATTTCCTTGACTGTGGGGTGGCACGCACAGAGGCAGCACAGTCTGGGATTATTCTTTTGCCATCAGCTGATATTAAATGTTCTAGATATAAAACTTCTTGTAGACAGTACTGTAATTTCGCCCTGTCAACTGTATGTCCCTTGCGTGCCAGGAACTGTAAATGTGTAATTGAGTCTTATCTGCAGTGTTTGTCAGTGTCGCTGCACACCAGCAAGTGGTCAACATATTGAATGATTGTGCTGGACACTTCGATGTTGCTTAAATCTGCGTGGAGTAATCTATTGAAAATGCTGGGGCTCTCACATTACCCTTGAGGTAATCTTGTGTGTTCGAACCTCATCCTCCCACGTGTAAAAGCAGTGAGGTACTGTGAGTCTGGGTGCAGTGGTATGGAGAAAAACGAATTTTAGAGGTCAACCACTGTGAAATGTGTTGCCTCTTTGGGGATGCTACACAAGATTGTGGAAGGGGTGGGAACCATGGGAAATTCTTGCTGCACAACATCATTTAGGGTGCACAAATCCTGAATCATCCTCCAATTGCCCCCATTGCCTTTTTCATAGGATATCTAGCTGTGTTGCATGGGGAGGTAGATGGTACAATTATCCCTTGGTTGAGTAAGGCACTGATGGTATCCTTAATTGCCTCCTCTGCTTCCCTGGAAAGTGTATATTGTTTCACTCGGGGTAATACTGCTCCTGGTTTCAATGTTATGTGCACTGGGGTCACTCCCTGTAGGAACCCGACGTCATGGGGGTTAGTTTCCACAGTCTCTCAGGCACCTGCTATAAGTCTGCGTCAATGAACTAGGGTGGGTCTGAAAGGGCCTTTATGAGGCACTGGACCTTCCTGTACTGCACCATTTTCTCACAGGGGATACAGATTGCTAGCACTATTTCTCCATCATCCGGCTTGTCCTCAAACACTTATGTGTCAGTCACCACCATTCGCACCAGTCCTGGCCAGTCCCTATCACAACAATCCTTTTTATCAAAATCATCAATGCTTGTAAATCTAAGGACAGCATTTTACCTGCCACCAACTCAGGGCACACACAAGGGAGAAAAATGAAATCTGCGGGCACTCGCCAACACCCTTTGCCAATCTGAGGTACGGTCTCCACAAGCACAGTTATTCCATTCACAAACATGTCATATCTGGGTCTATGGGAATTCCACGAACCACCACTTCTCCTCCCATTCCGTGCATTATTAGCATTGCTCTCATGGTGCACATCCCTGGTGTGTCGCAAACTATGCCACTGTCTGTGAACAAGATCATCATGTTGAGCTTGCTAAGCAGATCTCACAACTCACCTAGTTGCCACTGCGGTGCTACAGCGCTGTGTGCTGATTACAGACTGACTGTGGAAACCAATATGTTTCGGTTGCTAGGAGAACGGGCCCAAACATACAGAAAGATATTATATTCGTACTGAAACCTGCGCCGGGCCGCCATCTTGTAATGGACCGGGGTACTGTAACACACTGCATCTGCCTAATTAGGTATCGGCAATGGATATTTTCATGCCCGAACAGGGGCTATCCAGAAGTCGCCATGTCAATAGGTCTCATTATTTTTTTTTTAAACGTAAATAAAGAGCCTTTTTGAACTCCGGGACAGAAAGCCAAGGCAAGCACTATTTGACATCTAAACAAAGTCATATTACAGAGTAATTTTATGAGCAAAGGTCGGACCACTATCAATGGCCTAATTGAACAAACGGGAGGCTAACTTTGGCAAATATACCCAAACTCTACACATACCATTAACTAGTGTATTTAAAAAAACTATTTAAAAAAAAATGATTTGAATAAAAACCCCACCAATGGGTCCAAACTGGTGTTTAGATCTGTAGAAAAGGGTATCATCCTGAATAGTAAGGTGGTATTTTTGCAGCTGCCAGGCAATTTGTGAATTGTCTATCACCCCATGGTATAATGGGATCTGATTGTTTTGCACGCTTATACATTTTGATATTACTTTCTCTAGCCCCAGCATCAAAACATATAATACCGAATCACATCTTGACAACACAAACGGAGTATGAGTTTAATGCTCTTATTACATATTTCACTCCTTTTCACATTGTAACTACACCCAACATTTTTAAGGATATACATCACAGTGGAGTGTAATGTAGTCTTATTGTTGCATGCCTAATGCATGATGATATTGATTTACAAAAGGCACTTGCCCCTACACTACTTGTTATCACTTGCAAGGGTATACTCACACGTGCGTGTTCACCCGAACTCCTCCGTCACAGGGTTCCAACAACGGCCTGCACTCTCCCCTGAGCCGCACCCCGCTTCAAAGAGCAGACAGGAATTCTGTAAAAATGTCTCCTGTAAAACCTCTGGTAGTTGCGCGTCTAGAACTGGTCACTGCAGGTAGGCGCAGCCCCTCCAGAGAAGCGGCCTGGAAACCTCTGTCAGTGCGAGGGTCGCTGGAATCACATCAGGGTCACGAAATGAAGGCGCGCCCCTGCATGCTCACAACAGGAAAAATACAGCCTGCTAGGGAAAAAAGCCCAAAACACGCTTGCAAAGATAACAAGTATTTATTTTGACAAAATGTAAATGCATCAGTAAAGAACTCTGCTGCCCCCGAACGTTCTGATCTCCGTAGGCACGTGCAGTACATTATAAGCACAAATAACATCACTGATGACGTAATTATATACAGTACAATTCTACAATCCTAACTGGATGAGCTCTATACATGTAGGTCCTGCTCCATATGGGATGTCAGGCCATTGGTCCATCTTCATCTGCCCATCTCTGTCCATGTTGGTGCTGCTGGGCTGGTAATTTGAGGTGAAGTCGGCCTAACAATGAATTGGCTACTAACACCAAACAATGTTACTTTATCATTTTAACAAGCACCTGGCAGATACAGGGATGGGCTTGGGGGGAGAGTCGATGTCCGGCTAACTCACATGCTTCACTCACTCCCAGACAGATCAGCAACTCCCAAGGTCCTCCACCTTAGTTTTAGGCTATAATTCTGATGCTGCCCTGCACCTTGCTGCACAAATCACGTGACCCATTTCTGAAGGCGCGATAGCCTTGCCTTCTGATCTTAGTGATCAATCGAGGGGTGTAAAAGTTGTATGGTTGGTGGTCTGGGTTTGGACAGTGCCATGGCATGCAGGGGTCATGGGATGAAAACATGGCAAAGCTGTATTAGAATTGTCCGTTCCATCAAGCTCTCCTCCAAACAGGTTGCCCCATGTTCTTCCAGAACTATTAAGGACAATACCGGCTCCCTAAGCCCCTGCACTTGCTGATTTCTGCAATCACTCTCTTGCTACTGGATCTTTCCCCTCTTCCCTCAATGCACTCTCTTGTGCGCCTCCTCCTGAAAAAACCTTCCGCCGACTCCTTGGATCCAGCTAACTACCGCCCCATCCCTATTACCCCCTCCCTTGGGAAACTCTTGGAGGAGCTGGTCATCCCCCAACTGATCCAGCATACTGAGCTTGTTAGTTGCATACACGACCATCACTCTGGATTCCGGGCATCCAGTGGCATGGAAACTGCTCTCCTGAACACCCCTGAGGAACTGCTTGCATCTATTGACTCTAACTCTCCAGCTGTTATCATTCTACTCAATCTCTCCTCTGTATTTGATACACTCACCCCCTCCATCTTCATGAAATAGCTCCACGATACCTTTGGAATCTCAGAGCGGGCACTAGACTGGCTGACTTCCTTCCTCACTGACCACCCCTAACAAGTTATCCTGGGCTCTTTTCCCTCTCCGACTGTGGCGTTCCCTAGGGCTCCAAACTTTCTCCCTAACTCTTTAACATCTATCTTTCTCTCTTTGCACCCCTAATTCTCACATTCTCCCCTTACTTCCAGTGTAACACAGATATGATATGATCTGGCATTTACAACGCGCCTATACACAAGTGTTTCAAGGCGCGATGAGGCAAGCAAGGGAAGACAGAGACAACGATCTTACTAGGCCAGGTGACATTGAGATAGCGGAAGTGCAGGGGAGAGGGGAAGGGGAAAAGTGCAGGGGGAGAGGGGGTGAGGGGGCAGTGCAACACATAGGAAAACAGTAAAATAAATAAAGACCATAAATAAAAAGTGCAGCCAGCTGGTGGCAAGTGCAAGGTTAGGGGCAGACATCAAGGTGTCAAGTGCTGGTAGGGGCTGTATGGATACAGAAACAGTCCCAGAGTGCAAGAGTTGCCAGGGGGGCAGTGCAGGTGTGCAACTAGAGGGGAGGGTACCTGGGCCCAAGATCAGGGGGTAGCCAGCTAACCACTGCAGTTTCAGTTTCAGCCAAGAATTCAGCAGGGGAGAGGAGGAGAGAAAGCAGAAGCAAAGAGGAAGTTCTTCCGATGCTTCCGGAACTGGAGATGGTTCAGAGAGGCAGGGAGGCTGTTCCAGAGGGAGGCCCCAGCAGAAGAAAGGGATCTACCACCAACTCGCTGCTTGGAGAAGCGACTATCCCTGAGGAAGTTGGAGGCGGATGAGCGAAGAGCTCAAGAAGGAAGATATTTAGGAAGAGACAGTTGAAGGTATTGAGGCCCTGGGCACCAGATGGCCTTGTAGACATTGCATAGGGTTTTGAACTTAATCCTCGATGCCGCTGGGAGCCAGTGCAGAGATTTCAGTCTTGGAGAGATACGAGCCCTGGGCATGAGGCCAAGGGCAAGTCTCGCAGTCCTGTTTTGGATGAGTTGCTGAGGACAGAGAGTAGAGGCAGGCAGATTTAGAAAGAGGCTGTTGCAGTACTCCAGCCTAGAGAGAACCAGAGCTCTGGAGACGGTGAGCTTCTGGGGGAAGGTGAGGAAAGGAAAAATACCTCTGAGGAGGTGCAGCTGGTAGTGTGACTTCTTAGAGACGTCAGAGTTGTGAGGAGAGAAGGAGAGTGTGGAGTCGAAGATGACCCCAAGGTTTTTAGCCTCATAGGTCGCAGCAGGAAGAGGGCCAAGAGAGGCCGGCCAGAGAGTGACAGGAAAAGAGGGAGCAGGTGTACTGATGAGGAGAATCTCTGTCTTACTGGCATTAAGGCAGAGATCGTTGGCGGCACACCAATCCTGGATAGCAGACAGACAAAGATGAGGGAAGGAGAAGAGGTGGCGTAAGGGAGCCTGAAAATGAATTGAGTGTCATATGCACAGCACTGAAAGATGGGCAGAGAGCGTCAATGCAGTGGGCAAGAAGTGCAAGGCATTGGATGAACAGCCAGGGAGAGAGGTTAGACTCCTGGGGCACACCACAGGTACAGATAGAGTAGAGGAAGGACCCAAGTTGGACCTGGGAGGGTCGATCGGAGAGGAAAGAAGTCAGCCAGGGCCTGATCGGTGGTACCCAGGTTACCACAGAGACGGTTGAGCAGGATGGCATGGTTGACTGTGTCGAAAGCAGAAGAGAGATCAAGTAAGATGAGGACACAGGGGGTGTTGGAGTCAAGGTTGGAGAGCAGGTCTTCACTGATGTTCAGGAGAGCAGTTTCCGTGCTTCTGTCAGCTCTGAAGCCAGACTGATGGTCATGGAGACAACCAACAGATTCAGTGTGAAGATTAAGCTGGGAGATGGCCAGCTTTTCCAGGAGTTTGCCCAGGAAAGGAGTGATGGAGATTGGGCGATATTTAGCCGGGCAGGAAAGGTCGGCAGAGGGTTTCTTAAGAAGAGGGTGCACAAGGGAGTGCTTCTGAAGGGAAGGGAAGACTCCAGTGGCAAAGGAGTGGTTGCAGAAGTCAGCCAGGGCAGGAGCCAGGGTGTCAATGTGGTCCTTGATGGTTTTGGAGAAACGGGTGAACCGGTTTTGACGAGACTTTCCTAGATCGGACTTGTCTAGCAACCTCATCCGGGAAGAACAGGGGAAAGGCAGAGAAAGAGGGAAGAAGGGCCAGAGGAAGAGCAGGGAGGACAGGGAGGAGGGGAGAGGACGAGAGCGAGGACTGGATGTCCTGAGTTTTTTAGATCAAATGAGAAGCCAGGGCCATGCAGGGGGAACAGGAGAGGTAGAGACTGCAGCAGGATTGGCCGGCTCCTTGCAGATTTTATATAGTTCTACCGAGTTGTTAGATGCTGCAGAGACGCAGGCTTGGATGTGGGCTCTCTTCTTGGTGCGGACAGAGAGCCGGTATTGCCTTTGCAGCAGGCAGCAGGCCAGTTTGTCAGAAGATGTACCGGAAGCATGCCATTTCCTCTCAGCCACCTACACTTGAGTTTAATGGCGACGAGGTCAGAGTCCTACCAAGAGTTGCACTTGGCTTTGGGCTTCAAGCGGATCCTCATGACAGGGGCAAGAACATCAAGAGTATCAGATATAGCAGAGTGGGGCATGGAAAAGGCTCGGTCATGGTGTGAGTCAGCCAACGGGAGTGGTGGGGTGAGAAAGTGGCAGCAAAAGCATCAACTGACACACGCTTCATGGGTCAGATAACCGAGAAGGTAGGTGGCAGAGCTGGAGTTGGCTAGGCCTGAGGGGTAGAGAGGGTGAGCTGGGAGGAAAGGAGAAAGTGATCACTCCAGGAGAGAGCCGTGGTGAGAGGGATCGAAAGGGGAATGTCTGAAGAGATGAGAACATCCAGAGTGTGTCCTGCAGAGTGAGTCGGGCCAGAGGGGAGAATAGAGAGTGAGGGAGAGTCACAGAGGAAGGACAGGAAGCATCCAGGTGGATGTTCAAGTCTCCAAGAAGGAGGAGTTGAGTGGTTGAAAGCAGGAGGGAAGAGAAGATGTCCGCCCACTCAGAGAGGAAGGAGGAGATCTGACCAGGTGGCCGATAGATGGTGACCACAGTAAGGGAATGGCCAGTAGAGAGAGAGAGAGAGCCTAAAGACAAGGCATTCGAAAGATGAGTAGGCCTGCATAGTAATGACAGAGGCAGGAATCCACTCAGGGAAGTTTAGGGCTACAACCCCTCCGTAACGGTTGGATCTGGGCACGGAGAGGATCTTGTAGCCATCAGGGAGGAGAGTGTCAAACCTCGTGACAGAGCTGGCCGTGAACCATGTCTCGGTGAGACCGAGGACATTGAGGTCAAGTTCGTCCAGGAGACGGCAATGTCAGAGGAGTATTTGACAGCTGAGCGAGAGTTAAGAGTGGCAATATGGAGAAGGTTGCCATCCTTGAAAGACTTCCGGGGAGGGTACAAATCAGAGGTACGCTGTGCGGTGGTGTAGAATAAGCCTAAGTGGGGGGGGGGCAGAAGAAAAAGGAGGAGACAGCAGGGGGATTCAAGGAAGCCGAAGATGGGAGAGAAGGAACAGCAGGAGAAGAAAGGAAATTGATGAGGCGCAGGAAGCGTCTATCAAAGAGCAGAAGGTTGGCCTGCGGGCCTTGAACCAAGACGGTGCCATTCAGGTAAACATTAATGATGACCTTAGGGGAGTGGAAGGAAGCCCGGAGGGCCTCCCACCGTGTGCATCCATTAATGGGAGAAGAAGAGCAAGGAGAGAGCACAGAGACCATATGTAGAGCCCATAAATCTGGCGCAGGAAATGACAAAGAGGATGTCGGTGAGAGTTTGCCTGGAGAAAGCACTGGTATAGGTATCAGCAATAGGGAGGCCTGGGTTGGAGACCAGGATGTCCTTTTTAAACTTCTTCCTACCAGATTTAGTGAGAAGAGCAGGATAGTCGATAGAGAGCAGTTTGAAAAGATAGAAACAGAGAGCACCATAGTGTAGGTTGGGAGAGGAGAGAAGAGGAATGTGTGGGAGTACAGGGGGCGGGGAGAACACTAGGTGAGGACACAGGGATGGGCGAAGCAGACGAGACAGAGAGAGACGAGGCAATAGTAGACGATTGGAAAGGACGACAGGAGCTTAGATATGGTAGAAAGTTCACTAGATGAATGCTTTGCTAGGAGACAATACCAAAGAACGGCACTACTTCACAATGCAATTTAAAGAACGGAGGAAAAACACACCTAAGTCTGAAAGTCCTGTATAGTGGGGAAAATGCCTAGATTCCACAGTGCAATTTTAAATACTTTCACAATGCAATTTGAAGAACAGAGGAAAAACACACCTAAGTCTGAGATTCCTGTATAGCGGGGAAAAGGCCTAGATTCCACAGTACAATTTTAAATACTTTCACAATGCAATTTAAAGAATGGAGGAAAAACACACCTTAGTCTGAGAGTCCTGTATAGTGTGGAAAATGACTAGATTCCACAGTGCAATTTTAAATACTTTCACACTGCAATTTAAAGAACGGAGGAAAACACACACCTAAGTCTGAGAGTCCTGTATAGTGGGGAAAAGGCCTAGATTCCACAGTGCAATTTTAAATACTTTCACAATGCAATTTAAAGAACGGAGGAAAAACACACCTTAGTCTGAGAATCCTGTTTAGTGGGGAAAAGGCTTAGATTCCACAGTGCAATTTTAAATACTTTCACAATGCAATTTAAAGAATGGAGGAAAAACACACCTAAGTCTGAAAGTCCTGTATAGTGGGGAAAAGGCCTAGATTACACAGTGCAATTTTAAATACTTTCACATTGCAATTTAAAGAACGGAGGAAAAATACACCTAAGTCTGAGAGTTCTGTATAGTGGGGAAAAGGCCTAGATTCCACAGTGCAATTTTAAATACTTTCACAATGCAATTTAAATAATGGAGGAAAAATACACCTAAGTCTGAGAGTCCTGTATAGTAGGGAAAAGGCCTAGGTTCCACAGTGTAATTTTAAATACTTTCAAAATGCAATTTAAAGAACGGAGTAAAAACACACCTAAGTCTGAGAGTCTTGTATAGTGTAGAAAAGGCCTAAGTTCCACAGTGCAATTTTAAATACTGTAACAATGCAATTTAAAGAACGGAGGAACAACACACCTAAGTCTGAGAGTCTGCTATGTGGCCAGTTTTTCAGGGTAGAGTGAAGGCTCTATTCCTAAGCCTGGCCACTCCTACCTTACTTAATCACTGCTGGCTGATGGCTGGCCGCTGGCCTTCCCCGGCTGACACCTGCAGAGACTAGCTGGAGCTGCCACAGTGAGAGCCGCCCTTTGCCTAGGGGCCCTAAGCCGCAGGGCCTGGGCAGGGGGCTGCCCGGGGAGGTCAGTTTAGAGCATTGATCCGGCCAATGATAGGTGGAGGGCGGGCTGGGAGGCAGAAGGCGGGAGGGGAGTGGAAGGAGAAGGAAGGAAGCAACAGAAACAACAACGCTGCACACACGGGGTCCGGAGATCTCAAAGTATGATATTAGGCCACCATATTAACTCAAAACACAATCACCACTCACCTGGGCAGGCCTGGGGAATACAGCCGCACACCAGTGATGCCGGTGTCTATGCCATGCAAGGAGACAGGCACAACCAATTACGGGTGGAGGGCGGGCTAGGAGGCGGGAGGAGGCAGGGGGAGTGGAAGGAGAAGGAAGGAACAGAAACAACAGTGCTGCACACACGGGGAATGAGGGGCTCAAAGTATGATACTAGACCACCAGATTAAGAAAGACCAGGAGGGTCAAAACGTAATCACCACTCACCTGGGGATGGCCAGGGAAAAGAGCTACACACCAGCGATGCCGCCGACTATGCCAGGCCAGGAAACTGGCACAATCTATCACGGTGACACACAACTCTTCTTCATACTTCCCTCTGACCCTCTCCTTACTTCCTCCATCATTCCTGGCTGCCTATCTGCCATCCAGTTCTGGTATGCCTCCAAGGATCTCTGCCTAAACACCAGCAAGACTGAGATCCTTCCCATTGGGACTCCTGCTCGCTCTTTTTTCCCTTCACTCTGGCCATCCTCTATGGGTTCTCCCCATTCTCCTTCATCTGAAGCCACAAACCTTGGAGTCAACTTCTAGTCCTCATTTTCCGTCCTCCCTCACATCCTGGACCTTGCCAAGAAGGCCCACTTTCAACTCCACCTCCTCAAACACCAACACATGAAGCACATCATAAAACATCTCCCTCCTTTCCAACAACACCACAAACACGTGAACTTCACATAAAGCATATACAACGGACATACATCACCCACACTAGACACATCCACCACTACTGATGTCAGCCGCACGCTAGGTGCACCAAGAACTCGTTAAAGGAGATGGGGCAGTTCCAACCTCCATGCAAGACAACAAAGGCAAGTGGAAGCCATATGTCTTCATTCTCGTACACAGCACGATCGTACCTTCCACTAACTAGCACTCCTCCCTGGAGAACAACAACATGTCTAGCCAGGATCCTCAAAATCAAACTTCACTTCACCTTGAATGGGATGCTATCCCTACGCTTCACTTCACCTTGAATGGGACGCTATCCCTACACTTCACTTCACCTTGAGTGGGACGCTATCCCTACACTTCACTTTGGATTGAAGACACTACCTTCCTCCTTTGGGATGCTATCCCTACACTTCATTTCAAATAGACCGGGAAGCTATCACTACACTTCACTGCAAATGGAGTGGGACGTTATCCCTACCCTTCACTTCACACTTCAGACATATTTGCATTTCATACCAACATTCAACAACGGCAACTTACTATTGTACCTCTTCATGCATTGTCCTTAACATCTCATGAGATAATACACACAACACAGACTCAATACTTCACAATGTTACTGCTAAAAGTCCATGTTGCATTCTAGAAACCTAACTTCAAAAGGTTAAGTCTATGTCACACTCATGTTCATGATATTCACCATGCCCCATTTGCACCATTGACATATTTAACATTGCTCCTAAATGTCTGTGGGTGCTTTGCACCCCTTAGCCTGTAAATCCTCAAAAGAGTTATAGCTAGATTATAACATACACTCTCCACTTCTAACTATATATTTATTCTCCTTAACCTTCAACTCGCATAATCAACCCTTACATACGCGTACACTCCATACTTGTGCATTTTAAATAACGTTTAACCACGTGTGTACTTAACTCCATTCATCACAGTCTCATTCCCTATATCCTCACTATGCCAAAAAAAGGATACATATGCGGAAGATTAGCTTCACTCTGTGCACCTTGAGGTAAAACAACATTGCCCCTATTCGCCTTTTGAACGGCGTGACATCCAACGAAAACATCTCAATTTGCTGCTCTAATACTCCGGGACCGGCATTACATCACATGCCAGCGTACAGTACCTCATACAAAACTTATTCTCTCGACTGTCCCACGTCGGGTAACCAAATCCTCTCACAGCACACATGGTACTCTCTCGGGCAATGACACTGGTCTGACCACTGTTCCCCTTTAATAACCGTTTTTCATGGAAGTGGGCCTACCTTCACTTCTCCGCCGCTATAAGTCTATCGTTCAACATAGACAGTCATGATTCTACGTAGTCTCCGACATTCTGTTGGGTGCCTTACTCGCGCACTCCCTACAGCTGCTGAAAACGGAACTTCCTTCTTTAACTGCTTCGGAAGCAACGGCGTAACACTGGCAGTTAATCGCCACAAAACGTAAATAACCTACACTCGCAGGTCAGACACCTTCGCCGTCTCCCCCTGCTGCTAATGTGACATTACACACTTTGAAACAGAGCTTAGGATATCTCTTCTGACCAACGGTCATAACACGACCCCTCTAACACAAAAAGGTACTGCAGAGCGTTTTCTTGCTTGACAATCAGCCACACTTTGTTATCAAAAGTTTCGTATTGTCCAGCGGCTTCCTCATGGGCAAAACATACACACACAACACCTTGGCACCATTTAAATTTCTGTGTTACTTCTCAGCGTACACATTTCTTTACTTCTACGGTTAGGCTTTATGGGCATCAGCTTCCCCTTTTGGCTTATTGGGCACTACTTCACATTTCACCTTAAGGCCCAAAACCTTTCTTAAGCCCCTGAGAACAGCTATCCCTCCAGCTTATGGCTAGCTGATCCCTCCTGTTACGGGACTTTCTTCCTATTGGTACTTTTGTCCCTTTACTACGGGAACCTCACTGAGATCAACACTGCAGAGGAGCTTCTTCTCTCCTTTTGGTGCTACGCTGGGTGTTTCTTAATTTCTTTACTTCTCAACCCTCCTGCGATTTGCCTCTGCTTCACGACTTCAGCCTCTTGGAGCCTGCTTCTTCACTTTTTGGGGCTTCACTTCACTTTTGGGGCTTCACTTCCCCATTCACTTTGCCTCTGATTCTACATCATAATCTTTGCCCCATGTTTCTGCACAGGTGCTTCTCCCTTGTTAATGCCCTGGGTGATGGGACTTACTTCTTATCTTTGGGGGGCAGGGTTCCTCTCCTTTTCTTCTGCTGCTCCCCCCTCAGCAGATCTCTTCTTCCTCTTGCACACATGTTCTTGGTATCCTCGTCGCCAGTGAAATAATGTACCTCTGTGGTCTTCTGTAGCTTCTTACATAGGCTTTATTACAGGTTACAACAAGATATTAAGCATAGACCCACTGGGTCCCATCACCCAGGCTCAACTCACCTAAGCCGGAACCCTGATGCTACATTCAACACCAAACATTCCACTACCTCACATCAGCATTCCATCCATACAGAACAAGTACTTCACAACACATCTCCCTCATTTCCAACAACACCACAAACACATGAAGCACATAATAACTCCTCTCTTACCAAGTTATCTCTGCTAGGCACTTAACCGCTGATTGCAACTTACTCCCTAGCACTTCCCTCAATGGAACTCTTAGCACTTATCCACCTTCCCACCCCTTCTGTCTTCTCTGCACTTGCACGCTCTGAATGCTTACAAAGCCTGCTAGGACTACCTCTTTCTTTCTCTTCATTTTTGTTGTATTTGCCTTCATTCCCATGTTCCCTCCCCGTTTCCCTGCGGGCACTTAGAAACACAATTTACTTGATTTATAAGCACCTTACAAATGCACAATAAATAAATAAAATAACTAAATGATTGGGTTAACGAATGGTTTAGTAGTAATGTGGGGCTAAGTAGGCCATTTAGCCACTACTCATCCTGGCAGCAGTAGTAATTTTGTCGCTCTCAGAGGGAAAACCCTTCTCGTGGTTCCCCTCTACAGAGCAGAGCAGACCTGTCAGAGAAGTCTTCCCTTCTACAAGGTCCAGAGTCATGGCCCTGTGACATGGCCATCCAGAATAGCTCTGTTCTGTAGGCTTGATCCAAGGCTGAATAATACTATTTGCATCAGAGATGCAACTAAGCATTGTCGACCTCTGAATCTATGAGAAGAGCTAGACCGTTGGAATAGCTGAAATCTCCAAAAGGTGGCACAATCTGACTCGAGTCCTTGTAGCCTGTATACTTCAATGAGATCACCAAAGCTGTCAGCTGCCTGCTGGCTCCTAGGAGCATGAGGAAGCCAGACTGCTTCGGGCTTGTGCCCTGTGTGGTACTCAGTTGGTGCGAGAGAATAAGAGACAGAGGGAACGAAGGTAAGAATAAAGACATTAGGGCCAGGAGCTACCATCCATGCAATGGCGCAGCCCGAATGAAAAATAACATTGCGTATCAAGACAACCCAAGAAGAATGCCTTTTTTGAGAGCCCTCTGTGTGTAGCCTAGCAGAAATGAAACACCTGGTAACTGCACAATCACATTTTCTGCCGTCTGACATCTCATTGAACGGCTTCAATGTCTGGCGTTTGGGTTATGCATATGTAAATACATTTATGAAAATGAATACATTAATAGATTGAGATGCACAATTGGCTTATTGACAGCTCTTAATAGTTTATTAAAACAAACAGGGCCTCATTATAAGTTTGCCGGTCTGGGAACTACCGTCAGAGACGTTTTTATGGGAGGGCAAAAGGGGCACTTGCCCAGGGCCCCCACCTTGGAGGGGGGGCCCACAAGGCTATCTGATCTGAAGAAGTAAGATTCCATTGTTCACCATTCTTAAATAGTACAGATCAGGATATTTTATGGGGTGCTGCTGAGGGTCTAAACCCATTGACCTTCTGTTTTGACAAGTACATTCTGCCTTGATCAATTCATCATGTATTGCTTTTTGTGTTCACTGTGGTATACATAGTTTGTATGTTCCTTACGGCAAAACTCTGTAGCATTCTTTACTTCCTGTGGGAATTATGTTGATCATGTGCAATAGGCCATGGTTAAATGCATATTCATAAATTGAGTGCCACAGTCGTTCAGAAGTTAGCTCAGCGTGTGAAGCACCCATGGCAGTGATATGTGCTCGAATGCACAATTAGAATATCATATTCCAGCAAGGCTGGCTGAGCAATTTCCTATGTCTGAAGTTTATAAACCTGCCTGCATACGTACTTGGGTTTGCAGAACAACATCTGCTATTATCCGCAATGTACCTGCACCAGCTAGGGATTGCTATAAAAACTAAGATATCATCCGTATGGTGAAGGTCTAGAAATTGGTTTGTTCAGATGGGGTGTTGTAAAACCTAGGTAATCGCCTCCAACGATGGCACAAAATGTCAGTCCAAGAGGTCAATAAGTATCCAAATTCGAGACTATGGAACGAAAGCGGTCATGCTTGTATCCTGGATTTGCCAGCAGACGATAGTGTTCCTGGTCAAATAATCTAATATATCTTACATTACTGTGCTGTCTTCTGCGAGGTTTGCCTTCTTGCATGGTGCTGGTATAGTTTTGCCCATTATTTGATCATTCTTCTCATGAAGGCCATTTGGGTGGAAGGGATGGTAGACAGAAGAGAGCAGACCATATATTGCAGGTCTCAGGCGAGCATATTTTAAGGTCTGCTTGTTTGACACAAAAACTGTTTGCTTTTTGATAAAGACAACGTTTTTTATGCACATTTATAAATTAAAATGCCACAAGTCATTGTTTTGGAAGTATAAAGCTAAATACAAAAGACAAACCCAGATTAAATCTGTTAAATGACATAGATTGGTATGCTAGTTCTCCAGCATTGGATCTTTCATGGATTCACATGCTTAGAATATTCCCCGTCGTCAGACTGGGAACCCTCGGTACACATATATATAGTCATTTCCAATAGGAAAACTTCTGCCCTATCCCCGTCTGCGTCCTCTACGGGGCCGCCCACGTACGCCCCGTTGGACGTGATGGTATATAAGCCCCGCCCCCGCGGGTCCCTTCAGATTTCAACCGTCTCCAAAGATAGTGGGATCTCCTCGTGTATTTTCTTCAAATACTTATCGATTGTTTCTAACTCCTGCGAGTTGGTCTGTTTGGTCCGCTTCCAACTCCTACGAGTTTTGTTAGTTAATCTGGCAATAATGTCGGGTAAGCCTCTTTTCCGCCCGTGTGCCACGTGCGGTCTAAAGAAGGTTTATGAAGGGGATGGCCACCTTGACTGCATCTACTGCCTTCACCCCCACCACTCGGCGGACCAATGTGATATCTGCAAGGGGTTTTCCCAAAAAACCCTGAAGGACCGGAATCGGCGACTGGTCTCGTGGCTGAACGACGGCGCTGGAGCGTACCCTCAATCGGAGGTAGGATCGGTGCGCAGTATCGCCTCAGCGAAAACATCAGAAGCCTCCCGACGCTCACATCCGTCGGAACCTCCGGCCAAAAAATCACGGCCTACGGGGAAGGACGTGCCTCGAAGTCATTCCTCTAAGGCCTCATCGAAAGAATCGACGAAGAAATCATCTTCCTCTTCTTCTTCGTCAAAGAAAGACAAGGACAGGCCAAAATCCTCCTCGAGCGATCAGAAAAGATCAGCTACGAGTAGAGAGGCGGATAAACACAGGGAGAGCTCCGCGAAGGCGGGACCGCCTAAGCCACCTGCAGGCCTTCCGTCGACGACGACGATGGCGACGATCCAAGTGCCCACTCCGTCACAGTCCCCCGCCTTTCAAACGGGCTCATCGTCGACGACGATTCCCTCGTCGACGGAGTTCCAGGCCTGGAGGCCAGAAACGTTCGACATGGGGCTACCCGACACGCTGCTACAAGAACAGCCAGTTTCGATCGCCTCCAAAGAGGACGACGGCTTCAGAATAGTGAGCCCGGAAGACCTGGGGCTACGGCCCAGATTTCCTTCTGGTGCAACCTGCTCTCAAGTTTTCACCCAGCCTCCAAACGCCCAGGCTACTCTCTCCATGGAGGTACTTTCCTCCTTACACTCGCTCTTGAAGTCCCTGGACGAAAGGCTCCCGCCTGCTCCGACGACTCCCCTCGTCGACGAGCCCGGACCTTCACACCGCCCGACTAGATCGGTCGTGGGCCCAACTGCTCCAACAGTCCAGGAAGAAGGTGAGCTCTCGGACTCCCTCTCTGAACAGGGGTCAGCTTCTAATATCTCCCTCTCGCCGTCGAGAGACCCGTCATGGGTTTCGGATGTGGAGGTGGATCCTCCGAAAAGTCCCATTCACCCATCTCCACCGGACGACATAGGGGCCTTCCATTCCATGATGGAAAAAGCCTGCAAGGAGTTCGGTTTGACCCAACAAGAAGAAAAGAAGGACTGCTTCCTCTTTGACCACATGGGCAAGAATAGGCGTTCCGTTTTTTCGATACCGATACTGGACCACGTATGGAAAGAGGGCGTCCAAACCATGCGACATCCATTCTCGGAACCTGCGGTCAAAGGCCGCGTAGAGAAAAAATTTAAAGTTCCAGATTCGACGCCAAAATGCCTCTCTGCGCAACCCACGCCTGACTCGGTGGTATCGGCGGCGGCGACGAGAAAGGCAAAGGCCCAGCATAAGTGCTCTACCCCGCCGGACTCCGAAGCTAGACGCCAAGACGCTTTCGGTAAGAAAATCCTGTCAGTGGGAGCGTCAACAGTGAAAGCAGCGAACTCCCTGGCAATCATGGCCAGGTATGACAGGGAGATGTGGCACAGACTGGCACCCATTTTGGACCACCTCCCCGAAGAACACAGAAAATCAGCCATGTCCCTAGTTCGTGAAGGAGAAGAAGCCTCGAACCATGCTATCAATATAGCGGTGGACCTGGCAGACTCGGGGTTCAAACAAATTAACAATGGAGTGGTTCTACGACGCCAGGCCTGGCTCAAATGCACCAACTTTAGACCCGAGGTGCAATATAAGGTCGTCGACATGCCTTTCGAAGGTGACCACCTGTTTGGCGAAAAGGTGGATGAGGCCTTGAAAGGAATGAAGGAGGACTCTGAGACGGCGCGCTCGCTGGGCTCCCTCCAAAGCGGTAAGCCCTTTCGTTCCTTTCGCCCCTTTAGAGGAGCTACGGGAAACGCACGATTTGCGGGATCCAGGGATAGAGCATTCGGGAGGTCTTCATATCCGTCCCAAGGTTATAGACGCGCCTCACAGTCCTCGACCCGACGCAGAAATTTCCAGGCCTCTAAGAGACGCCCCACTTACTCGTCGTCGACGGGAAAACAAAAAGATCAACAATGACGTTCTAGGAGGGAGAGTGTCAAGTTGCGTCGAGGAATGGGAGTCTATTACGACAGATCGGTGGGTTCTGGACACGGTGAGACTGGGACATTCCCTAAGATTCAAATCCAGACCTCCAAAACGTCCACCGATATGCCTGTCTCAACCACACCTAAGCGTCTTGCGTCGAGAGGTTGCGCTCATGCTAAAAAAAGGCGCCATCGAGTTAGTACCTGCCTCACAGAGAGGCTTAGGGGTTTACTCACGCTGCTTCGTAGTAAAGAAACCAAACGGGAAGTGGCGCCCCATCCTCGACCTACGGGACCTCAACAAAACCCTGCTGAGTCAAAAGTTCAAGATGCTTACTCTACAGGAGGTAATCAGATCGGTCCAAAAGAACGATTTCCTAGCGTCTCTGGACCTCCAAGATGCGTATTTTCACATTCCGGTGCGCACTCACCACAGGAGGTTCCTGAGGTTCCTAGTCGGCCAAACACACTACCAATTTACTGTGCTCCCTTTCGGCCTGAAGTCCTCCCCAAGAACCTTTACAAAGTGCCTAGCACCCGTAGCAGCCTGGCTGCGGAAGGAAGGGCATCACGTTTACCCGTACCTCGACGACTGGCTCGTGAGGGGATCCTCCCCAGCGTCGACCAACGACAGCCTATTGACCACCTTGCGACTGCTACAGCGTCTGGGATTTGCAGTGAACTACGAAAAGTCTTCACTAAAGCCCTCGAAGAGCTTGAAGTTCCTAGGTGCTCAATTCGACACCCACACGGGACTAGTGAAACCATCCCGGGAAAGGTTGTTGAAAATCAAACACCTGACAAGCCAACTTCGTTCACAGAGAAGGTTGTCAGCAAGAAAATATGCGGCTCTCCTCGGCTCCATGGCATCGTGCATCCACCTAGTCGCGAACTGCCGGTTGTTCATGAGACCTCTACAGGAGTTCCTATCAGACAGATGGAAGCAGGCCACAGGCCGCTGGTCGGACAAGATAATAGTCGACGACGAACGAGTTATCAAAGCCATCCGATGGTGGAAAGTGGCGCGCAACCTGGACAGAGGGGTCCCCTTGCAGGAGCCGGAATTTCAGAACACCATCATTACAGATGCCTCTCTGTCGGGCTGGGGAGCACACATGTCACGTCACCAAACCCAAGGCAGGTGGTCGTCGACCGAATCTCGCCTACATATCAACGTCCTGGAGCTAAGAGCGGTGAGATGGGCCCTGAAATCTTTCCTCCCACACATCAAGGGGTCAGAAGTAAGAGTGCTCACGGACAATACGACAGCTATGTTCTACCTGATAAAACAGGGTGGCACCAGATCCAGGACCCTCTCGAAGGAAGCTCAAAAGATCTGGCATTGGGCTTTAAAACACCACATCTCCCTAGTAGCATACCACCTACCGGGAGCGAAGAACTTACAGGCGGATTCCCTGAGCAGGACGATGTCACAAATACACGAGTGGGAGCTGGACTCCACTCAACTCGGGGAAATCTTCGAAAGATGGGGGACCCCGTCGATCGATCTCTTCGCCACGGAAAGAAACCGAAAATGTGCTCAGTTCGCGAGCAGATGGCCCCAAACAGACTCCCTGGGGGAAGCGTTCTCGTTTCCGTGGACAGGCAAGTTCCTCTACGCCTTCCCTCCATTTCCCCTCATACGGAGGACGATCCAGGGGATCCACAGGTACAATTGCCGGGTCATCCTAGTGGCCCCGCGCTGGCCGAGGCAACCATGGTTCTCAGACCTCCTTCATCTGTCGCTGGATCAGCCGATACCATTCAGGAAAGTACCGAACCTCCTGTCCAGGGACGAGGGGACCGTGTGGCACCACAATCCGGACAGCCTGAACTTAACTGCATGGCTCCTGACTTCTCGGAGTTCGGGAACCTAAAAGTCTCGACTGATTGCCGAAGGATTCTGCAGGCGGCCAGAGCCCCGTCCACTAACAAATCATATGCAAGCAAATGGAAAAGGTTTTGTATATGGTGTCAAACACAACAAAATATACAACCTTTGGAAGTAACTCCGGAGCAAATCCTCCCGTATCTTCTTCATCTTGCGGAAAGCGGACTGTCATCATCGTCAATCAAAGTACACCTGGCGGCTGTTTCAAGATTTACCAGAAGAAGACAGTCCCCTCCACTATTCAGTGACAGGCTAGTGAAGCATTTCATGAAGGGTCTGTTTAGAACCTTCCCTCCGGAAAAACGGTTCCCACCGTCGTGGAGTCTGAACACGGTTCTAGCTGCCTTAATGAAGCCTCCCTTTGAGCCAATGTCCTCTTCATCTCTACAATTTCTATCTTGGAAACTCGCGTTCCTAGTTGCCATCACTTCGGCTAGAAGAATGTCGGAACTACAGGCATTGGTCATAGACCCTCCATATCTGAGGTTCTTTAAGGACAAAGTTATTTTATCAACTAACCCTTCATTCATCCCAAAAGTACCGTCGGTCTATCATAAGCACTCGACCCTGGTACTCCCTACTTTCTTTGCATCTCCTTCGTCGACGGCGGAGAAGGCTCTTCACACTCTGGACGTCAAAAGGGCACTAAAATTTTACCTACAAAAAACGCAAGATATCAGAACCACCAGACAGCTATTCGTCGCCTACGGCCCCTCGGCTAGGGGTAAGGCTATCTCCAAACAAGGTCTGGCTCGCTGGGTCTCCTCGGCGATTACCCTGTGTCATTCCAAGGCCGGGAGACCTCTACTGCATCGTCCCAGAGCCCATTCCACGAGATCGACATCTTCCTCCGTGGCTCTATGGGCAGGAATTCCGCTGACGGACATCTGCCAGGCGGCGGCATGGTCTGTTCCGCACACGTTTACGCGCCACTACTGCCTGGAAAAGCAGCACGCGGATGAGGTACAAATGGGAAGGGCAGTGCTTCGCCACCTTTTTCAATGAGGTAAGCCAAAGTTTCAAGTAAAATGCTGCCTATTATTATTATTATTATTTGGCCTCAGCTGGTTTTTCGGAGTGTATACATGGAGGTGCATAGTTTATTGACCTAAACATAAGTGGTTGGGTAGATATGTGCGCAAGGGGTGCATACTGAGTCATATGACATAGCATTGTATGGCGAAAATCCGTTTCGTATCAGTATAAAAAGTTGTTGCTTACATACATGGTGTAAACGGTAGTGTTTGGGGGTGTCTCTACGACTGTAAGTTACATTGCACTCTCACCTCCTTCTTGATGTTACTGCTTTACAATCTATTCTAAGCATGTGAATCCATGAAAGATCCAATGCTGGAGAAGGGAGTAGTTTCTTACCTGTAACTCCATTTCTCCAGCATTGGTATCTTTCATGGATTCACATGCGCCCTCCGGCCTCCCCGGACTGCAATGTGGAAGATTGGTATGCAAGCAAGTTTTCCCCCCGTTATCTTGGAGGGGTCGAAATCTGAAGGGACCCGCGGGGGCGGGGCTTATATACCATCACGTCCAACGGGGCGTACGTGGGCGGCCCCGTAGAGGACGCAGACGGGGATAGGGCAGAAGTTTTCCTATTGGAAATGACTATATATATGTGTACCGAGGGTTCCCAGTCTGACGACGGGGAATATTCTAAGCATGTGAATCCATGAAAGATACCAATGCTGGAGAAATGGAGTTACAGGTAAGAAACTACTCCCTTCTTATATACATCCCTTGATGATGGAGAGTATGAAGCTAGAATCATTCTCATTTTGCATAATACCCTTCTATAATATTTTGTATACAAATGGTCATGTTTGGTAATGTGATTTGTGTACTTTCCAAGTCTTTTCTTTATAAAATGTTATTGTTTTAGTTCATGGTAAGAACTGGAAAAGAAAGTGTTCAAATGCAGCAATTGCAGAGTTGGCACAAATCCCAGCTTCACCCCTTCAACCCTTAACCAATGTGTGATCCTGGGCATCTCATTTAATCTTGTATTGCCTAACCAATATTGTCAGTCCCTAAACCTTTCAAAATTGTGAGCCGTTGAGAGTGATTTCCTTCTCATGGTATGATCTTCATAAAAGCCTTATTCATGGTTTTAACATACATTACAGCCTGCTATGCGGTCCTTGAATTTTGCAATATTGGCAAGTAGAAAATGCTGAATCAGCAAGAATGAAGACTCTGCTTTACTTAAAACAGATTAGGAACAGTGTGAGCAGAAGTGCTTAACATTTCAGAATCCCCGCTCACGGCATCACTTCCAAAGGAGAATGATAACACTGGTGCTGCCAGTATTTCCTTGGCAGGCGATTCTTAGGTAAAGGATGCTAGGCTTGAGTTGACTGGAATAGTGTCAAACCCCATGTTGAAGTGCGTCTGAGAGACAACATTTTCTCTGTTATTTTTTTTGCTTTCCCACAACTCGCTAAGCCATCTATACAAAGGCTAGGGCTTAACCTCTACATGAGCATTGAAACTAGGTAAATCGTGCTCTGTCCTGAATATGGGGCAAAATCACTTGATAAAAGGCTACAGATGATCAGCGTTTTATGTACATGTTCATAGACAGTGTATCATTTCCAGTGAACACTGCGATGGATTGATTTTCCTTTATTAACTCACGGCCAGGGTGCTCTTACCACAAGTTCCATCCAGCCTGTGGAATGGGTGATTATGGCTATTAGCACCTCAGGTTTGCAATCCGGAAACCCAGGGTGCGAAGAGAAATGTATTTTCTTTCAATGAAGGGACGCATTGAAAGAAAATACTTTGTGAAGATGGCGGCCAGCAGCAGCAGAGGCGTAGCCAGGTTCGTCTAACCAGTGGGGCCCGAAGTTAATGTAGTTGTGCCCACCATAGTGACATTAACATCTGTAAATTCCCAGCGTGTGCATTTACCGATTTTTGGTGGTCCTCGCCTGCTCCAAGATGGTGGGGCAGGGGAAACAGCTTCCAGGTTCCTTGGAACACAGGCTTGGATCGTGGAATCCAAGCAACCTGATTGGTTGCCCTCCCACCCCGGGTGATAATTGAAAATCTTGTAACTTAACAATGTGCATTCCTTTTTAAGAAACTGTGTACACGGTTTCTGCATATAACAAAAGACTGGGACACTGTCCTTGATAAAGGGCTGTTATGGACAGCTTTCTGCTTTTCTGTGCTCTATTTTTGGCCTCCACCAAGATATGTGCATTACACTTCTTGCTCCATCCTCAGTTAATTTGTACAATGGATAAGAACCACCTCTGCAGTTATAAGTTATAACCACACCAGTAATACGTGTGAGGCCATGGGCTGGATTGAGTTACAATTGTAGTTTGAAATGTAAAGGCTGTCAGACATATAGTAAATTCTGAATGGATGCTGGAGGGTTGCACTTACGTTTGCATATTGCCATACCGTGCCTTTTTGCATTAAGGCAAAATGCGGCATCTTGCCACTTTAATGTTTTTAAACTAAGAATCATAGTTCTTGCCAGTAGCATCATATGTATAAAACATATAGGGCTCCATTATAAGTTTGCCGGTCTGGAAACAAGGGTGCCAGTAAGCTCACCAGCACCCTTGTTTCCGGATCGGCAAACTCTTGTGTCTGCCTGCCGTGGCCGCTGTGCCTGACAGGTCTGACCCTGCCGGGCGCAGCAGCCATGGTAGGCATACCGGTCACGGAAGCGCTGGCACCAGGAATGGGGATTTAAATTTTACCAGCGCCTGACTTCCCGCGGCCAGACTTGTAATCGCCTGGTGGCACCGGGAAGTCAGACGGCGGTACATTTTTACAAGTACTGCACTTTTAACCCTGTACTGCACTTTCCCCGCTCTCTTTCCCCCTTGCACTTCTCCCTTTCCCCTCTACCCTTGCGCGATCTGAATGACACCTGGCCTAGTAGGATTGTTGTCTGTCTCCCCGTGTTCCCCCCTGCCTCGTCGCGCCTTGAAACACTTGTGTATAGGCGCGTTACAAATGCCATATCATATCATATCCGGCGGCAACCCGCCGGTAGCACCGGCAGGGTTACTGCCAGACTCGGAATGAGGCCCATAGTCTGCATGAAGAAGGTTCTGTATGTAACCCTTGGATTGTGATTTGGAATTCTGACATTTTCCAAAATTAAGCTGCAGAGGTTTTAGAAATTGCACCCTTCTAAGACATTTTTGTGAAGATTAGCTGTGTTGTCATATTGGTTCTATAGGGAAACCAACAGTGCAATGTTATCAGACACAGTGAGGGACTGCTCCGGTGCCTTCACTGTTAAGTGATGATATCCTTTATTCAAACCAACCAAGACAAATAGTGGGTTGTTCAGGAAATTAGGTATCAGACATGTATGCATGTGTTGTTCGTTCATAACATACCCACTGCAATACAATCGCTTCAAGGTGCCCCTAGTAGGAAGGGGTCGGGGGATCGAGCATAAAAACAGTAGACATAGAAAGAGGGAGCAAACAGACCAAAGACAGCCATGGAGTATTCATATCAGAAATGCCTAAGTAATAGGGGGGTGGCATACTGATAGATGTGTAAGTAAGTTGTACATGCACTAATTTAAGGATAATAACAAATATCTGCTGAGGATAAAAGCAAGCTAAAAACATAATTGAAAGAAATATATGTCCAGGATTCATGTCGGCCGAGAAAAGAGCAAGCTGAGAGGTTATTTTCCAGAACATAATTTAGGTGTACATATGGCATCAAGAAGCAATTCATAGATCTGGGGGAATTTACATTAATAAACAAGTCAAATGTCAAAAGGATTTTTTTGAGATGACTTCAAACTTCTATCTGAGATTCATCACTTCTGAAGACAAGAGGGAGGTTCTATATGGTGGTCCAACAACGGAAAACATTCTTCCTTCATGTCTCCTTTTCTTGGCTGCATGGTCTGCAGGTACCCTGTAGCATGCCTGGTGGATCGAACACAGTGCTTTGAATTTAATTTCGAAGGGATTGTGTCCTCCGACGTATTCCTTATCTTTGATAATACGTTTCCAGCTTGCTGGCCTCAGAATTTTTTTCTGTAGAGGGCGCTGCGCGTCGATGTCCGCCGAGTCGATGTCCCTCGACGGCCACCGTATCGGCGCCGACGTCACCATGCGCATAAATAGCCACGCACTGCATCCGTTGCTCAGTTCTGTTTTTCCGCGCTTTGTGGGGCCTCGGAACGTCGTTGCTCAGTTCAGTCAGGATAACCCTCTATATCTACTCGAATAAATACCAACTCGTTCTCGATGGCATCTTCATCGGAACCAACGACGCCGCGATCCGGCTTCAAGAAATGTCGAGAGTGGGGTAAAAAAATGTCGATAACGGATCCATCTGCTTGTGGTGCTTGGGAGCTGAGCACCATTGTTCAGAGTGTGAGGACTGCATGTCCATGACGGCGAAAGCCTTGAAGGAGCACAAGGGGAAGCCCGAGAGAGGTAAGTCAGTCAAAACCTCCTCGAAGGTTTCTTCGGCTGAGTCGAGGCATTCGTCTCCTCGCCGTCGAAAACATTCCCATTCTAGATCTCGAAGTAGCTCCCACCATTCGTCGAGATCAAGACACTCAAAAAAGAGACGTCGAAGATCCCCTTCCTCGTCGTCTTCTGTTTCCCCAGAAAGGGTCTCCTGTCCCACAAAACACAGCTCTCAGGCTGAGTGGGAGGAATTCAGAAAGAAAATGTTAAGCGTCTTCGAGAAAGCGGCCTCGCCCCCCTCGAAGACAGCTGAGGGTGATACCCCGGGTGAAAAACCCAAAAAATCAAAACGCTGCGAGTCACTGCACCCGGCGAAACATTCCACCCGAGAGCGCCACGAGCCATCGGGTAAGAAGGCACCATCTTCGACACCGTCGTTGAAGATTCCTTCGACGCATGGATTGGCGCCATCAACGCCGTTTTCGAAGGGTTCTTCGACGCATCGGTCGATCGAATCGATGCCATCGTCGACGCCGACATCGACGCCGATGAAGGAGAAGACCAAGGCTACTCCACAGCCAACGGTGGTTCCAAGGGCCTCCAGCACGACGCCGAGACCGTCGTTGACATCCTTGAGTAGGATCCCGATCCTCTCGAGTTCTTCGAGACCTCTTCCAGTCTTCTCGACACCGTTCTCGGCGCCTTCGAAGCCGGTCAGATCGGCGTCGACGACATCGACGTATTCTCGCCCAATAATGACAAGTTTGGCTCCTTCTACCTTAGAGATGGGTTTTACACCATTTCAGAGGTCAGAGTACCCTGGACTATCTTCAATTTATGAAGAGGGGGAAGATTCTGAACAGGAAACATTTGGGTTGCAGAGGACCACACTGCCTATTTCAGAGGATTTCACCTCTGAGGAAAGAAGGTTGAAGGACCTACAGGAGTCACTACATGAGGCAAGTGGGCTGGACACTTCCCCAGAAGTGGAATTTTTTAAGCCAGACCCAGGGGAACATGCCGAAACACCCTATAGAACCCTTACGGCAAGAATTATTGAATTTATGGGTTGGTCTGCGCCTTCGCTTGTTTTTCAACAGGATGACCTGATAGACATATTAGATAAAGGTCCACAGGAGGACCCTGTGGTCCTCTACCATGCAGCCTTACAAAGGAAAATTACATCTAATTGGGAAACTCCTGAAGTTATCCCTGCGGTCAATAAAAGATTGTCAGTCAAGTATAGGGTAGCGGCTGCTGACCCTGAATACTTATCAAAACACCCGACTCCAGAGAGCCTGGTGGTCCAAGCAGCAACTTCATCTAGCAGTAGGACCGCTTACCCTACTGTCCCACAGGATAGAGATGACAAGAGGTACGATTCTATGGCGAAGAAAGTCTTCTCTGCTTGTAGTATGGCGTTGAAGTCCATCAACGCCACCTGTACGCTCACCAGGTTCAGTCACATACTGTGGGAGTGTGCTTCATCAGCAGCTGACTGCATACCCGAAGGAGAGGAAAAGGAAGCCTTTCTTAACATTATTAAAGATGGCAAAGATGCCATGTGCGAATCACTTCAAACTGGCATCGATTCCGCTGACAGCATCAGCAGGGCCATGGCGGCAAGTACAACAATCTGCAGGCATGCGTGGTTGCGAAAGTCTGGCTTTGCTCCAGATGTACAGGACAGACTTTTGAATATGCCCTTTGACGGCTCTTTGTTATTTGGAAAGAAGGCTGATGACAGTCTGGAAAAGTTGCAGACATCTAAAGCAGCAGCAAAATCGTTAGGAGCTGCAATTCGCCAAACTCCTTTTCGCCCCTCAGGAGCCTCTGGAAGAGGACAGTCCTTTCGCTATTATTCTGCATTCGGGAAAGGCAGAGGACAGCCGGCTCAAAGAGGCCAAAGAAGACCTACCCGAGGTGGACGGGTCAAAAGTACTAAAGCCGCAGCAGCAGCAGGTGCCTCTTTACCCTCGGCATCTGCATCAGCCGCCCCCAAACCGCTCTGAGGCCTCTCCACACAAAACACCTGTACGGGGCAGGTTAACTCACCATCTGACAGAATGGCAGGCTATAACGTCAGATGCTTGGGCATTGGAGACAGTTGCCCTACCCTTTCTACACATCCCTCAGAGTCATCCACCGGGGCACAGCTCTCTAAAAGTTCCAGATCCGCTCCTCTTGCAGGAGATCATAGACCTGCTAGAGAAAGGTGCCATAGAACCGGTACCTGTAGCGGACAGGAACAAGGGCTGGTACTCCCCCTACTTTCTCATACCAAAGAAAGACGGAGGACTGAGACCCATCCTGGACTTATGAGAATTGAACAAGTTCCTCAGGAAGAACAAGTTCAAGATGGTAACTCTCTCTTAGATCCTTCAGGCCCTCGAGCTCCAGGACTGACTGGTATCTCTGGACCTTCAGGATGCTTATTTCCATGTGCCAATCCATCTCAAACACAGGAAATACCTGAGGTTCGCAATTGGCAACTCTCATTATCAATTTCGAGTTCTGCCATTTGGGCTGACCTCCGCCCCGAGGGTCTTCACCAAGCTAATGTCGGTAGTGGCTGCAAGTCTAAGGAGGGAAGGGATCCACGTCTACCCCTACCTGGACGATTGGCTGATCAGAGCTGTGTCTTCGGAACAAGCTCAGATCCAGCTAGATTATGTCTGCCACTTCCTTCACAAACTGGGCTTCTCCCTCAATTTAAAGAAGGCACAGATGATACCACCACAGAGACTCCAGTTCATCGAAGCGGTCCTGGACACTTCCCTGGGAAAAGCCTCGCCACCAGAGGTGAGGGCTCAAGATATTCTGCAGATGGTCAACAAATTTCAAAATGCCCAACATCTCCCAGCCTTCGACTTTTTGAGATTGCTAGGCCTCATGGCACCCTGCATCTTCCTTGTGCCAGAGGCTCGCCTGAGAATGAGATTTCTCCAGTGGGCACTAAGAACGGTCACAATACTCAGGAAGAATGACAGATCTCCTCCGGATTCCGGACAAGGTAGCCCACGACCTTCAATGGTGGGCCTATCCAGAGAACATCTTGAAAGGAGAACTGTTTTAGAAATCATGGCCGGAGATAACAGTAGCCACAGACGGCTCACTCACGGGGTGGGGAGCGCATGCCAACAACTTGACCATCAGCGGTCGTTGGTCTCCATCGGAGTCCAGACTACACATCAACCTATTAGAGCTGAGAGTGATCAGACTAGCACTGAAAGCTTTCCTGCCATCTGTACAGGGGAAAAATGTCCTGATAATGACGGACAACACCGTGGCCATGCGCTCCCCACCCCATGAGTGAGCCGTCTGTGGCTACTGTTATCTCCGGCCATGATTTCCAAAAGAGGAGGCGTAGGATCACTGCCACTGTGCAGAGAGGAAATGCAGCTCTGGTTTTGGGCAATTCGGGAAGGAATCTCTCTATCGGCAGTCCACCTAGCCGGAGAGAAGAACTTGACAGCGGACGCTCTGAGCAGGCAGAGCACAGCCTCCCATGAGTGGGAGCTAACTCAGGAAGTCCTTCAAGAGATCTTCGCCCTTTTGGAACCCCTCAGGTGGATCTGTTCGCTACAAGCACCAACAGGAAGTGCGATCTGTTCTGTTCAAGGGAATTTCCCCCCGAGAGGAGCTCTAGGGGACGCGTTCGTAGTGGATTGGGAGTTTCCACTCCTTTACGCGTTCCCACCAGTCCCTGTTATTCCTCAAATGATCAGGAGGTTGAGAAGATTCCGTAAAACCATGATCCTAATTGCCCCGGACTGGGCCAGGAGAACGTGGTACCCGGACCTTCTAGATATGTCCATCTGCCCTCCAATCCGTCTTCCACTCAAAGAGAATCTTCTCTCGCAGAAGGGAGGTCAGGTTCTCCATCCAGACACCAGAACCCTCGACCTTCACGCTTGGCTTCTGAAAGGGTGAGGTACAAGGATTGGGACCTCCCTGACGTCATGGAGGAGTTGCTTTCGGCCAGAAGGCCAGCAACAAAGTCTTTATACCGCTGCCATTGGAACAAATTTTGCAGCTGGTGTAGGGAAGAGAATATCGACCCTTTTTAATGTGGTACACCAACGGTATTATCGTTTCTACTCTACTTGGCAAACTCAGGCCTTCAAGTTGGCACTGTAAAAGGCTATCTCGCAGCGCTTTCTATCTTCAAGCGCACTGCGGAGGAACCATCGTATTTCAAACTACCTCTAGTGATAGAATTTCTCAGGGGATTAACTAATGTTTATCCTCCAAAACCATTCCAGGTTCCCTTATGGGACTTAAATTTAGTCTTAAACTTCCTAATGGGCACTCCATTTGAACCACTTCACTCTTGTTCGCTGAGATTTCTCACGCTTAAAACTGTCCTATTGGTAGCACTAACATCTGCAGTTCGGGCTGGACTTCCCCTTTTGGGGCGGGACCAAGTCAGATTTGCATATGGTCTTTCCCCTTCTGTAATGGCTTGGCAGGCGAAGAACAATGGTCTGGAGGGTTTCCCAGATCAATGCCAGAGGTAAGGATTTATTCTAAACCTTCCAGCCATCACCTCTTTTGTTTTGCTGCTTACACAAGAGGACAAATAAGGCTTCAAAACAGACTAGCTAGCACACATAGGAAATTCGATTTGAACACAGGCAACACATGAGCAAGAAAAATAAAAATGAATAGGGAGCATAATTCAAATCTGTGATCAGGGTATGATAGGGGAAGAAAGATAGAGTAGGAAAAACGATTTTTCAAAAGGTGAAAAGAAATATTTAGAAAAAACGAAAATGCAAATCCCACTAACTTTTTCTGGAGCTGGAAATGATAGGCAAGCTTTAAGCCATAAAAAAAAGAAGGAAAGGCAATGCAAAATCCGAGCATGATATGGGGAAGGGGAGTACTCTAGGAAAAACGCCTTTTAAAGGATGAAAAGACATTTTTAGAAAAACAAAATTGCAAATCACATTAATTTTGCTGGGACTGAAAATGACACACACGCTTTCAACAATGAGAAAGGCACATAGGAACCACGGTTTTTAGTGAAAAGGACAGGGGCAACTAACAGGAGGAAAGATCTTTATGTTCATCAAGGGGCACCAGGGCTTCACTGCAGGGACCATCAAGGGTTCTCCCTGTCCTCCAAATCAGCTACTCCAGCTCCCTGTGTCACTCCAAGACTAGGCCCAATTTCTGCAAGGATAGCTCCAGATTTTAGTCAATCTGCACACCTCGGATCTTGTAGAAAGACTCCTCAGTTGAGGAGGAGTAACCTATTTATAAGCCAAATGTCATCACTCCTGTGTTATCCTTATCGCACCACTGATAGGGCAGTGGTCAAGGTTTCCCTCCCCCTGTGCAAGCCGGTAGGTCCAGAGAATGGGTGAGTGATTTGAAAAGCCAGGGGAGGATACCCCATCAATCCATATGGCACAGAAAGGGGGTTGGATCTGGCTTTTGTACCTGGAAATCTCACATTTTAATAAATACCCTTTCTCATCAGATTACGCCACATATGCCAGCATATTCAGACACTACATTTGTTTGTGAATCAAGTGATCCGACCTAGCAGTTTGTAGTTTATTCTATTGCAGCGTCATGGTTTTTCCTCATTTATGGGCAACGTTTAATACTGAAAAATCGGGCATTCGATGGGCCGAATGTTTATCGCCTGTTGCACACTTTCTCACATTTTTATAATTTTCAAAGTTATGCAGCGGCCACAATCCATTTTTTTGTATAACATTTGTTATGTTGGTGTCACCAAAATGATTTTCGGTTGACCAGAAGCAGCTCATGAACAGCTTTTCATAGATTCGAACATGTATGATGTGCGATTAATGCTTCTCAAGTTATCCCTAAAATAGCATATCTCCTATTGTGTGCAATGAGTGTGAAACTCTGCCTTCACTCTGCTCCCTCTCATGGCAGAGATCTGGTTTTTAGCTCTGACATCAAGAGGGACCCTTTTGTTTAGGTTAGCCTACAGCTTCAAAGCCTAAATTACCATGTTTACGATGGCCTGAGTGCTTTTCGTCATAAAACTGGGTGAGCAGAAAATTCCTCAACTCATCTCCATGGCAACACAGCTTTGAACCCAGTTTCACTTGTGAGGGATTCACAGCCAGAATAGAAACTCACTGACAATGAATTCCCCTTCCTTTCTTCAGCTAAAATGGCCTCTTTAGCTTGCGTTTTGATTTGACATAAACTCTGGAAATACACTCCATTAATGATTAAAATATCACTGCAATGCTGTTCCCAGTGTACAAAGGTTACATGTGGACAGCGTAATCACACTTTTCAAGACTTTGATGCACATCTGGTTTTACCCAGTTTTACTTAAGGCAAAATCGAAATGTCTTTTGTAGTCCCAGCAGTGGAAAAGTGCCTTCAATTGACTGCAGCTTTTTAACCCAGTTCAGACTCCCAACATGACAGGAACCACATTTTGTATACATTTGGAGGGCATGTCTTTCATTTAAAAGGACAGCAGCTTTGAAAGTTATGATTTTGGTCAAAGAACAAAACTCCATTCTGCAGTGCAAATTTAGACACAATCTGGTCAACATGGTCTCAGCCTTTCCAGACCTTTCTCAAAAGTATCATGAGGTCTTCCCCTCATGTGTGGCAAGGAACATTTTCCGGCATCCCCAGGCTTAGATGCCTAAATTTGCTCCTTTGTGTTTGGGCAAGGGCCTCATTTTGCATGTACTCCAGCGCAGGCCTTTTACTGAGGGGCAGGTCCCCCCACCGACTCTGGCCTGTAGTTATGGCATTTTAGGGCTATTTCACCCCACAGAATCTGCTAAAAAACTTTGCAACTCGCAATGGGAGTTGTTGGGTAATTGTCCTTTTCCCGGCACCTTGGCTGTCCCCCATTACAGGGCAACAGTTCTCAGAACCTGTTTAGAGAAAGGACACCCTGCGGGTTCACTTTTGGGGTTGAATAGTTTCTGCTTCTAGGTCGGTCTCCATACTTATCCTTACGCAATCAGGGTCTTTTGGTACCATTTTTTCTTTGGGAGGGATCCCCCCATTTTTGAAAGAGAAGGTCTGCTTACCTAAATCCT
This sequence comes from Ambystoma mexicanum, assembly GCF_040938575.1. Classification (NCBI taxonomy): domain Eukaryota; kingdom Metazoa; phylum Chordata; class Amphibia; order Caudata; family Ambystomatidae; genus Ambystoma; species Ambystoma mexicanum. Next base: position 546,490,262 of record NC_090935.1, on the reverse strand, counting down.
CTAGGGATTCTTCTCTTTCAAAGGGGATAATCTGGAGTTCCTCCACAAAGTGGGTTCTTCTTTGGCCTCTCCTACGTACACTTTGCTCTTTGGGTTCTAACATTTTGGGGGTAGAAGAGACTCTTTCAGGCTGAGAGGTGTTTAGGGGTTCTGTTTGGGTGAGAAAGGAAGCTTCTTCAAAGGCTTGACATCGCCCCTCCACCCGGGCCCCCTCCTCCGGAACTTGTGGTTTGACAGAGGTTTCCTCTCATCATTACCCCCTGGGCATCAGACCTGGGTGTTTGGGAATTCTGGAAAGCAGGGTAAGGTTGAGAGTTCGACTGAGCCCCAGATCATTGGTCAGTTGCTGGAGCTGTCCCTCCAGTCACAAGACCATGTCTGGGTGGCAGGGAGATATCAAGTCATACCTCTGCTGCTCCTGAAAGGGGTAACTGTCCCTTCTGCTGGAGTAGCTTGGGTACTGGAAATTCCCCCCATAATTTTCCATCCTGAATCTCCCTTCTCCTGGGTTCAGGGATCTATTGTCCTGGAACCGGGGAGAGATTGTTTTGGAAGTTCTGGTTTGGGGGATATCTGTGGAAAGAATTCAGATTGGGAGGATGGAGTGATACTTCTCTACTGAGGGAATTTTGGAGAGAAGTTTCCCGGGGAAGTACTTACCTGATGAGTTTCCGCCCCCCTTTGGCCGGGGGAGTGTATACATACCCCAGAATTGGTTTAGTACCCTTGTACTTAGGACTTATGTTGCGGTAGGATCAGAGGGATCATTGTTCTGGGCCCATGCCTGACTACCATTTGATTGGGGTCCCTTCTGCTTTCCATTTTGATTGTTGGCAGGAGGGTTACTTTTAGGCCCCCGTCTCCAGATCCAATGGAGGGGTCATTTTTACCTCTGCCACGTTTTCAGCAGCAGGGGTGTTGGGTGGTTTGGGGGTTTTGACAGTATATTTAACTCTCAGCAGGCTTTTAGACCTCATAAATCCTAGTGGCCTGTTCAATCACCCAATCCAGGGTCCTATGCTCGTGAAAGTCATGCACCGACTGAGTCATTATGTATTTGGGGAGAGCATGGAAATAGGTAGTTATGAACTCCCTACTATTGGTGTTCACCCGCGTGAAGTCTGAGCAAATGCCTGCATTAACTCCTGCACAAACTCTGTAGGCACCTGATCTTCCCCACACTGCGAGTTATATGCAGCCTTACGGGCCTCTTATGGTTTCCTGTGGGTGGAAAAATGTTTCAGTATGGCCGCCTTATAAGTGGACCATTTATGATGATTCTGGTCCTCCAGTCCTGCAAAGAAACTGGAGTACTCAGGTGAGAATGTCCATTTGGCAAATGCTATAAAATTCCCATCATTCCTGATCTGGAATGATGCCATCATCTGCTCATAATGTTCCACGTGCTCCCATACCGAATACTTGGTATTATTGTGGTATGGGGTCAAGAAGCTCTTTATGGCTCTGATTTGTTGTCATGGCCACTAGTCAAGGGGCCAGTCCTTCCTCATCTCCGGGGTCCCATTGGACCCAGTCCTGGCGCCTCTGGTGCCAGGCTTATGTAAAAGTGTGCTCTGCACACTCTATGCCAAGGGTGTGCGCAGCTGGGCCAGGCGTGGCCATAGAACTGAACTGGAAGACACAGAAGGGCAAGGTGAAGCCAGAAAGCGGGGCTAAAGGGAGGGGCCTGAGCCAGCCTGTATAAGGCCAGCCCATCCACGTGCCTTCGCTTCGCGTTATTCTGCTTTCAGCAGCATAACGTTCTCTGCTGTGCTTACCTGCGCATCACTGGATTCCTGCAGCCCCATCCTGAAGATATTCCTGAGAGCGCTCCTTACCTGCAGTCTACCGCTACATCACCGCGTGCAACTTCCACCCCAACTACTCCATCGCTGAGGGCACTCCTTACCTGTTGCCAGCCTCTCCAACGCTGGGCGTGCATCTTACCTGCTGCCAGCCGCTACATCACTGGGCGCGCATCTTACCTGCTGGGTTATAGGTTAAAGGATCGAAAAAAAGAGTTGCATGGTCAAAGGATCGACTCAAAAGTACCGAAAACAAAAGGAAGTTTTTTTTTTTTTAAACATTTTTTTTTTGTTTTTGGTGTGGTCCCCCCCAACCCCTGTTTTATTGGTAAAAAAACATTTTTTTTACCTATACGAAAACCAAAAAAAAATATAATTAAAAAAAAAAATTCGATCCTTTTGTTTTTGGCCCTATTGTGTCGATCCTTTTTCATTCGATGCTTTAACTGGACAGCTACCTGCTGCCAGCCTCTAACGTCTTCCAAGTCTTCTTTCTCACCGGCATTCCATCACAGTCAAAGTCATAGTGTTCATCCTGCAACCGCAAATCTTCATCGAGAATCCAGACGCCATTCTTCATAGTCGGCCTGCACCTACGAGGAAATAAGAACACAACAGGTTAGAGCTCATATGCATATCGAACGCACGGCCACATCATACAAAAGACTAGAGTTCCTTTGTAAAGACCAACTTACCTGTCACTGTTGAAACTCCATCAGCCTCTAATGTCTTCCAGTTCCAGGGCCCCCTAGTTCCAAATGATTCTAGGAATGCCATGGCTGGAAACCCATAACCCAAGGATTGACTGGCGCACTAGAAAGCTGACCTTTCCCCGAGAATGCACCAAGAGCTGCTACCTTAGGGGTCTGATGATATTACAACACAAGGAGAAACCCATCCTGGGAATGTCGGGCTCATTGCCTTCCGAATATCAAGACTTTGCGGATGTGTTCCAAAAGGAATAAGCCAACACCCTACCACCATACAGAACTTACGATTGCCGAATCGATCTGGTCCCTGGGGCACAAGTTCCCTGCAGCAGAAACTATGCTCTGACTGAGCAGGAAAATCAGAATCTACGAACATATCTTGATCAGTATCTAGCAAATAGGTTCATCCGCCCATCCAGGTCCCCAGCCTCCTAAACTCTCTTCTTTGTACCAAAGAAAGAAGGGGACCTCGGGACCTGCATAGATTATAGGGCGTTAAACCAGATTACCGTAAAAAATAGGTATCCTGTGCCACTCATTCCTGAGCTACTCGACCAGGTAAAGAATGCTCAAATCTATAGAAAGTTAGATCTATGAGAAGCTTACCACCTGGTCAGAGTGAAAAAGGGCGATGAATGGAAGACAGCATTCCAAACCAAATATGGGCTTTTCGAGTCCTAGGTTATGCCCTTTTGGCTATGCAATGCACCAGCCACATTCCAGTTCTTAATGAATGACGTACTCCAAGAACTGCTAGACATCTGTGTCCTTGTCTATATCGAAGATATCCTCATTTATTCGGCATCCAAGGAGGAGGACGTGGGCCATTTAAGAGCCGTTTTGCAAAAGCTCCATTCGCCAAACTAGAAAATGTTTTTTTCACGTTACAGAAGTCGAGTTCTTGGGCTTTATGCTTACCCCACGAGGGGTACACATGGATACTCGTAAAGTAGAAGCAATTCTTCAATGGCCATCTCTGACATCAATCAAAGGAGTGCAGAGCGTACTCGGGTTTGCCAATTTATATCGGCGGTTCATTCCGGGATTTTTGCAAATCATCCACTCTATCACCTCTTTGCTAAGAAAGAATAAAAAGTTTTCTTGGACCTCCAACACTGAAAAGGCATTCCAGGAATTGAAATCGGGTTTCACTTCAGCCCCAGTTCTCCGGCATCCTCGACCCGATCTATGTTATGTGGTTGATACCGACGCCTCCAATGTGACCATGGGGGTGGTGTTATCAGAGAGAGACCCAGACACCAGACAGTTACATCCTATAGCATTTTGGAACCGCAAGTTTACAGCACCTGAAAAGAACTATGCTATAACCGACAAAGAACTATTGGCAATCAAAGGAGCCCTTAAAAACTGGACACATTACCTCCTGGGGGCTAGGCATACGGTCACTGTTATCACGGACCATCGCAATTTGCAGTATATAAAGACAGCCAAGGCCCAATCATCTCGTCAGCTTCGCTGGGCTCTCTTCTTCGTGGAGTATGATTTCATAATCACGTACCGACCTGGAGTGCACAACGGAAAAGCTGACGCTCTGTCACGAATGGGCGATAACCAGGATGCATTCATACCATCAGAACCAGTACCCATTATTCCAGAGGAACAAATTCAGAACCAGATTGCAGTAACCGCCTGTTGGGAAGAATTTAAGACCGACCTCCAATCGCAAATGGATCAAACCGCCCAACAAGAATGGTTGAAAAAGGGAGATCAGTACTCTGTCATGGACAACTTAGCCTATTTTCAGGGGAGACTATACATTAAGGATAAAGAAACCCAAAACAAGATCATCGCCAACTACCACGACTCACTAGTGGAGGGACACCCCGGGATTACTAAGAAACGGGCCAAGATCAGGAAGAATTATTGGTGGCCAACTTAGAGAAAGGATGTGACCCAATTCATTGAGACCTGCAGAGTCTGCGCACAGCAAAAATCTAAAAAAAACAGCCCCACAGGATTATTTTATCCCCTTAGCATACCACCGGTTCCTTGGCATACTTTGTCCTTGGACTTCATTACAGACTTACCTCCTTATGACGGCTTCAACACCATTTTAGTAGTAGTGGACTCTCTAAAATGGCGTACTTTAGGACTAAAGTCCGCTAAAAGGACTTCCTACTGCTGGAATCCTGGCCACCGTGTTCCTGGAACAAGTAGTCAAATGACATGGCTTCCCCTCAGTACTGATCTCTGATCGGGGGACACAATTTGTCTCATCCCCAGACCGATGATCAAACCGAAAGGACTAACCAGACGCTGGAGCAATACCTAAGGTGCATGCTGCAACAGACCGAAGGATCCTGGAAAGATGTTCTTTGGCTAACGGAATTTGCTTACAATAACTCTATCCACACTAGCACGGGACAAACCCCATTCTACATCATGAATGGTCGGCACCCACGGACATCTTCCTTTGACCCACCTGATGAGCTAGAAATGCCAGCAATTACCTCCCTACATAAAACTATTACTCAAACCCTCAAGGAAGCAACCAAGAGCTTAACCAAAGCCAAAGAACAACAAAAGAAGTTTGCTGACAGGCATAGAAGGGAAGCTCCACACTATCAAATCGGAGACAAACTATGTTTAGCGGCCAGAAATATCCTGCTAAAAGGACCTCGGGTCTTCCGCCCCAGGTATCTTGGGCCCTATCCCATCAAAGCCATCATCAACCCAGTCGCGGTAAAGCTAGAGCTACCTGACAATATGCACATCCACCCTGTATTTCCCGTTTCCCTCTTAAAGCCTGAGACAAGAATTACACAACCACCGGAACCCGAAGTTATTGAAGGAGAACCTGAGTATGAGGTTAAGGACATCTTGGACTCTAAAATAGTGCGGTCAAAACTGTACTACTTAATCGACTGGAAGGATTATCGACCTCAAGATCGCACTTGAGAGCCTGTGGAGTTTATCCATGTGCCTCGACTAATCAGGCGGGTTCATCGCAATAACCCCACCAAGCCTGGACCAGGGAGAAGATCGCCCGTGAGAGGGGCCTTGCGAGGGAGTTCTGTCATGGCCAATAGTCAAGGGGCCGGTCCTTCCTCATCCCCAGGGTCCCATTGGACCCAGTCCTGGCACCTCTGGTGCCAGGCTCATGTAAAAGTGTGCTCTGCACACTCTATGCCAAGGGTGTGTGCAGCTGGGCCATAGAACAGAACTGGAAGGCACATGCTACAGTCCCAAAGAAGGGCAAGGTGGAGCCAGTAGGCAGGGCTAAAGGGAGGGGCCTGAACCAGCCTATATAAGGCCAGCCCATCCACGTGCCTTCGCTTTGCGTTATTCTGCTTTCAGCAGCGTAACGCTCTCTGCTGTGCTTACCTGCGCATCACTGGATTCCTGGAGCCCCATCCTGAAGATATTCCTGAGAGCGCTCCTTACCTGCAGTCTACTGCTACATCGCTGCCTGCACCTTCCACCCAAACTACTCCATCGCTGAGGGCGCTCTTTACCTGTCGCCAGCCGCTACAACCCTGGGTGCACATTTTACCTGCTGCCAGCCGCTACATCACTGGGCGCGCATCTTGCCTGCTGCCAGCCTCTAAGGTCTTTCAAGTCTTCTTTCTCACTGGCATTCCTTCAAAGTCAAAGTCGGAGTCTTCATCCTGCAACCGCAAATCTTCATCGAGAATCCAGACGCCATTCTTCATAGTCGGCCTGCACCTATGAGGAAATAAGAACACAACAGGTTAGAACTCATATGCATATCGAACGCAAGGCCACATCATACAAAAGACTAGAGTTCCCTTGTAAAGACCAACTTACCTGTCACTGTTGAAACTCCATCAACCTCTAAGGTCTTCCGGGCTCTCTTCGGTCCCGATTTACTTCTCCGTACCCATGGAAATGGAATGAGACATTGCAAGAATAATTATTAGACGAAATACAGACTGTCTAATCAAACAATAGTTATAACAAAAAACTTACCTTCTAAGTGGATTGGTCGCGGCTGGTCTGGATCAACACTCCCATGGACCAGTGAAGCAACTTGGGCTGTTCTTCGCGCCCCTGCTAGGATAAGCAGGACGGATAGCTCAATATTGCAAAACTACAGGTGTGCTTATATGGGAAAGAGCTTGCACACCATATTTTGGCACGAAAGGGCTGGGGGAAGTCACGATATCCCCACTCCATTTTCATTGCCTCTCCTCTTCACTCAGGGGCAACATCCATCTCCCGAGCTGCAGGTCCAATCACTGTCTGGAGGGGAATGCGATTCTGAGGAGTCAAGTCAAGGGAGGGCTCCAACCATGCCCCAACGCCCCTGCAGAGATTAGGTGAGCGTAACATTTGTCTTTTTGGATCTTTCACAAAACCCTTGCTCTGCTTCCTTGTCTTTTTTTTCCTATGTATCTGAGTCCATTCACCTTCTGACTCAGAACTGTTATCGGTACTCCCTTCCCTGTCTTCTAGGTGCTCCCTGTCTCTATGAGACTGGAAATTTTTCCCAGAACGACAGGGTCTGGACTCCTCTCGCCTGGACCAAACTGAACCCTCACGGTCACTCTCCCTGGATTTCTTTTCTGGCCCAGGATGGAATCAGTTTCCTCATCCCTCCTACCAGGGAATCCCCACCCATTCCCTGAATATACAGAGGTTTTTAGAATGCCCATCCTAGTCTGAGGGTCTGGTTTTTCTCCTTCCGCAAAGCAGGCAAGGTGGTCTCTTTGAAGTCGCAGCTTCAGCCAATCTAACTCCCTAACTTTCTCCTCATAAGAGTTTTCATGGTCAGAAGTACTTATCACATTATTCCTTACTTCCCAGGACACACTGGTCTGACCACTTTCCCTTCTGTGTGGTAGAGATGAATACTCATCAATATCAGACAGGGTCTGGCCTTCTTGCTCAGTTGACCTAGGCCTGGGCCTTGGACTAGGCCATGAGGCCCCTGCTGGGAGGCAAGGGAGGCGCTCACCTTGATCAGTGGGCCTTCTCCCACATCCTGATTGGTCAGGGTGCCTCAGGTCCTGTCTATAATTTTCGATTTCCTTGTTGAGACACCTGTGTCTCTTTATTTATTTGCTGTTGGTAGTCAGAGAGCTGGCTTTTTAATTCTTCTTGATCAGTTGGACTAGGCCTGGGTAAGTCTAACTGCCTCCTGTTGCCCTGTTCTGGATAAGTGGCATGCATTAGGTCAGTTCCCATTTGTGCATGAGAGGTTTTAAATGAATGGCATGAGGCCCCTGCTGGGAGGGCCGTTCCCCTTGATCAGTGGGCCTTGTCCCACATCCTGATTGGTCAGGGTGCCTCGGGTCCTGTCCATAATTTTCGATTTCCTTGTTGAGACACATGTCTCTTTATTTGCTGTTGGTAGTCAGAGAGCTGGCCTTTTAATTCTGACACTAAGGCCTGATTAATCTCATGCAAACTGCTCTGAGCTACCAATCAATCCTTTGTTTGCTGCACCTCCTGCTGAAGTGATTCATTCTCCCTCTGTGAGCCTTGTAAGCTGTGTGCATATTAAAGGAGCTGTTCCTTCAGGAGACTAATCTATTTCTCTTGTCCATCCCTACATGTTGCTGCCTCTAATAGTTCAGGTTCTATTTGCTGGATTCGCTCTACAATATTGTTCCTTTCTTTTCTAATTCTGTTTACCTCCATTTCCAACTGATTTATCCTCTGTAATAGGATGCTGTTATCCTGATTCAAGAGGTCTTTCTCCTGAATCAGCTGCGTCCTCTGTTGTTTCCGAATACTTACCTGCTGATGTATCTGATCAAAGTCATTTTGGAAATCAACCCCTTTGATAATTAACTGCCTGTTTTAATTTTTCAACTGCTTTATTTGTAATTGAAAGGCCATATTGTCATCCAAAATGACTCTATTATGAGCAGTCTGGTCATTTAGCTTGTGTTGCAGTGTGCTCAGATTTTCTACACTCTTTACGTGCATTATTTAGTGCACAGAATTGTGTTTCACGCTGCACTCTCTTGTTGCAGTGTTTCCAGCTTATCTTTGAGTTGTTGAACACAATCCTGGGCCTGTGACAGGTCTCCAGCCTGATACATCCTACTACCCTCACTATTTTGCCAACCCTCTTCTACTAAAAACAAATGAAAATATAACTGAGCAGTTATCTGAGCCATTTGTATCTGTTCATCATGATCAGTTGTGGTCATATAAAATGCTTTAAGTGCTTTGTGCAATATTCCGGCTTCAAGCTAAATATCATTGCTTACTGAGGTAACCTCCTGCACAATTCTGGTTTGCCAGTTTCCTGCATTGTCCTCAACCCATTCTCCTCTGAGAAATAATGTAGTTAAGGGATGCTCCCTGGCTTCTCCAATTTGTACAGTTGTCATTTTCACCATTGGGTTTTTGCCCTTTAATAAAACTTTCTTTATGCAGGGGCAAAATCACCCTTTTCCTGCTTGATTTCCTCACTCAAATAAATTCTTACACACTCTTAATTTTTTACTTATAGACCTCCGTGGAACTCAGGAGTCAAGTCCTAGCTGCACTTCAACAAAACAAAGATGACTTTCCCTCCACCTTAATGCAATTGCATCAAAATGAATAGACTGTCACAATGTATTTGTCTTGGGTAAGGAATAGGCAGCTAAATCCCGGTTTGAGCCCTCAATTTGTAACAGTTTATTGAGAAGCCAACCTCAACACTGGGATTTCCTTCCCTCCACGCTCAAGTGGTTATGCAACAAAATGTTTAACAGATTCTTGTTTAGCCCTATCTGAGACACATATCATGCCCCTTGGATCCCTCTCCCATAAGCTAACAATGAGCCAAGAACCAGGGCGGTGTACGGGAAATATATTGATATTTATTTAAATTAAAATTAATAGAAATTAGCATGAAAATGTCAACCACCACTTTAAAAATGGCCCACCACAATCACCTTCACTCAGCATAAATACATCACAAAAGTGAAATTAAAAAGAACACAATCATAATATTTCACTTTCTGCAAATTTCAATTCACAAAATAATTACACTGATCAATCACAAAGGCAATTATCGCGTAATGTTGTGTGATTTTGATTTTCCTGCAGGTTTAAAAGGTTAACAGTAGGATTCCAAGATTGGTAAAAATACATATGGCAATTATGATTTCACCCACACTTTTGGTTTAAAATAAACACAGAGTGATTTAGCGTTTGCTTTTCAGACCCGCACACCTGTTACTTTGGTCGATGTTGGGAAGTCAGACAGAAAAATGTGAATGATTTGGGGAATTTTGGAATTGAGACCCTACTTACTGAAAGGCCTGTGTTGTGGAAGTTGGATAAAAAGATTGGACTGATCTAAGAACAAAGACACCCCTCTTCCTTAAAGAAGTTGGGGTCATCAGGACAACAAGGATTCCCCAATTAATGTATAGGCTATAGTTTTCAGCACACACTTGGAAGTGAGCTTTGTTAATTACGAATTTTAACAAAATTCACCCTGTAGTGTTCTGCCAAATGGGGAATTAATTAAGTTAGTATTTTTGGTTAAATAGGCTATGGAACTCCCTCCAGCTTGAAAGAAAGCGCTTAACTTTCAGGAAAAAGTTCAAAACCTACCTCTTCAACCAAGTTTATCCTGAAGGACTACCTTTTCCATGAGCACCCACCTGAAGCCTGTACAAATGTCATTTATGTAAGAGCACTTACTGGCAGACTTTGCTGTACCGTGCCAGATGTTTTCATCTGTTCGCCGCACTCCGAGCATAGCACTTCCCACTCTGCAATACTTGTGAAGGATCAGATATATGTCCAAATATATGTCCCCCTTGTCCATTGTCTCCTTCCTCCCCCATCTGTCTGGAAGCACCACAAAGTAACGAGTTTGCGTTTGGTGCTATATAAATCCACATACCAATAAATAGTTGATTATTTGAATATTGGCGTTAGAGGGAGCATTGCATTCGATTTGCATCATTGCTGAAATAGATTTATCATCATCTTAGTGAAAGGTGAGGATGTATACCTTTTGCGGGTTTGTAAAGACCCTCTACCGAATGCCTACATGCATAAAACCAACATTGTACTTTTCTAACTTTGCCCAAAAGGATAGTAACAGTGTTGCTTTTACTAGTCCTGGCATGAACATTGATTGTTATTGGCTTGTATTTATTTGTTGAAAGGGGAATAATGCTTTGACGAGTACCATTGCACAAAAGGTAATTTTGGTGGACAGAGCAGCTCCAGAATTTACATGCTTTACAAGACATGACATGCTTCAATCTTTATTTCATAAACTTCATGGTAATGTGGAATGAACTGGCAGCATCAAGAAGAGACATCATAAGCAGGCATAATATGTACAAATGACATTTCACATTTACATTATTTGTGCACATATGTAGGTGGGGAGGCCTGGGGGAAGGTGATGCCATTGTGTTAACATGCTCTCCTTCCAGTATGGGCAGTGATTCTTGTGGGCATTCAATAGTCCTTCCACTATCAAAATGTTCTTGGTTTTTAAGGGTAGGAAATACCAGTGGTGGGGAACTATGAGATTAAAAGAGCAAAAGAAGCGCACAGTACATAGGCGATGAGGCCGGTAAGGTTCAGGAGGTTTTGGGGTCTGAGAGCACAAAGGTGGGCATATAGCAGGAGGCACAGTCAGCCAAGTATAAGGGGAGGACATGCATGGATGGACTTAAAAATCAGAAGAAGAAAGCAGAATTCCCTGTGGTGGCGGGAGCAGTAATGTAGCCTGCTGGGAAATGGAATGGAAGTCACATTTTTGTTGAGTGAAAGGTAACGTGAGTGGGGAAGATGTTCAGGATGTTCAGAAGGTTAAGACTAGCAGCTGTAGCAGTAGAGGTTGCTACCTGTTGAAGTTAAAGATTGCTATTAGAGAGAACCTATGATCCAGAGCTTTGGGATGGGGAATGAGGGATGGAGAGTGGTCAGGGGAAATGGTGATTTTGAGAGGGAAGAAGAGGTGAGACGTTCGTTATTGGGAGAAAGATCACTTCTGTTTTAAAGGAATTTGATATCATGCAATTTAGTGCTATAAAATGATGCATGGCAGAGGGTGAGTTATAGATGGGACAGAATAGTTTTGGTTTTAAGGAGGGGGAAGAAAGAGAATATGTGAATGACATTAGCAAAAAGGATACCCGAATCTAAAAAAAAAAAGGAGTTGTAGAGCCTGAAGTGGGACAAGAACAGATGCTTGGTGGACATCTATTGGGAGGGGAATAGCAGCAGAGGTGTTAATGTTCCAAAAGATGTAGAAAGAGAGACTGACCAGGAAGGAGATGATTCAAGCAAGGACTCTCATCTATAAATCCTTCGACCGGAGCTCAGATAATAAGAGGAATCAGTACAGAAGCAAGGTGTCAGTGGTAAGTAGTAGTGTGGAAGGTGAATACTTAGGTCAGGGCTGTTTCCATGAAACGTCTACTGTGCAAACTGTATTGGAGGTGGTCAATGAGTTTGTTGTCCTCCAAATGTTGATGTGGTGGGCTTATGAATTGTAAAAGATGAGGGAAACGGGTTGATAGATGGCTTGCTTGGGTCAATAGTGGGCTCTTTCAAGATGGGTATGATGGTTGCCACCTTAGAGCAGGCTGGGAAGACACCAAAGGAAATAACAGGGTCGTTGGAGTCACCATTTCCTTGATTGTATGGAAGGCAAAGGATTCAGCAGTTGCACAGTTAGCACTCCGTTGCTTCCCAAAGCTAGGTCACGCTCACTAAGTACCCTAATAATAGTAATAGAAATCACAGGAGGGGCTGCCAACTGGAGGGTTTGTGTCCGTTCAACCTGGAGGGTGTGATGGGAGTTTGAAAGTGAGAAGAGGGTGTGGAAAGGGGTAGTGGGGTACATGAGGGAGAGAAGGGGGGGCAGTCAGAGTGATTTCTATTTTAGAAGACCAGTAGGTGGCACATGTTGGCTCCATGTGATCATGGTGATTTCTTTTGTCTGGACATTTGCAACCTGGCCTATTTTGGTTATCCTCCAAAAGTGCTATTTTATTTTTTTCAGGTGGTCCCCTTTACTCCTCTAGGGCATTAAGATTCCCCTCTCCTTTTATGTTTTTATCCTTAAACTACTTCTTTCCTGAAATCAAAACATGTTGAGTAAACCTTTGAGGGTTGACATTCTTTGAGGTCAGATTCTAGGCTGGACTATGTCACTAGTTACTGCATGCACTGTACACTTGCAGTAACACTACCTTTTGTATTGCAAGTAGGCTGTGGGGGTATCAGAATTTCTCAAATTGTGCCAGGTCTAGTTGTGCCAGATCAGATCACGCCAGTCCAACAATCTGCATTGAGATGGGGCTATAATGGCATACACCATTTTACCTATCCGCTCTACTCATGCTTAGACCATTATGCACACACATATAATAGGAGATGTCTCTACATTCATGCATTAACACATGGACACTGAATAAATCACATATGCATGTACTTCTCATAATATTTGCACAGACCCTTTAAAGACCTTTTGTAATTATCCTGTACGAACCCAACCACTGGATACAGAAATAGGTGGGCTGTTTCACAGAGATATTTCCTCAACCCTCTGAAGGAGAGTACTAAATAGTTTACATAATATTGGGATACGTGTTTTGATGTTAGCTTTTATGTGTTACTAGTAAAACAATTGTGTGGATTGTATCCATAAAGAATAAGCTTAATGACTTGTCTAGTTGATTCACTTTTTATAAAAAGGCTTAATTGTATTTTTATTTTCTTAACCACCATTTTCGCACTGGTCTTTATATTGATATTTGGTGAATACCTATATACTGCAATTTGTAAATAATTCCATTTACACTTTTTAATTGTTAGCTGTTGTGTGATTATTCTGGTTGGTTTATGTATCTCCACTTAGCGCCCTCACCAACACCCTATTTGAGTATCTCCACTGAACCCCCACACACCACACAACTAGTCGAGTTTAAGGGTTGAGTGTTATTATCAGTGAACACGTGCCCTTATTGGAACAAGGAAAGACTTCTGTGGCAGTTTATTTGTAGGCCTCTCATAGAACAATATATCAAAGCTCCAGACTGTGTTTAATAACGTGGTGAGGACTGTTACCCGGCTCGATTGCAAGGCGCCTGTGACTGATACTAGGCGGACTTTACACCCTTTGCCAGTTAAAGAACATCATAAAATCAGGCTGATTAGTATTGTTCACAAGTGCCTTTTTGGCAACTGTCCTGCTTATCTTAAACAGAGACTTAATTTGAAACACCACCTCGGGCATTACGATCGAGTCAGAGTAACTTGTTATTCACGCCTGAGTTAAGCTTGAGAGAGCTCCAAGCATGCTTTTAATTTTCTGCCTCTCCCATCTTTGGAATTATCTGCCTGTCAATATGTAATTAGAGCCTGCTCTTGCTCTTTTTAAGACATCTCTTAAAACCTTTTATTTTACGTAATTTTAGGAATACTGTTTTAACTGCTGACTTCTTATTTGATGAATTTTATGGTTTTCACTGGTCCTGCCGCAATTTATCTTGATTGTGTGATACTGATTGTGTTATGCTTTTTTTGCTGCCTCCTATTTGTTGTTTTTATGATTTTACTGGCTCTGCCGCCTTTTAGCTTCATTGTGTGATTTTATGGTTAACCCTTTTTGTGTTTTGTTTTGATATACTATTTGGGAGCCTTTTTTGCTACTGTTATTGTGTTACTTTCTTAGCCCGATGTATCTTGTGTTGTGGCTTGTTGTACCTTTGTTATCATGCCTGTTTGTCTCTAGGACTAAGACGCTACCAAACTACTAAAGGTATTTCAGGGAGAGGGTTGAGGTGCCTCTGTGCCGAAACTATTGGATTAGGCTGTAGTGGGAGTTCAACTAAAGCGTGCTAAGGTACTCTCTTGTTCCTGCTCGCCCTTCCAGTTACTCACAGCTAAATTCTAATCCTGGCTTTCTCATTTGACCAATATTGTGTGACCGTGCAGCCTTTTCCGTCGCATTTAGCTCCCAAAATCAGGATACTTTAGAAACTGGCTGAAAACAAGCTATGATCAGGGTAGGAATTGGCCTGCAGCAAGACGGAGCTGCGCTTTGCCAAGAATTGTCTTGCCGGAGCACCCTTCCGTGGAGACATGAGGCCCAAACGCCCCCAAATTGAGTAAGCTCTCTTCCCCCTTATGTCTTAAGTCTCCTGACCGCCGAGATTTACTTTTGAAATCTCAAGGCGTGTGGCAATATAAAACTTATTCACAAGCTGCAGCTGACATTTGTCCTTTGCTCAACCTGGCATCTCAAGCCTAAAAAGTAAAACATCCCAAAGCTATATATATATGTACTTTGCACACATTTTACTGTTATGGTGAGTTTTCTGATAGATGCAATGAGCACCATATCTAGTTTTCATGGAATGCTCAGATGGAATGCATGCTTGTATTACTGTCACAAACATGTTTGATAAATTGGCTGTCATTCCTATGGTCCCAAAATGCACTTTGTATGCAAAGCAGCCAGCATCCAATATGGAGGGCACCTGTATTATTCACCACCTAGCTCTCGGCCTTAGTCCCGGCCACACCACTCTGGCAATCCGTGCCCCCTTACCCTCACCAGGGAAAATAATGCGCTTATTGAGGCATCGTAATTGCAGCACTCGGGGCTTCCCAATAACAAAAAACGTCCAACTTGCAGGTGGGTGCGCTGCCCCCTAACAATGATCAAAGCAGGACTGACGCACCTATTCGGGTCTGTAAGAAGCAACTCAGCTGGAAGGCAGATAGATGTTTCTAAAGTTTCTGGATTAAAAAAGAAAACGCTGAGAACAAATAAAGAGAGTGTCCGGGAAGACGTGTGGCTACGGGACTGGTCTGAATCGTAGAATTACCCTCCTCTACTCTCCCAGGGCTCACAGTATTCGGTTTATTTCTCAGCTTTAAAAAAAGAATTAGAAAATGCACCATAGAAACCTGATTTTCAACAAACTCTCGAAATAATGTTTGTTTGGTTTTTTAAATCCTGCATATTGCATAGCTAATGCTGGGCGGTGGCATCAGGACCACTGCATTCTAATCCAGGCTTGCCCACTTGAACAAGTAGTGTGATCTTTGGGGCATCACGTTATTCGCCAAGGCCTCGTTTGCATTTTCTGCTACAAGTGGGGACGCTTGAAGGCAGGGTTATCCCAATTTTAAGTGCTGGTGATCACCAGGCTAAGTGAACAGGCACGGTGTTCTGATATGGCTGCTCAGTGGATCCTGTCCTTCCTTGGCCCCACAAGCACCAGAGTTGCCATACAGAATACCAGTTTGATACCCACACTCACTATATGCGGTGTCCCAGGGGTCATGTATTGCCCCTCTATTATTTAATGTCAACATCACATCACTGCTTACTCTACTGGATGGCCTTGATGTTCAACTGGCGAATTATGCAGATGATACACAAATTATCTTTGAGTAAACCGGCTGCTATAGCACAGATTCTGATACCATTAATCACATATACAATGTTATTCAAGACTGGATGATAACAAACTCTCTTGCACTCAATCCTGAAAAGACAGAACTCCTGATCCTAGCATCAAGGCAGAGATTACAAAAACTGCCTCAGGAATATAAGATCTTTACTATAGCTGGTAATCAAATTCAGGTATCCCGTATAGGTAAAAACATTGGGCGTTGTACTGGATGCAGAATTCTCCATGAAACCCCATGTTGCCACTGTCCGTGCCTCTTGTGGATATGTCTCCAAACTACTGAACCATATTCGCCCATATATCTCCTGAAAAAATAGATCTCTCCTAGCCACTGCTCTAATCAATTCACGCTGTGATTATAGCAATAATATGTTGGTGGGGACTTCTAAGGCGAATCTTCAGTCCCTGCAGGTTGCCCAGAACGGAGCTATTAGAGCTGTTTATGGGCTATCTCACAGGGAACACGCTACAGATGCAAGACACAGTTTGCACTGGCTCCCTGTTAAACAACGTGTCACGTAAGGCTTCTGTCCCTGACTTATGAATGTGTTCACAATGAAGCTCCTCAATATCTCATGAACCGCCTTACCAACCTCCCAGTGGGTTGTAACCTGCGGTCCTATGACCCACTAAAACGTACTCAACCTAGGTATAACTTAAAAATCTTTAGCTGTTACACCTTTGACGCGCAGGTTCCCTTGTACTGGAATAAACTTCCATCTGAACTCAGGCATTCTTAGTCCTGCCTGGAATTCAAGAAAAGTCTCAAAACTTATTTGTTCAACTTTGCCCCAGATTAAACTCCTGTCTTTGTTTTCTGTGCGCTTTGAGGCCCACAGGCGAGTAGCGCTATATAAGAATTACAAATTAATTTTAAAAAAATTCGCGATACATGTATTTGCATGTTACTTCGGGAGCGTTCCCACGTTTTTGCAAAGACTGCTCTATGGGCTGGGATTAAAACTCCTAAATGTGTGTGCTTTGAGTAGTGTGGGGAGGTGAGCATGCAGCACCCCAGCACATGAACCGATAGATGAGTGGATGGACGGTAGCAGTGACAATCATGCTTCTTAGCAATCTTTCTTCTGAAGCCCTAGAGGGGGCAACTGGAGTAAATTGACGTTCACAGTAAAAGATTCACGCGACATGCTCGATCGAACAGAAATTGTGGGCATTCTTTTGTTCCCATGAACCTTTTTGCTTTTATGCAAATGGGAAGGATTGGGTTCTATGAAGTGATACTGCGTTATGTAACCTGGCCTATTGCCATGCTCCTCGGCCGTGCACCCTTTGCTCTACAGCCCTCTGCCCCTAAGAGGGAGAGTGCTCACCCCCCAGTAGGGGCAATGGTTCAGATTGCATGGCTGTAGCATATAGATGTAGTCACTTGCAGCACAGTTTTCATATGTGCTTTGTGGAGCTGGATAGTTGGCTCGCTAGCGCCCTCTCTGTGTGCAGTCCCACAACTTTGTAATGGCACATTTTAATACTTCCTTCTTGGATCACAATGGGAGTAATGTGCACTAACAGGGCTGTTATATGTTGCATACGTCTTGTGCATGATACATGTGTAATGTTAACAATATTTTTCACATATGCTGTTATCCTGCTTTTGTACTGTGCCAAATTGCCACCGTAATAGTTTCAAGTGCTCAAATTCGTTTTAAATTGCATTTTCCATAAATATTTAATATGTTTTATGCATATGTGTTTTTTACTGTGAAATGTATTCACTGCCACTGTATGTCATCCTGAAAAAAATGGGTTACATTTTTTTTATAACCAATTGTATTGCCATGCCCCCTCCACCCCAGCCCCTTACTTGCAAGTAACTTGCTGGGTCCTCACTCCGCAGACCATCCTTGCTGCATTTTTGTCCCAACATTGCATTGTTTCTTTTCTGGTGCGGCAGAGGTAAACCCCGTTCCAAACTGTCCTTCTGATCAACTTGCTTTTTCTGCCTTCTTTCCTAGGAAGTGTGTAGAGAGCTCTGGTGTCTCAGCAAAAGTAACCGCTGCGTAACCAACAGCATTCCTGCCGCCGAAGGGACACTGTGCCAGACGGGGAGCATTGAAAAGGGGGCAAGTTCCATTTCTCATTCTTGTAAAAATAATTCCCTGACTAGACTGAAAAATAACAACGAATAACTGGGAGCCTATCTCTGGTCCACCATTGTGCAATGACGGATGTGGACAGCTATGTGCGGCGTGTCCGCTGCTTTGTTGAGAAATTGTGTACATGCGCACCACCACATAAGAAAGTCTGCCCGTCTGTTCGCCTTGGAAGGATTTGTGATGGTAGTATTGTTTTTACTGGCAGCTTGCTGCAGACAGAAACCATAGAGGAGTATGTGTTGTGATGCAGTTGATGAGCAGGGACATCTGGCTAGGGGCCTAGATTATGAGATGAGACACATTTTAGAAATGGCATGTGAATATGTTTATTCTTAACTGAAAAAAGCTTTTTGACAGTAATATGCCACTGACATGCACAAGGGTTAATTGCAAACTTGCTATAGTTGTTCGCTTCTAATACTGAACCAATGTTTTATACCTAGAAAGGTCTTTGCCCCATCCCACCTCACACTAGTCAGCTGAAATCATCCTTCAGAATTCACCGGTTTCTTTCCAGTCCTTTCTCTTCCGTTGCTATTATCAGACTTCGGTCCTGTGGCGATGTCAGATCAGGGGAATGCAGTGTATCAATTGCCCACTCCCTTACAGTTTATTTCATTCGCTGCACCAATCTTGTAATACTGAATGTGACTATTGCACTTCTTATACAACAAATGCCTTTCACAGGGCGAGGAGAGATGGTACTGTAAGAATCTAATTTTCACAGTCCTAGCTATAGTGGCATTTTGTTGCCTACACTTGCTCTTCCCCTTCCACATAGGTTTAACATGTGATGCTGGTGGAATAGCATACCCAACAGCCGGGGATATCCTATTGGCCTCTGCTAATGGCTGTCGACAAGTCTTGTCTTTTGCCACCGTTCCTGCGGTGCTGTGTGGTCACCCATTATAATGCACGATTTCCTTACTAGGACCGTTGCTACTTCAATGATACTGCATTCTGCTTATCTAGATTAAACAAGCCACTCATTCTGTGACTCTTCTGATTGTATGTTTAGGTTGTTTTGTATGTGTCTACTTCCCTACATGTCCACCTAATAAGGGTAAAACGGAGATGATCCAGAGCAGTTCAAAGAATAGTCTTGTAGACTGGTTCCCCTTACTCAGTCTCTGTTTGCAGACCTGGCCCTGAAGCCTCATATCTCAGACTGGATTTACGCTAACAATGGCTGCTATCACCTGTTATGATAACCGACTACCGCCATGGTCTCAGGGCTAATTTCAACAAAGATTACACTTGCAAACTGATGTTTAAGTAAATAGAATGAGAGCTTTCGGCAGCTGTCAAAGTTTATTAATCCCTGCTGACGGCTTTATTCAGGCCTTCTGACCCAGTGCCATGTCGATGCTATTTCTCTAGACTGAGTTTGGAAATGTTGTCAAACAGTGCTTCATGAATGCATTGGCAGAGCCATTCTCCAAATGAAAAACAAAAAATGTATTTCGTAATACCTCACAATCCTTCTTTGGTAGATAAATGAAGACATACACAAACTATGGGCCTGATTCACAGAGCATTTCCCTATGGTTTTGAGTCAATATAAAATGCTTCTGTGAATCAGGACCTATGTTTATATTTCATTAATTAAAAATGGCTGTTGTATTAGACTTATGTAACCAGAAAGGGCCTCTGGGAGGGGAAAAGAGGAGATCTGTTCATAAAGTACCATGCAGTCTTTCATACTACCCTACCTATTAACATAGATCCATGCAACTCTATGGTGGTACATTTGTCTGACATACATTAATTAATTTCATGTTTTTGTTACGCACTAAACATGTCCTCATTTGGCCAGTAGAAAGTGTGATTATAAGCCTGCAAGTTTGGATCTTCTCTGACTCAAAAATTAATTGGAACCATTGAGTTGGAAAATATGTTATTGGTTATAGTAGAATATTAGATTGGATGAAGGGCCCTGTCCTCTTAGTGGATGAGAGGAGTGTATTTCCCGTTCCGTAGGTTTCAGTGGTGCACAGTTTGACTGAAGATTAATGCTTAAGGCGCTTTTCTAAAACATTTATAGTTTGGTTGTCCCAGTAGTGGTTGAGGAAGATTTTTACAGAGTTGTGTCCTTGGGATTTTAAAGTCCTGCTACCATGCTTCCTCTGCCTAACCCTAAACTGGTAAATCAGAGTGGTATAGCTAGATCCTAGGCTCCCGAGGGGGCGATATTCAGCAGCCACTGATTTAGTTTATCTGAGGCGATCTTTCAAGATGGGTTCCAAAGAGTCAGGTTTCCTTAGATTGGCTGCTTTATTTTCTATCTTCTGTTGTTTAATTCTGTTGTTTAGGTACTCCTACATAGTTGATGTTACAATGATTCAGTCAAGGGAGGACAAGGACACTTATGAGTTCCAGATGAAGGTTTGATTGGAGTATGGGAAGAGTCTTTCTGAGTGTAGTTTTTGGCAGGTAGTTTTTGTCACAGCAGCGTTCTCCTGATGGAAATAAATCAAGGTCAAAGAGAATTACTAGGTTCCTTATCTTTTCTGTTGACAATTAGGGATCTTTACGCTGAGGCAATAAGAAAGGCATTCGGCCATTGGGTTTCCCCCAACCAGAGGCACTTCTCTTTTGGTCCCATTGAGTAGAAGATCAGTGTGGATCAAGTACAGCGGTTTTCACAATGTTCAAAAACGTTCCTGTGATTTAAACTATTAAGTAATACATTTATCTCAATGAATATTATTGGTAAGACTGCTTTCTGTTAAACATTTCAATTTATTTCAATTATGCCAGTGTTCTTCAAAACATATATGCCTTTTTTAACATTTATCTTAGCAAGAAACATTGTAAAGAGATATAGCTGCTTCAGTGGTTTTAGTCAATTTCATCTCAAAGAATGCTACCGCTTGTGAGATACTACCTCGAGTCTAGAGACAGGTGATTAAACCAATGCATTTACAGTTTATGCTGCATTCACTTGTAGATTGTGCTTCTGTTTGCACTTCCAATCCAGACTATGGTAGTAAAAGAATAGTCAATAATTATTTCGGCAGATTCAAAATGGCCTGGTTCCGGAGTGTAGAAATATTAATTTGCTTGCAACAGTAATTCCGTACAATTAGTCAATAACCTTCTACACCGTCATGTAT
Source organism: Ambystoma mexicanum (assembly GCF_040938575.1). Lineage (NCBI taxonomy): Eukaryota > Metazoa > Chordata > Amphibia > Caudata > Ambystomatidae > Ambystoma > Ambystoma mexicanum. The sequence goes on along the minus strand of NC_090935.1, from coordinate 546,469,129 downwards.
GGTGCCAGCCGCCCCTCCACTACGCCGCTTCATGTGATGCCTCACATGACACTCACCTGAATGGGGATAGTGCTGGCCTACTTCACCTGCTCCTGGACTCCTGACAACCTTGGTCCTCCACACTGAAGGCTGCTGCCTGAGGTGCCTTTCTTACAGCTGAGTAGCTTGTCTGCTAGTGGACCTCACTTGGTCCCTTCATCACCTGCGTGAATGGTTCTCACTGCCCCTTCACCATGCCACTTCACCTTACACTTCACTTGACAGCCCCCCCTTTATTTGCCCCAGTTCTTGGGCGTTTGAGCCCTGGGTGTCCCATTCAAAGGGCAACCCGTTTAATGGCACTACTACTCCTGCTTGCCCCAACTTGCGTTGGTTGCCTTCGGCTCCACCGTTCCATTGTCGCTTACACTCCTACTACTGCTCTCATTTTCGATTCTGTTCTTGAAGCCTGGGCATGGGCTCCTTGCATTTATTTTTAAACTTTCTTTATTAAAGCACTTGGTATCACATTTTACATGAACAGTGTAGAATTCACATAATAGCACACAGTAGCAATAAAAGTATGGCTGATTACGGGCAATGGATCATGATGGGACAATGATATCGATCAACATGGAAACGGAGGTATTGGCGTCATGGGTAGGCAGGCATATAGTCCAAAGAATGTATCAGGGGGACAAGGTACAGGCATATAGCAGTTACTTTAAGGGATTTCATGAGCGTGCAGCAGGAAGGAGCGAAAGGGCTGCCATACATCCTAAAGGTGGCTGTCCACCGGCTGCAAGGACTCCCCCTGATCGTCCCTTTCTTAAGCCCGGGGAACAGCTCATAGCCATTGCCTGGATGTCCAGAGGTTTACGGCTGGGTCCCGCTGTGTCCTCAAACATATGAAACGGGCAATGCATGGGAGTGGCTTAAATTCTACTATCGAGCGTATTAGTCAGCGTAGTACATTACCTCCTCCCACTACCCACCAAGCCTCGTGCAGCCACATATCATGTGGAGGTAGCCAGTATTGTCGTCTCTGCATCTGGGGCATTGGGCTGTGTTTGCCTGTGAGAATAGGCACAGTGAGGATACTGGCTGAAGAGAATGTATGGATCTTACAGAAACTGATGACGAAGTTAAGAATCAAGTAAACTTTTTTTTTTAATTATTATTATTATTTTTCGAAACAATAAACATACATAAACAAAAAAGAATCAGGGAAAAAAGACAATGAGCCTCACAATATGCGTTACTCCATTTGCTTCAGCTATTAAGTTGTCGTAGCTGCCTCAGTACTTCCTTCCCCGATCTTATGGTCCATACCTATCCCCTTGACGGACCCGCTACCAGGTACCACTTTGCTGGGGTACAGTTTATAACGTTCCAGTGTGATTTCCGGGTCACATTGGCACATACCTGTATTTGGTTAATCCATGGGCCACTTGATTGTTCCATTATGTCCCCTCTTTGGTGGCTATCCTGACCATGACCGCTGTGCCCATTGTCATGGCTCATTGTCCAACAAAAAACCTTAACCCCAAACTCCCTCATCCCTCCTTTCCCCCTCCATGCCCCTAACCCCCATGCCTAACCTCCCCTATCCCCAACTTCCCTCAACTCCCTCCCCCAACCCCAAGTGCGGCGCCTTCCCCTTGCTTCCCGTAGCTTCCCTTAACTTCCCCATACTTTTGCGAGTGAGGGAACCGTCCCCCTTCAACCAGTTTCAGCTTTTCCCTCTCTCTCCTCCTGCACTTTCAGCCCTGCCGGTATTTAGGGTGGCTTTAGATCTTGTGTGGATGCCAACTCGTTCAGTAACTGTCCCCAGTCCACCACTAGTGCATTTTCCTCTTCCGGATCCTTATGTTTGTTTAGGTATTCTACTTCGGGCCCCATCGATGTACCTCGTGTAACCACAGTTGCACTGACAGGCCGGCCTTTTTCTTCCATTCTATCGCAATATGCCTCTGCTCGCCTCGTGTGATTTTATTTTGGTTTTTGTACCTCTTTTCTCCCGGCAGGAGTCCCCACAAGTACACCTCGTGGGTGCATTCGTAACTACTCCCCAATATGGCATTCACTTTGCTTACCACCTCTCCCCAATATTTCACTGCCACTGGGCAACTCCAAACCATGTGCCAAAACCCAGCGTGGTCACCTCCGCATTGCGTGCAGACATGCAGTGCCATATGACTGATTACATGTATTCTTTCCGGCATCAGATACACTCCATGTAAGTAGTGGAATTGGGTGAGCTGGAATCGTGCATTCCAAGACGTTTTCCTCACCTGCTCCCACATCCGTGCCCACTGCTCTTCCGTAATAGGTGCTCCCGAGTCCCTTTCCCATTTGCCCTTAATTTCTAGCTCCCCATCCTACCTCGCTGGCTGAAATGCTTTATACACTCTTGACACTCTGCCCCTACCCTGCCCCAATTCCAGTAATGTCTACATCACTGGATGCTCCTCTGGTTCCTCCGGGATGCCGTCCCATAATGCTGCTATACGTTTTACCATCTTGGTGTATGTGAGAAAGTGACCCTTTGCTACTTGATACGTTTGTCTCCATCCCTCAAATGTCTGCAGTTTACCACCTTTGAAGAGATCCCCCAATGTGGTGCATTGTCAGTCTATCAACACTTTGCAGTGCATTCTAATGGTAGCGTCGAACCCAATTGGATGTCCCTTACTACATAGATGTTTTGCCCGCATTTTCTTCAATAGCTTTGTCCACACCGCTCAAACCGTTTTAAAGACCTCTGTGTCCCCCCTACTTCCTATGGACCCTCACAGTAGCTCTACTTCCTGCCTCTCTGACTGTCTCTCCCCCTAACAGTCCTGCCAGCTCCCCTTATGGCCCAGTTTGCCATTGTGCTATCGCTTGCAATTGTGCCGCCATGAAGTACAGTTCAAAATGTGGCATATTGAGTCCCCCTTCCTCTCTCTTGCAGCACAATGTTCGCATGGCCACTCTGGTACGCCACGTATGCCACAGTAGTTCCCCCAGCATCCTGTCCAACATCTTGAAAAATATCTTCTTCACTAAATATGGGATATTTGTGAAGTAATACAAAAGACGCGGGAGGACCACCATTTTGCAGAGTGCGATTCTCCCCATTAGGGATAATGGTAGTTTCTTCCAAAATGTAACCGCATCCCCTATCCGTGAGAATGCCCTTCCGGTATTGTGCACGAATGTCTCCTCCACCTCATTTGGTCACTAAATTTGAATCCCCAGGTATTTGAAAGATTCCCACTCCCAACGAAGCTCCCGGCACGAAATCCCTAACCCCCTCCAGTCCCTTAGGCCAGCTAATGGGAATACCAATGATTTTTCTTTATTTACCTGAAACCTCGACAGTTTATGTAAATTACCCAGCACCTCCAGGATCACTGGAATATTTTCCAGCGTATTGTCTACATAGAGTAGCACATCATCTGCATAAAGCGAGGTGCTGTGTGTCACCCCTCTACCCAGATACCCGTTTCTATAATGTTGGAACGAAAATATCTCACCAATGGTTCCAGCGCTAGGGCCAATATGATGGGGGAAACCGGGCATCCCTGACACGTTCCTAGTTCTAGACACCATCCTTGTGAGACCCATCCCCCTGTTTTAACCCTAGCCGTGGGGGCGTTGTATAGCAGTCGCAACCACCTCAGCATCTCTTCGCCCAGACAACAAGCCTCTAGCACCTTAAATAGCCATGGCCATTCCAATGAATCAAAAGCTTTGACCGCGTCTACTGCCACCAGAACCAGTTCCCTCTGTGAGTGCTTGACCAAGTCCATGACGTGATGCACTCTGCGTAGGTTCATGCCAGTGTCCCGGCCCGCTTACGAATCCGCATTGGTCTGGCGGAATGAAACCAGGGGGCACTCTCGCCAGCCTAGTCGCTAATACCTTTCTCAAAATGTTTGTGCCTACGTTTAATAAAGAAATGGGCCTGTAAGAGGCGCACTGTTGCATCCCCCCTCTTTTTTAAACAAAACCGTAATTACTGCTTCTCTCATTGACTCTGGTAGCAATCCCTTCTAGAGTGCGCAACCGTAGACTTGTTTCAATTGAGGGACTAGTATGTCCGCAAATGTCCTATAAAATTGCACCGGGAAGCCATCACTGCCCGGTGGTTTGTTAGTCTGCATTGACTTAATTTCCCCCAATATGTACCCCTCCTCTATGGGCAGATCCAGACTTTCTCTATCTTCTCTATCCAGCCTGGGCATGTGTACCAAATCCGACAAGTCTGAGGCCACTTGATCTGAGAAATACAATTGCTCATAGTATCTCTGGAAGACCCCATTTATCCCCTATTGCGATGACACCAGGCCTCCCTTTAGGTCCTGTATGTGGTGATGCCCCCCTGGGTTTTCCCGTTTTATCAAATATGCTAAAAGCCGCCTGCCTTGTCGCCTTCCCCATGGACTTTTGTTGTGTATAGCCCCTTGTCAAACTGTTCTAGTGAATCTAAGGCTCCGCTATGTGAGCTTAATTTCGAATGGATTGTGTCCTCCCACGTATTCCTCATCTTGTGATAAATCGTTATCTCCAGCTTCGCTGCTTCGGAAAAAATGTTTCTCGGCAGAGGGCGCTGTGCTCGAGGTCGTGGCGTCGATTGTCCCTCGACGTACTCCGTACTCTGTCGACGTCACCGATGGTATAAGTAGCTTGAGCCGCGCCCGTTGCTTCATTTCTGTTTTTTCGATGAAATATATATATAGGAGGAACACCCAGGCGTGTCCCATGACCGATACATTCTTCATGAGAGGAAAGTGCAAGAACACGGAACTGTACTGTGGGGTAGGATGGGAGGGTCGATGAGGAATACGTGGGAGGAACATCCAGTCGAAAGAATGTTACAGTTGGTAAGCAACTTGTTCTTCGAATGATTGTGTCCTCCCACGTATTCCACATCTTGTGATAGGCTCCCATAGCAGTATCAATTTTTTGGAGGTGGGAGTACCATTTCAGTTTTCGTGGACAGAATGCAGAACTGCCTTTGCAAATAAACCCTCGTTAGAAGAGGCAGTGTCCAAACAATAACATTTAACAAAGGTATGTATTGTTTTCCAGGTTGCACCTGCAAAAATGTCTGCTGCCGGGACTCCCCTCTTTAGAGCCGCAGAAGTAGCCATTCCCCTTGTAGAATGGGCACGAAGCCCATCTGGTGGTTCTTTTCTCGCTAGTCTGTAGCATTCAACTATGGCTAATATGATCCAGCGGGAAATGGTCTGTTTTGTGTAACCTACAAACAGTTGGTCATCTTGTCTCAATTTAGCCATCCTAGAGATGTAAAAACTAAGAGCCCTCTTGGGATCTAATCTATGTAATCTCTCCTCTTATTTGCCCAGGTGAGGAGGAGGATAAAACGTAGGAAGTACTATTTTTTGTGACAAATGGGAGTCCGAGACTACTTTTGAAGGTTTAACTTTAAGGACTACCTTATCTTTATAAAAAATAGTATATGGTGGTTTGCATGAGAGAGCCTGAAGTTCGCTAACCCTGCGGGCTGATGATAGGGCCACAAGTAGGACAGTTTTTAGAGTCGAAAGCCTCAATGGACATGAGTGCAGAGGCTCAAAAGGTATGCAAGTCAAGAATTTTAATACTAAATTTAAGTCCCAGGCTGGTACATGAAAAGGTACTGGAGGGTATACATTAGTGAGCCCCTTTAAGAATTGAATTATTAACGGTATTTTGAAATATGAAACCTCTTCCGAGGAGTGCTTGAAAATGGACAGCGCAGCAAGGTATACTTTTATTGTTCCTATCTGGAGCCCCAGATTAGCTAGATGTAGCAGAAAGGAAAGCACCATTGGGGTGCCACACTGAAAAGGGTCCACATCCTTGTCTTTGCACCAGTTACTAAACCTATTCCAGCGACATCGGTACAAAGACTTTGTTGCTGGTCTTCTGGCCGAAAGCAAGATTTCCATTATGTCATCCGGAAGATCCAAATCCTTGTATCTCAACCTCTCAGAAACCATGCATGAAGGTTGAGTGTCTTGACCTCTGGATGGAGAACCTGACCTTCCTCTTGCGAGAGAAGATCCTCTTTTTGCGGAAGACGTATTGGAGGGCAGATGGACATGTCTAGAAGGTCCGGGTACCACTTCCTCCTGGCCCAATCCGGGGCAATTAAGCCCAGGTTTTCCTGAACTTTCTCAACCTCCTGATTACTTGAGGAATCACGAGGACTGGGGGAAAGGCGTACAGCAGTGGAAACTTCCACTCCACTACGAATGCGTCTCCCAGTGCTCCTCTTTGAGGAAATTCCCTTGAGCAGTACTGATCGCACTTCCGGTTGATTGCGGTGGCGAACAGATCCACTTGAGGGGTTCCCCAAAGGGTGAAGATCTCCAGAAGGACTTCCTGAGCCAGCTCCCACTCGTGAGAGACCGTGCTCTGCCTGCTCAGAGCGTCTGCCGCCGTGTTCTTCTCTCCGGCTAGGTGAATTGCCGACAGAGAGATTCCTTCTCGTATTGCCCAGAACCAGAGCTGCATTGCCTCCCTGCACAGTGGCAGTGACCCTACACCTCCTCTCTTGTTGAGATAGTACATGGCCACTGTGTTGTCCGTCATTATCAGAACATTCTTTCCCTGTACAGAGGGCAGAAAGGCCTTCAGAGCTAGCCTGATTGCCCTCAGCTCTAATAGGTAGATGTGTAGTTTGGACTCCGATGGAGACCAACGACCGCTGATTGTCAGATCGTTGGTGTGTGCTCCCCACCCTGTGAGTGAGGCGTCCGTCACTACCGTTATCTCCGGCCATGGTTCCCAAAAAGATTCTCCCTTGAGAATGTTGTTGTTGCAAGCCCATCATAGAAGATCCTGAGCAACTGCGCTCGGGACTTGCAGAAGATCCGACATATTCCCTGAGAACTGGGACCACTGAGTTCTGAGTGCCCATTGAAAGGATCTCATTCTCAACCTGGCCTCTGGTACTAGGAAAATGCAGGATGCCATGAGGCCGAGCAACCTGAGAAAATCGAAGGCCGGTAGATGTTGGGCATTCTGGAATTTTGTTACCATCTGCTGGATGTGGAGAGCTCTCACTTCGGGAGGCGAGGCTTTTCCCGAGGAAGTGTCCAAGACTTCTCCAATAAACTGGAGTTTCTGGGCTGGTATCATGTGGGACTTCTTGAAATTGAGGGAGAAGCCCAGTTTGTGGAGGAAGTGGCAGGTGATTGAAAGATGTTCCTGAGCTTGTTCTGGAGAACTTGCTCTGATCAACCAGTCGTCCAGGTAGGGATATATGTGAATACCTCCTTTCCTGAGACTTGCTGCCACAACCGCCAACAGTTTGGTGAAAACCCTCGGGGCGGAGGTCAACCCGAATGGCAGAACTCGAAACTGATAATGAGAATTGCCAATCGCGAACCTCAGGTACTTTCTGTGCTTTGGATGGATTGGCACATGAAAGTAAGCATCCTGAAGGTCCAATGATCCCAACCAATCTTGGAGTTGGAGAGCCTGAAGGATCTGAGAAATAGTCACCATCTTGAACTTGTCCTTCCTGAGGAACTTGTTCAAGTTTCTCAAGTCCAAGATGGGTCTCAGTCCTCCGTCCTTTTTTGGGATGAGAAAATATGGGGAGTACCAACCCCTGTTCCTCTCCGCTACAGGTACCAGTTCAATGGCACCTTTCTCTAGCAGGGTTAAAGTTTCCTGCAACAGGAGCGGATCCGGAATTTTGACGGAGTTGGCTCCCGGTGGATGATTCTGAGGCCTTTTTAGAAAGGGGAGACAGTAACCTTGGGCTACTGTTTCCAGTGCCCAAGCATCCGAGGTAATGCCCCGCCATTCCTTTAGATGTTTAGAGATCCTGCCTCCCACTGGTGTTTTGTGTAACAAGGTCTCAGAGGGATTTGGAGGCGGCTGCAGGAGTGGCTGAGGGTACAGATGCCACTCCTGAGGCTAATTTTGCACCTCTTCCCTGTGCTCCACGAGGGAAGTTCCTTTTGCCCCTTTGAGAAGCCTGTCCTCTTCCTCTACCAAAAGAGGAGTAGTATCGAAAAGAACGATCCCTCCAGGAAGATGAGCCGGAATAGGGTTTTAGAGGCTGGCGCAAAGAGGCACTAAGTGATTTAGCTGCCGCTTTCGAGGTCTGAAGTTTCTCTAGGCTTTCATCAGCCTTTCTGCCAAAGAGCCTTGAGCCATCAAAGGGCATGTTGAGGAATCTAGCTTGCACATCGGGTGCAAATCCCGACTTCCTCAACCACGCAAATCTGCGTAGCACAACGCTTGCAGCCATGGATCTGCTGATACTATCAGCAGTATCCAGTCCAGACTGGAGGCATTCCCCCATTCCTCCCTTCCCGTCTTTGACTATATTCAGGAAGCCTTCCCTTTCCTCACCTTCCGGAATATGATCAGCTGCCGCCGAAATACAGTCCCACAGGGTATGGGTAAACCTGGCTAGGGTACAGGTGACATTTGCCGACTTAAGTGCCATACTGCCTGACGTGAAAACTTTACGTGCCCAGGCGTCAATTTTTTTATCCTCTCTATCTGGAGGGATAGTTGGATAAGCAGTTTGTTTTGAAGTGGATGCTGCTTGAATGACTAAACTCTCTGGAGTCGGATGTTTATTCAAATATTCAGGATCCGATCCAGCTGGTCTATATTTTCTTGGAAAAGTGCTATCTGCAGCAGCAATGGTTTCTGGTTTCTCCTAGTTTTTCTCCACAGTCCTTTGAAGGGCCCTGTGAAAAGGGAGAACAGGATCCTTCTGAGGTCCCTTGACGATAATATCCGTCATGTCATCTTGTTCAAAAATGGGTGAAGTATTACCCCAACCCATGTATTCAACTACCCTGGTCATAAGACTCCTGTACCCGGCATCTGCATGCTCTGCGGGATCAGGTTTGACGAACTCTAATTCTGGGGATGTGTCAACTCCACTGGCAGAATGTAGAGTATCACTCAGGTCTCTCATTCTAGATTCCTGGTCAATAAGTTCTTCAGGAACTTGTCTTGTACCATAAGTAACTCCCAAAGGAGTAACTTCGTCTTCTTCTGAAGCAGACTCTTCATAGATTGCAGACATAGATTTGAAAAAGTCTGATCTGGGCAAAGGAGTGAATCTCCTTTCTTCTTCTTCCATCTGCTTCGAAGGAAATAGCAAATCCCTCAAAGTTTTCGAGGGTGTCTTCGAAGTTTCCGAAGATGACTTCGATAATGGCGTCGATGACGCATTTGACTTTGGTGTCGAAATTATCGACGTCGAGGATGTCAACAAAGTTGTCGAAGTCTTCGACGATTTGTGTTTCTTGGCCGGCACTGGAGAGGTGCTTGACTCTCGAAGATTCTTCGACGGTTTGACGTCGACTCGAGGTTTTTTGTATTCCTCGACGCTACTGGTCTTGGCCATAGTAGCCTTGGACTTCCCTTTGTCGTCCAATGGAGCGACTTTAGGGGTATGGCTTTTTCGAGGTTCTTTCGAGGGGGTCGAGGCCGCATTCTCGAAAACCTCCATCATCTTTTTGCGGAATTCTCCCCACTTACTGGGAGAATCCGATTTAGTCGGACAACGAATTTCTTCGGTCAACTCTGAAGAAGAAGATGATGAGGGAGATCTATGTCTCCTCTTCATTTTTTTCGATGACGACGAAGAATGCCTCGATCTACTCCTATATCGAGATCTCTTTGAGTGCCTATGGCGATCCGATCCCTTAGAATCAGTCGCTTTTTTATGTTTTTTTGACGAAACCTTTTTTGAGGCCTCCCTCCCCACCGACAGTTTACCTCTCCTCTCACGAAGAGCTTTTTCGGTCATCGATTGGCAGGACCCGCAGTCTTCGGTTCGGTAATTGGAACTGAGACACCAGAGACAAATCCGGTGGGGATCGGTGATCGACATCTTAGATCCACAATCTGCACACTTCTTAAACCCAGTCCTGGGTGTCGAAGGTGTCGAAGATGATGACATTTTCTTCACAGAAAATAGAAGCGCGCCGTTCTCGATAGCGAAGCGATCGGAAAAACGGAACTGAAGCAACGGGCGATGTAAGCAGCCTTGCGTGCCACCTGCAATATTGTGTCCCTGTCCCTAAAGTTTAAGAGTTTTGCCTTTATCAAAAGGTGGTGGGGGTCTGCCTGGCACTCGGTGCACCCTTTCCACTGTAAACAACTTCACTAGACCTTTCGGGTGCAGAGTATCCAGTATCAGTTTCTCCACATACAGTTCATTGCTTGGCCCTTCCTGGCCCTCTGAATCCCCCACCAAGCGTATATAATGTTGCAGCGGGAGCGGCCTTCGGAGTCTTCTGCCCTCACTTCCAACCCCTGCGTTGCCCCAATCAGGCCGCGCACTTGATTTTTAAGTATAGTCAGATTGTCCTCCACCGTGTGCTACACGTTGTTCCACTTCCGTTACTCTTCCGCTGACTGCGTAGCTTGGCTCGCAGCAGGGACACATCTGCTCCCACCTCCTGCACTTTCCCTTGCAGGGAGGTTCTGGATTCCTGGATGGCAGCTAGTAGTCCTTCTAGCGTAACTCCTTCGCACTTCTATGCACCCTTTATCAGAGCCTCACTCTCTTCTTCCTGACTTTTCGTTGTCTTTTGCTTGGCGGCTGCATAATGATCGATTTTTTTGTTGTCCTTTCACCATTCTGTCAGCTTCCTTTCTGCTCGTCTCAGTGTGTGTGGGCTACAATGTCTGTGCTGATCGCTGTGGCATTGGGGAGCCTCCTCCAATCTCTTTTTGTCTGTACCACCCTCCTCCCTTTGGCTTTAGGTGCCAATCTTCCACTCGACTCCGTACCGAATGGAGCCCTCCAGTGCACTCCCAACGCACTCCCCAAGTGTTGTGGTGTGTCAAGCACCCAGATGCCGTGCTTTATCCGAGTTAACACTCCAACTCGGGGGCTGCTCCCCCTTTTTCTCTATGTCCACCCCTTCCGCATGCTGTCCTCCATTGGGCATACCAACTGAGCTAGTTCCCTTCTCCGTGCAGCCTGCTGCGCTGTCGCCCACTATCGAGCAGACTGTGGTCGTATGTGTTGAGTCAGGGCCTCTTGTCCCCTAGCTATGTCATCTTCCTCTTCTCCCATGGGAGGGGAGAACCGCTAGGTACGCCCTGGGACCCCCCTCTGTTCACCACATTGGCCCGCTGCAGCGCAGGTATCCTCTGCTGTTTTTGACCACAGCCGGAGGGGGGAGTAGGCCTCTGTCCCCCTCTCTCTCCCGCAAGCTGCCGCCTCCACTCAGTGCGGTCCCACTTGCCGAATTAGAGCTCACCCTCCTGCACCTTCCGCCTTGCTGTTTGGGTTCTTCTCTGTGCCCCCGCTCCTCGTCGGGGCTTCCTCGCTAGTGTTGTCCCTTGTAATATGCCCCCAGCAGTCCGTCTGCACCACTCACCTCACTCTCCCCCTGCGCCGTTCCTCTTTCACCTGTGGGTTGTGATGGGCCGTGGGTTGGCAGTCCTCCACTCCCATGTGCAATTGCCTTCTCCTCTGCACTTGTCGCCTCGTCATGCCGCTCCGTAGTGTGCTCCTCTCTTTTGAGCTTCAGGCCCTTGGCAGTATTTTAACCTGTCCATGTCTGTTGAGTTTTTGGGCCAGGTCCTTGTGTTATACTGGTGTCCTCTGTCTCCCAGCGAGTGGGGGAAGGGACTACTATGTCCCGCTGTTGTGATCCTTTGCACCCTCTACGTGGCCTTGTGTCTGCGTGTGTGCACCTCGGCTGGGGAGTGGCTCCGTTCCATCTAGTCTTGCCAGCGCCACTTTGCCGTTCAGGCTGGTATGCTCCTCCCTGATCTCCTCACCTCGTTGTCTGGTGCCGTCACGATCTCTGGCTATCCGCGGGTGTTCACACCACAGTGCCGCTGTCTGTGCCCCGTGGTCAGCGGTTCATCAGTGTTGTGCATTCTACTCCCCCTGCGTTGCTTTTCTCTTTGCTTTTCTCTCATGCTTGCGTTCCCCATGGAGTGGGTCAACAGTCTGTTACCTTCAGGCAGGACCGCTTCTTCCACTGCGTCCGCCCCCCAGCTGTTCCATGCTGCAGTGGTTTTTTTCACATGTTCACTCGTCGCGCTGGTGTGGTATCACCGCTGCTTCACTGCACTGAACACCTCGTCTAGGCGTTCAGGGTTCTGCAGTACTTTAGGGATGGCATGCGTGCTATCTCAGTAGTCACCAGCTTTTGCGGCCCTAGGTGGCGGTTATCTTGAGGGCTCCTCCGGCGGTTCTCCCACCCGGCACGCTCAGGTCTAAGCCAATGTCCGTGCTTCTTCTTGCTCCCAGAGTGGAGACCAAGGGTCTTCCGCTGCACCGGCCTGTTGAATTCTGCCTCAGGGAAGCAGTTGGCCAGGATTTATGTCAGATATTAGGGTGGCCTGCAGCAGGAGCTTCAAAGCCTCACTGCTGCATCCGTCGGTCACTGGCCATGCCCCCTCATTGAGTAAACTTTAATATGTGAAAAGAAGATTGCATGTGCGCACAGCACTGCAGAAAATGCAAGCCGTTCAATGATTGTACAGACCCTGAACCACAAGTAGACTAAGTGATCATAGAAGCTGGCTATACGTAGTGAATAGACTGCAGGTGAAGCCACCATTGTATAGCAACTGGACATCTATGTCATGAATTTAGTAAGCCAGGATCCATGGAGAGAAAGGGCAAGAATTGTGTCGCAGCAAGAATAAGCTGGGATTGTGGACGCGCATGGTGAGTCTGTCTGGCCTGGTATCAAAGCTGAAGCTGCCAAGGTCGGTAATCTGTTCTTGAAGGCAGTGAACGTGTGAAGCTGAATCATTCCTTGTTAAGGTGCAAAGAAAGAAGACCAACTGTGCCAAGTTTTATTCATTTAAGACATTTAAATGCTGCAAAATGGACCAAATCATGGTCTCTGTCACGTGAGCCAAGGATGGAAATAGAGTTGTGCGTGGAGTCCTAGACCAGCGATTGTGAAAGCCTGTACTCCCATGTATATCCACAGACAGGGATACTTTGCAAGGCCAAGTTCAAAGACAATCTCCATGGCAGAAGGCATTGGTGATGAGAGATGTTGGGCTAATTGGGTGGGGAGGTAAAGTCAAGTCCACCTCCTGGCACCTGGGTCTGAGCTTACGTGCTGCTAAGTGAACCGAATGTTCCAGACATGGCACAAGCGTGCCAACCAATCGAAGAGGGCCGTATAACGAAGGGCCTTATAGTTAAAGACCAATGATGAAGTGTGTACTTAATAGCGTTGAAGATGACATATTTTTAGAGGTAGGCATAAGTTGTCCACCTGACAGTAGATAGCCAATCACAATCCCAGCCCATATAGAAAGTATACTTAGATGTTCCCCTTGAATGTATCACAATCCCTAGTAGGTTTTTCTTATTTGCCACATAGTATTACATCACGTCTGACATATTTTTTACATATAAGGATGTTTTTATGAAAAATACATTGAGAGCTCGAGCGAACGTCTGTTGATGCCCATTGTAACTCCCTGTTTTAGATAATTGGTAATAAAACAGCACCTTTGCCATCTTTTTGAGTTGGTTTGATATTTGGTGTCAGAGTTATTCTGCATCCCTATCCATTGCATGCACGATACCCAAAGGGCCATATGCTCATCTTCTTCAGACTCAATCTGTATTTCCTATGTCTTACCGAAACCTGTATCGTCACTTTCAATACTGCAGCCTTTGCTTTTCTTTTTCACTTCCCTCACTAAGTTCTCCATGCCCCTCGCCTCTCTGATCAGGATGGGGCTACTGGTATTTTATACCAATCCTCTGTGGTCGTTTTTCCTTCGGCGCTTATCCTCCCTCCCTTTACTACATTTTAATATCATTTTGTTAACTTTATTAGTCCTCAGCCCTTCTGACTGTTCTTATTCTATATCGACCTTCTGGTCCCCTATATAATTTCCATGAGGACCTTGACTACCGCTTATCTTCGTTTCTCCCTCTCCAATCTGTCTTTTATTTACTTTGTGACTTTAATCGTCATCTCTTTTTTTTTTTTTTTTTTTTATTTCACATTTACAAAGCGCTCACACAGCCCGCAGGCATCGAGGCGCTGTTACAGGAATTGTCTTTTTTTGTTTTTCTTAGTTGCGTAATTGTGTGTGTTTTTTTTCCTTAGTTACGTATTTATAACGCGCTTAAACACCCAAAGGTTTCTAAGCGCGGACCCAGGGATCGAACCTGTTGTTGCTACGTGTCGTCTTGCTTCCAAGACGCGCACGCTGCCGCTGAGCTATCCTCCCGGGACTCTCATCTATGCACTCTTCTCCCCATTATACCTCTCCTCCACCCCTTCCAACTCCATCCCATTCTTCTCCTCCTTCTCACTTCTCTTGTTCTTATCTTTTCTTCCCACCCTCCTGACACCTCTATCTCTGCCTATCCGATCTCTCTTTCTGACTATTTACTTTTGTCGTTCTCCTCTTCCCTCTCCACTCCTCCCTCTCCTGCTCCTTCTCCCACCAAATTTCTATGGCACAGCCAGTTTGATTCCTCCCTCCTTTCTTTTCTCACTTTCTTCATCCCTTACCCCCACCTTTTTTCTTCCTACTCGTCAGATCAAGCAGCCTCCAGGGTTCTATGTTCTTACATCGCCCGTTTTTGTTTTTTGATATATATTTTTATTCTTACAGTTTTTTACTGAAAAAATGCATCAAAAATGTGTGTTTTTTATTTTTTTAGGATGGTTCCCCCACAATTCCAACCTCCACTATTATTTGCTACATATTCTCCACCCCTACACCGTATATCCCCTTACTCCCCCTCCCATATTTTTCTGTGAGTTTTTTTTGCAACAAAACAAATTGAAAAAAACGGGCGATGTAACAAAGTTGTACCGGCTCCACTTTACATAACAGTATTTTTCTACTCTTGACTCTCTCTATCCCTTGCGTTCTTCCTTTCCCTTCAGTAAGCCTCCTCAACCATGGCTTTGCCTCTCTCTCCTCTTTATGAGGTCCTCTCTTTGTAAGGCTGAGTGACGCTGGAAGAAATCTGTCCTTCTGTCCAATCTGAATACTTTATCTGCTCTTGATACTTCTTATGACACTCAACTTCTTACAGCTCTAAAACGCCACATCCCATCCCTAACACTTTCCCATCACCCTCGCTGACTCTTTCAGCTCCTTAAGAAAATTCTCTCCTCCATGTCCTAGTCCCTCTGTCATCTCCACTTTCTCTTCTTCTGATCTCGCTAACTACTGTTCTTTGGAAGTCTAAACTCTATATTCCTCCCTTTCTCCTTTCTCATCTCTTCCGATCCCTCCTTCCACCCCCTCGAATACCTTCACTTTTCCTTCCTCTTTCTGTTCATTTTCACCCCTCACTGACTCTGACACAGCCTCATTTATTACTCATCCTCACCCCACTGCATCTCCTACATACCTGGTTCCTGCTGCCCTAATTACTTCCATTTACCTTCTACTTATCCTCTATTATACCTCTCTCCTTAATCTTTCTCTCACTACTTCATATTTTCTGTGCTCTTTCAAACAAGCTGTCATCATTCCTATCCTAAAAAGCTCTTGATTGACCCTTCTCTACCCCCTAGCATTCAGCCTATTTCTCTTCTCCAATTTCTCTCCAAGATCCTAGAAAGAGTAGTTTACTCTCAACCCTCAGCTTTTCTCTCCTCCTTTCCGTCCCTCCACCAGTACAATCTGGCTTCCGCCCGGCACATTCTACTGAGACCGCCTTACTTCACATTTCTAACTCTCTCCTGACAGCCTGCCACAATAATCTTTCTTCCTTTCTTTTTCTCCTGGACCTCAAAGCAGCCTTCAAAACAGTTGACCACCCTACTCTTCTCTCTTCTCTCACCTCCCTTGGTTTCTCTGGAAATGTTCACAAATCGTTTCAATCCTATCTTTCTGACCCTATCTACTCTATCTCCTGGGCTGGTCAATGTTCTACCTCTTTCCCCCTTGTTTATAGCGTGCCCAAGCATCTGTACTTGGCCCAGTTGTATTCTCTATCTGTACTATCCCCCTGCATTCTTAATTTTAGTCCTTTAAACTCTATTGTAACTTGTATAGTGATGATACCTGGATATGTCTCTCATTTTCTTCCTTCTCCGATTCTTTGCAAGCTACTGTATCTGCCTGTCTGTCTGCAGTCCAAAATTGGATGTCTTCCCACTTTTTACACTTAACCCCTCTAAAACCGAACTTGTTTCCCTTTCTCTTTCCCTTATCCTGCCCCTTCTCCCTCATTTTAATTGTTTTAATTGTACTCTACAAAGGCATTGCTGCCTTTCCTGTTAAATCTGTTATGTAATGTTAATAAGCTTTTATACTGTGCCAAATGACCCCTGTACTCATGTCAGAGCATCTAGGATTATCTGTGTAGTGATGTACTGTGCTTCCGCCAAGGGTATCCAGATTTTAGTCTGCTGGAAGAAAGAAAATGAGCGAGGGGAAGATAAGAAGATGGGAAGGTGGGAAGTAGGGTCTACGAACATAAAGAGGGATGGATGCAGTAGGGGGCGAATGTTTTGTAACAGCATGGGTGCATGCAAGTCATGTTAAGTGGTCATTGGACCTGCAAGAGGGAGAGGCCATATGCTGCATAAGAAATGCTTTTAACTCAAACCTTTCTGAATGTACACCACTCTGGGGTGGTTTGAAGGTGGCAGCCTTTGTTAAGCTCTTCCAAGTCCAATTCCATTCATTCATTCCTCCTGCTATACTTCTGACACCTATGCCACGCCAGCCGATGGACCAGACCACATGAGAATGTTGCTGATGCATTCCTCTTGAGCCTGCTGTGGGAATGATGGCATTAGTGAAAATATTAGTGGAGCATAACTTGGGAGTTGTGTTACCCAATTGAGCACAAGTACACGTGGCGGACCACAGTCGTTAGGGCCTGGTGGTGACTTTGTGTGGTACAGGTTCACCATAGGTGATCAGAGCTTTGTGGTACATGCCCCTTTGTTGGTGGCACAATTCTTGTCAAGCTCATGAAGTAGCTAAGGCCACTTTATCCATAGGCAAGTGAGTGTATGTATGTTTCTGCTGCACCCAACCCATCTTTCTTCTTTTTTGGAATGACTACAACAGAGCAGAGGCCCTCTAATGCCTTATTTGGAGGTGGTAGCCTTCTCTGAAACTTTATTTCAGGGATGAGTGTGATCTGGAGACATTAGGACCCATGCTACCTTGTTGGGCATGACTATTGTGGGGTGTGCTTCCTCTCTGGATGAGTTTGGCTGTCGGCCATGGGGGTGACATCAGGCTCAGGCTGGAGCGTGGCTGACTCCTTATTGTTCCTGTGGCTGGTTTATCTTCCTTACTATTGTTAGAGACTGCTGTAGGGTCTCCTGTGTGCTTCCCTTGGGGACTGGTTGGACCCTCTGTTACCTTTTCTATGCCTTTTGCAGGTGCTCTCCCTGAGTTGCCCCATTTGGTATTTTAGTGCTTCATTGATCCCGATGGTTTGCTCCAGTTATTCCTGCCAGGCACCTGTACTTTGGATATCCTTGTCTGGAGGTGACCCTTAGACCGTGATTATTGAGAAGCATGATAAATCCCAGGCTTGCGTTACCATAGATAAGGGAGCCCACTCTAAGATGCTGGATGCTCCTCCAGCCTCTCTGCCACATTCTTCAGTTGGTTTGCTGTCTGCACCTTTCTTGAATTTTGTATATTTTGAAATTATTGTGTTCCAGGGACCTTTATTGTACTTTATACTGTACGTTATGCTATGATGTAACCTGTAAGCTTTGCATTTTCTTGCCACTGCGCCCTGCTACCCTTGGGTCTGGCGCACATAAAAAGTGAATAAACAAACAAACAAACAAACAAACTATAACAAAGTTCAAGGAGAGGTCCCCAGACCTCTAGGCAGCCATCAAAGGCTTGGGCACTCCCTGATCTGTAAGGTTGAATTACTAATGTCTCTGCTTGATACACATAGCTCCCGATTAATGGAAGTTTAGACTAGCATGTCAGACCTGGAGGATCATCTAAATGCTTTGCAAATGGCTTTTGCAACACCTTCAATCCATTACATACACTGCCCACTTTGTCAAAACTATGATCCTGGAGTTATTTACTCAGCAGCAACTTTCCCCGGTCCTCATCATGAAGTAAGCTCATTAGTTGCTTTGTCCAAAGTCTGTTCTTGAGGCCTCGACTCGTCCTGTCCTTTATTTAGAGACAGGAACCCAATTATTTGGATGGTCATGGTGAAGTGAACTTTGTGGTACCAGGTGTCCTAATCGCTATATACCATGACCTGACTCCAGTTGTCCACGCATCTCACAGGTCCTTCAAAAGTGTGAAAGTTGTTGCAGGAGAGACAGCTTTAGTATTCATTAGCAAGCTGAATTTCCTCTCTTCTCTTGAAGAAGCAAGCACTTGCCTGGGCAGCCACCAGCAGCAGAGGCACCAGTCCTCTCCAGCAATGTCCATGGTCGGGTAGTCACCCCTGTCTTCCACTTCTTCTCATGTTGGTGAGGGTTCATTACTACCTGTTACCCTTTTATATTGTCTCTTATAAGCTTATGGGGCCACAGACAGAAAGTGGTGTTGTCTGGCCTCTGCAATGGTGTGTTTATAGAAAGTTTGATAGTTATGTGTTAAGTTGTTTTATTGTGTGGAGTGCTGCTTAATGCCTATCAATGTTCTTAGGATTTTTTAATTTATTGGCGAGGTTGTTGGCTCACTTGTTGTGTTTTTAATCAGTGCAGGTGGGTGTTCAAGCCTTGAATAGTTTATCATTGCACTGGGTTGCTTGAGGGACTGATTACTTCTTTACAAGTCAATTTTACTCTTGTTAAGTCATTTCTATCCCTTTCTCCTGTTGGCAATGGGAGTTTGCCTCAGTTGAATTTTAGATTCCTTTCCTGGAACGTCATAGAACTAAATCTCAAGAAAAGTTCTGTTCAAGCTTTCCCGACAGCAGGTGAAGTTTGCCTTCTTTTTTCTGCTTTACTGTTTGCTTGTTTTAAAATTTCTGTTTTTGTCCCAGACTGTCAATGTAAAAAATCCGATAAACATAAAAGCCGTGAGTCGTCGACCTCGGCAAAACATACTCCTCGAGAGCGCCATGAACCCTCGAGTAGAGAAAAAGCCTCTTTGACGCATAAGGCGTCGACCTTACCTCCGAAGTCTAAATCTGCATCATCTACGCCATCGACAACTTTGTCGAAGGAGAAATTACCGGTGTCTTGTGCCTCTACGATGCCATCAGCACCCGAGGCATCGGAGCCTCCTTCAAGAACGCCGAGACTGGTGTCGACCACATCGAAGAAAGTCCCAAATCCCTCAATGACATCGAGGCCAATCTCGGGTACGTCAACGCCTTTCATGGTTACATCGACACCTATGACCTCTACCTCGACGATTTTGAGTCTTTCTCAGCCAGTGATGACTACTATAGCTCCATCATCACTTGAGATGGGTATCACACCCATTCCATGCTCTGATTATTTCAGGGCTTTTTCTTCCATTTATTTAGAAGGGGAAGACTCAGATGCAGAAAGGACTTTTTGTCTTCAATCTACAAGACCTCCTCTACCAGTGGAATTTGTACCAGAAAAGGTCCGGCTAAAGGATCTACAAGAGTCCTTATAGGAAGCCAGTGGTATTGATACCTCTGCAGAGGTAGACTTTAGTAAACCGGAGCCTGGTGATCATGCTGAAGGAAGTTATAGGTTACTTATGAACAGGGTAATGGAGTACACGGGGTGGATGAGACCCACACCCACTTTTGACCAAGATGACCTAACAGACATTTTAGATAAGGGACCTCTAGAAGACCCTATAGTCCCCTTCCATAGAGCATTGCAGAAAAAGGTAGCCGCAAATTGGGAGACTTCCAGAAGTAATTCCTGCAGTCAGTAAAAAACTCTCTAGTCTAGTGGTCCAAGCTGCTACTTCATCAGGCAGACAATCGGCATACCCCACAATTCCACAGGATCGTGACGACAATGAATTTGACGCCATGGCCAAGAAGGTCTTCTCGGCATATGGCATGGCTCTTAAATCTGCTAATGCCACTTGCACCCTGGCAAGGTTCAGCCACACCCTTTAAGAGTGTGCTTCGATGGCAGCTGACCACCTCCCCGATGGAGAGGAGAGAGACGGTTTCTTGAGCATTATCAAGGACAGAAGGGATGCGATGTGTGACTCCCTTCAAACTGTTCTCGACTCTGTTGACAGCATCATCACAGCCATTGAGGCTAGTACCACAATCCGCACATTTGCGTGGTTGCAGAAATCTGGCTTTGCTCCTGATGTGCAATCCAGACTTCTGAATATGCCCTTTGATGGCACCTATCTATTTGGTAAAAAAGCTGATGACAGTTTGGAGAAGTTGAAAACTTCCAAAGCGGCAGCCAAATCCCTTGGAGCTGCAATTCGACAAATTCCAAACTGCCCCACAGGTACGCCCTAGAGGGGTAGGTCATTTCGCTTTTACTCTGGTTTCAGAAAAGGCAGAGGAAAGCCAGCTCAAAGGGGCCAGAGACAATTTACCCATGGTGAACGGGGCAAAGGTACCAAGTCTGAATTCGCAGGTGCTGCCTTGCATTCAGTATCTGCGTCAGCTGCTCCAAAACCCCTCTGAGGTCTTATCACACAAGACACCAGTAGGAGGCAAGTTAACTCGGCATCGGACAGAATGGCAGGCTATTACTTCATATGCTTGGTCATTGGAAACTATTGCCCAAGGTTACTGCCTACCTTTTCTACACACCCCTCGGAGTCATCCACCGGGGAAACAACCTTTTGATGTTTCCATACCCGCTCCTGATGCAGGAGATTTTGGACCTACTGGAGAAAGGTGCTATAGAACCGGTACTTGTAGCAGAGAGGAACAAGGGTTGGTACTCCCCATATTTCCTAATTCCGAAAAAGGACGGAGGAATGAGACCCATCTTGGACTTATGAAAATTGAACAAGTTCCTCAGGAAGGACAAGTTCAAGATGGTAACCCTTTCTCAGATCCATCAGGCCCTCCAACTTCAGTATTGGTTGGTATGTCTGGACCTTCAGGATGCTTACTTTCATGTGCCAATCCATCTCAAGCACAGAAAGTACCTGAGGTTCGCTATTGGCAGCTCTCACTATCAATTTCGGGTTCTGCCATTTGGGCTAACCTCCACCCCGAGGGTTTTCACCAAGCTAATGGTGGTTGTGGCAGCAGGAGGGAAGGGATTCATATCTACCCCTACCTGGACGACTTGTTGATCAGAGCAGTGTCTCCAGAACAAGCTCAAGATCATCTGTACTATGTTTGTCACTTCCGCCACAAGCTGGGCTTCTCCCTCAACTTCAAGAACATGATACCATCACAGAAACTACAATTTATTGGAGCAGTCCTGAACACATGGGAAAAGCCTCGCCACCAGAGGTGAGGGCTCAAGATATTCTACAGATGGTGACCAGATTTCAAAATGCCCAGTATCTGCCGGCCTTCAACTTTTTGAGGTTGCTCGGCCTTATGGCATCCTGCATTTTTCTAGTGCCAGAGGCCCGCCTGAGAATGAGGTCTCTCCAGTGGGCTCTAAGGACCCAATGGTCACAATTCTCAGGAAAGATGTCAGATCTCCTACAAATCCCGAACAGAGTTGCACAGGACTTTCAGTGGTGGGCCTGTCGGGAGAACATCTTGAAAGGAGAACCGTATTGGCAACCATGGCCGGCGATAACAGTAGTGACGGACGCCTCACTTCCTGGTGGGGAGCCCATGCCAACGATTTGACCATCAGCGGTCGTTGGTCTCCATCTGAGTCCAAACTACACATCAACCTATTAGAGCTGAGAGCAATCAGGCTAGCACTGAAAGATTTCCTGCCATCAGTACAGGGAGAAAACATTCTGATAATGACGGACAACACAGTGGCCATGCACTACCTCAACAAAAGAGGAGGTGTAGGGTCACTACCATTGTGCAGAGAGGCAATGCAGCTCTGGTTCTAGGCAATTCGAGGAGGAATCTCTCTATCAGCAGTCCACCTAGCCGGAGAGAAGAACACAGCGGTGGACGCTCTGAGCAGGCAGACCACAGTCTCCCACGAGTGGGAGCTAGCTCAGGAAGTCCTTCAAGAGATCTTCACCCTTTGGGGAACCCTTCAGGTGGATCTGTTTGCAACGAGTCTCAACAAGAAATGCGAACGGTAATTCTCCAGGGAATTTCCCCCTAGAGGAGCTCTAGGAGATGCGCTTGTGGTGGACTGGGAGTTTCCACTTCTTTATCCATTTCCTCCAGTCCCCGTCATTCCTCACGTAATAGGGAGGCTGAGAAGATGCCGGAAAACCATGATCCTAATTGTCCCAGACTGGGCCAGGAGGACATGGTATCCAGATTTTCTAGACATGTCCATCTGTCCTCTGATTCATCTTCCACAAAGAGAGGATCTACTCTCACAAGAGGAGGGTCAGGTTGTCCATCTGGATATCAGAACTCTCAACCTTCACGCATGGTTTCTGAAAGGTTGAGATACAAAGATTGGGACCTCCCAGATGACATAATGGAGGTGTTGCAACCAAATCACTATACCGCTGCCGTTGGAACAAATTCTGCAGCTGCTGTAGAGATAAGAATATTGACCCTTTTTCATGCAACACACCAATGGTATTATCTTTCCTATGATACCTTGCAAATTCAGGTCTACAAGTCGGCACAATTAAGGGTTATATCGCTGCGTTATCAATTTTCAAACGCATGGCTGGGGAACCCTCATATTTCAAGATGCCTTTAGTCATTCAATTTCTGAAAAGGTTGACTAATGTCTACCCACCAACTCCTTTTCAAGTTCCCCTGTGGGACTTAAATTTAGTTCTAAAATGTCTAATGGGCACTCCTTCTGAACCCCTCCATTCCTGCCCATTAAGATTTCTCACTCTCAAAACAGTTTTCCTAGTGGCTATAACTTCTGCCAGAAGAGTGAGTGAACTACAAGCTTTATCCTGCAAACCTCCACATACTATATTCCACAAGGATAAGGTAGTCCTTCAAGCCTAATTTCCTCCCAAAGGTTGTGTCAGAATTTCATATTAAACAGAAAATAACATTACCTGCATTCTATCCTCCCCTCATCCTGGGAAAGAGGAGGAAAGACTGCACAGACTTGTTCCAAAGCGTGTTTTGAGTTTCTACATCAGCAGACTTGCAAGACTTAGGCAAGCAGACCAGTTGTTTGTGGGGTATGCAGGACATAAACTAGGCCTAGCCATCACCAAACAAACCATCTCAAGATGGATAATTTTAACTATCCTAGAATGCTATAAATTGGCTGGAAAAGACCCCCTCAACACCTAAGGGCTCATTCAACCAGGGGTATTGCAGCTTCATCAGCTCTCCAGATGGGAGTTCCAATAATAGACATCTGTACAGCTGCCACATGGTCGTCTGGGCATACCTTTACCAAATTCTATAGTCTGGACTCCTCCACTAGCCAAGAAACTAAATTTGGAAAAGCTGTATTGCACTCTGTGCACTCTTAAACCATACTAAATGTTACTCCCGCCTCCAGTACACATTACTGCTTTGGGACTCTATCTAAGATAAGGACTGGATGTTCCTCCCACGTATTCCTTATCGCCCTTCCCATCATTCCCCCCAGTAAAACTTCCCTTGTAGTTGCAGCCTACGCTCCCTCCAAGGTACTAACCATCTCATACCGGACAAACATTGCACTTTAAAATGGAATTGAGCAACGGACGCTGCGTGCGACTACTTCACCTACGATGACGTTGACGCCAATACGGAGGCCTCCGAGGGACATCGACTCGAGGGACATCGACGTGCAGCGCCCTCTACTGAAAATAAAATTCTGAGGCCAGCAAGATGGAAATGAATATCAAAGATACGGAATACGTGGGAGGAACATCCAGTCGACAGAACTTTACAGTTGGTAAGTAACTAGTTCTTCTAAATTGGAAGGCCACATTTTTCTGTTTCATAATGATTACTTTAAATATGTAAGTATTTTTAACATAAGTTTATTGATTAAAGTAATGTATATTTCTTTCCTGCAACAAGAACATTACATTATTCCACCCGTCTGCATCTTGATTGCATGACTAAAATATGAAGAAGCATAAGAAATAGTCTGTGTATTTTCGCCCAACACCTTGTATGTTGCACTAATTTAAGAGGGAAGGGACTAAACCTTAGAATGTAACAAAGCATAGTAAAGCTTTGTAGTGTTTAAATATGTGCATTTTATGGGTGGGTAGCACATCTCCCCATCTTCTGTAACTGACCGGGCAATCTCTTTTAATTTGTCTTCCAAATTATTTAGAAGTTTGACATTTCCATTTTGCTCCACCCCCTTACACAGAAACGTGGGAGTGGATCTATTATTTTCATTCCGTAGGCTTCTTAATTATACAAAGGCCATACTTAGATAGATCTACCTAGGTTTGGGGTATCCACATACACTGCACCAGGAGTAGTTTGTAAACCTCTTCAGAAGATGTGCTTACAGAATAATCAATATGAGTGAATCCCTCATTTGGTGAATATAATAATTTCCTTAATAGCTACCACAAAAAAGAACAAGCATTGAATTGGAGCCAATAGTTTTGGCTTGTGTATAAGTAGTAGGCCTTTGCCAGGCACTGTTCTTAGATGCCCAGGTACTCGCACATTTTACACCTGCTACCATCAATAACCAGTTAATAACACTACGACAGTGCCCGGCAAGTGGCTTTTCCATGCCTACTCAACAGGCTAAATTGTTGGTATTGCCAATGCTCGTTTGTAACCCAGAGTTGCAGCAGCATTTGCGCTCAGAGGTTGTCACTAAGATGGTGGCGATTGAAAGCAAAATCACAGCTAAAATAAATTAGCCGAACTCTGGGTCTCACAACATTGCAAAGCTTCTATCAAACTACTTACTTTTTTAATTTAACAAAACAATACTGTTGATGCGTTAACCCTGAATGTTCAATACAGATCGTACTATAATCAAAAAGGTCTCATTTTGTCTCTCTGAAAAGTAGCATTTCTTTAATTTGTGGAACTGTGCGTGAGGAAGTATAGCCAAAACCATAGCTTCTTAGCAAAGGCCACGGCCTCGGCCTCGGCCTCGGCATAGAGAGCAAAGTAATAGTGTCCTGCAGACAGGTCTAAAGCATAAACACGTGGGTGGGGGCACCAATTAAACTCCCCCATCCCATCCTGCGCTGAAGTTCCAGAAAATAAAAAACTTTCAGGTCCTTTTTGACTAGGTGCTTGGACTTGAAAAATGAACAAAATAGTACGAACAAGAGGCAGTCTTTTGAGTGGTCAACTATACTGCGAAAAAATATTTTACTAAAACTTTCTGACGAGAGGGAATGACTGGGCTGAGCAGGAAGGCTTACAGAGGATGAAGAGGGCATTGTCACAGCCTGCTTCCCTCCTTTTCCCCCTCTTCCCATGGCACGGTTGGTATTGCCCTCACCCCATCACTTTTACAAGCACCAAATGTCAAAGAGTTTACCTAGGACACACTGTGTGGCTTTTGCGGGCGGACTGCAACTAATCTACCATGTCCTTGTTTACATGTGCTACAGGTTACAAAGAGAAACACTTAAAAACTACCTAAGGCCGCAAAGCCGTGCCCTGCATGAGGAGGTACTATCACTCGTATACTTCTCGCGAGATCTCTGGGGGTGAAGTGTACGCATTTCACAGTGTTTTTGAACCACCACGAGCAAAGCCCTGTGTTGCTGCTCGTGCCCACAGACAGGAAGTTTAAAAAAGCACACGTATTATTTGTATAGCGTGAGGAGGTGGGACTTGGCCAGTCCTTGGCTCGAAATTTGAGTTGAGCTCAAGTCAGCCACTTGCCAGGGCCACCCTAGATGCACCTAGTTCACCTGCCACTGCCTGTTAAGGCAGCAATGGACATGCAGTAGTATGGAAGAACGGGATACTGGAAAATTGTGGCTGCCCTGAAGGCACGGAACAACAAAAGTAGAAGCGCTGCATAGATACGGTACTAACAACCTTAGAGATGTGCTAAATAAGTCAAGGACCTATTCACAGGACTACACTAATTCAAATCCCGGTAACCTTATTCAGTGTATGATTTATACAAAGAAACAACACATATGCTGTGACATTTTCGATGAATAATTATTATAATTGTTATTCATATCAAATTTCATAAAAGACAATGATTGACAATAAATAACTAAATAAACCTCCAATCTTATTCTACAGAAAGGAGAAGAGAAATAGCAGTTTAGGGTGAACAGAAACCTAGTGCTGAGGGAGAAGAAACGTGTCTCTATATATAGGAGAGAGAAAATAATCTTTTTTAGTTAAACAAAAGAAAAATTGTAAACAACATAAAAACAATTTGACAATTCCAAAAAAACAGTTTTTATCTCAAACTGATACACCAAAAGGTTATTATATATATATATATACAACAATAAATAAATAAATAAATATTTATACACACTGCCCTTGGTCTTGATTCCAGACTAGGCTTCCTTATAATAATGTAAATGCAAGATAATGGCTTTCATTCAGTCTACCAAATACTAGTTTCTGTAGCTTCTACTAATAAGTCTTATTGAGAAATCCATAATTCTTGTGGTAAGTGATGTGAGTTGTAACAAAAAATTCCATCCTGTCTGCTGATATAAGAATTTTTATGACTTTTGCTGGTTAGCCTTATTGTTAAATTTTCGTGGTCCAATTAATGGATCCCATAAATAGCCCTCATTGCGTCTGCTTATGCGTGCAGGGGGTAAAGTATATACAATGTATCAATAGGATATCAGGTGTTCTATGAAGGCACCTGCAATGTTCAAATGAGAGTGCTCCAGAGGGAATGCAAGGATTGGTAACTACTGCGTGGGGGGTTGGGGCCTTCTGGGGATGAAATGATGGTGACTGCATTCTGAGTGGTCAGCCATAACTTTTCTCCCCACTGATTCATTCGGTTGGTATCGCCCTCACCCCATCACTTTTACAAGCTCTAAATGCCAAGGGGTTCACCTAGGACACACTGTGTGTCTTCTGCAGGCAGACCGCAACTAATCTACCATGTCCTCGTAGTAATACTTTAAATTCTCCAGCATGGGGTCTGGCATGGATTCACATGCTCATGAATATTCCCCGTCGTCAGGCCGGGAATCCTCGGTATAGAAACGAAAATCAGTATCAGTTTCGTTTCTGATCTGTCTTTCTTAGTAGTAACCAATCACTGGTCTCTGGGTCATACTGCCCCCAGCCAATGACTGCCCTCTCCCTAAGCCCCGCCTCTGGCAGCCATCCTCAGATTTTTACCGCACGTTCAAGTGTTGGGAGTCCTCGTGCTGTAGCTCTCGAGCTTTTGCTGCGTTTTCGCGCTTTTTCAGGAGATTTTTCTCATTTTTCGGTTAAATAGAGCCTCGAGCTCCACCGTTTCTACATCCGATCAACGGGGATCCGTTTCGGAGTTTTCTACGCCCCTCAAGGTTGAAGATTTCGTCGAGTTACGCTTTTGGAGGATTCCAGAAGTTCCGAGGCCTACCCCGGACATGGCCCAGGAGAAAGGAAGCTCGACGCCCGGGAAGCTGTTCAGGACCTGCCCTGGATGCCAGCTTCAGAATGTTTTCAAAGAGGACAAGCATTCGTTATGCCTCTGTCTCCATGAGGACAAGACACACACAGAGAAGGACTGTGCGTTTTGTAGGAACATGTCGGAGCGGACCATGAAGGATCGTCACCTTAGTCTCGCCAACTGGCTGGAAGGGAAGAGCCCGTCAGGTGAGAAGAAGAAAAAGAAGTCCGAGCGGTCTTCTAAGTCCTGTGAGGGCACCCTGGCGACGGGGGCCCAACAAAAGGCCAAGCACCGCGAGTCCGCGGGCACTGGGAGCGCCGAACGGTTGGGCTCCTTGGCTGCCAGGCAGGGCGCATCCTCCCCGGCGCCATCAACGCTCTGGCTCGGGTAAGAGGAAGTCCGAGAACCCGGCGAAGCTTCTGGAGAGGCCCCGGTCGATCTCGAAGATTCTGGCAGAGGGGGAGCAAGGCTCGGACCCTCCCCCCAAGGTGAAGGCCCCAGGCGTACAGAAGGTGACGATGGCCTTAATTTACCCTGCTTAGACCTCGATTGAGGATGTCGCAGCGGCCCTGGCTCAGCCTGTGGAGGCTACGCCAGTGGAGCTGACCTCAGGACCCAGAGTCTCCCTGCCACCGCGGAGGGAGTCTTCTTTCAGGCCCATTGAGAAGACCCCCACAAAGTCCTCGTTGGAAAAGGTGGGTGAAGGGCAGGTGGCCATCGTGGATACGGACACGACCTCTGAAGAAGAGCTCATCGAAGTCGTGGAAGAGGCCCAGCCCATCGGGAGGGATCCTGACGAGGGCGACGACGAGAGCGACGGTGTCGCTGACGAGGTTCCTCAAGAGCCCTCGCGCCTGTCGTTTCCGGCACCGCAGGACACTTCGGTGGCCATTCTGTCAGCGATTCAGTCCTTATGCTCGGAGATAAGGACAAGGTTGCCCCCCCCCCCCGACGGAGGTACCTGAGCCAGGACCTTCGGAAAGTCCACCGCATAAGAGGAGGAGGACGCATCCTACGCCACCTCTCCCACCTCTGCGGCCTGCTCTGCCTTCCCCCCGGTCTACTACCCACGGGGATGGTACAGGCACGGACACGGCTACGACAGGTACAGATGACAACCGAGGCGACGACAGGACGTGTCCCCCGTCGCCCCCTGCTTGGGTGTCCCCGCCAGACGAGATTGGATCCTTTCATGCCATGATTTCCAGGGCATCCGAGCTCTTCCAGCTCTGCCCAGAAGAGAAGAAGAAGGAAAGGTTCCTTTACCAACGGCGCGAGGCTAAAAGGAAGACGGTCCTTGTCGTACCACTTCTTGATGACATCTGGGATGAGGGGCTCGCCCTCCTCAAGATCCCTGCCACGGCGCCGGCAAAGAGGGACCGGTACGAGAAAAAGTACCGGGTCCCCGACGCTGCCCCCTTGTGCCTTCGGGTGCAACCTACCCCGGATTCAGCACCACCTAAAAGCCAAAACGAAAGACTACATGTTTTTAAATTCTGCACACTCTTGGAGGCCTCACATATCTGCAACTCCAAATTATCCATCCATAAGGTCAATATAAAATACATCTCTTCTGTTTGGATGGAAAATCCCTAAAAATTGCCATTTTTATTTCACTGCCCTTACACAGTATGATTTCTGTGCATTGACTGGTGCAATTAGTGCCTTTCAGTGGCACCCCTTAGTGTGGTGATATGAGACATAAATAGGTGTGCATACAGGTACCAGTCTGCGGCTGGACACTAGTGGCTCTTCGATTTATGTAGAACTTAACCCTCTTTTGCCCTTATATTGGAATAGTATAATCAGCATCCAAACAGAACAACATTATATATTCTTATTTTAAGCCCTATGAGGGGTCAGAAGTGAAATTCGGACACAAAGGTGTCATGGTTTTGGTTAAAGACTTTTATGTAAATGAAAACAGATTGGGAAAATGCCCTACCTAAAAAAACAAAAACTAAGGATCTCTCCGTGTCAGGATGTCAATAACTGAAAAGCCATATTTGTGTCCAAAACATCCTATCCCGATCCTCACACTACAAATAAAACAATAAGCTGTGAAAGGAAATGTCCTTAACCTGATATTGGCAAAAAAGTCTTCACAACTGAAAATTAGAATAGCTCCAACGAAAATGTTCTCCAAAGTGAAAGACCTTGGACCAAGAGGCTGGTTCCCATCCCCTGGATTCCGAAATGGGATGGCAATGTCTCTTTTACTAAGAGTTCCTTTGTGTCTCACCTTGATTTACAATGTTCCTGTTAGGCAACCCGTTCTGTAACAGTCTTACTTTAACACAAGTATCTCCTTTGTCTAGGAAACACTGTTCTTATTTAGAATTTCTTGTAGTTTTGCAACTCACCTGGTATACTCTCCTGCCAGGACTCTTTATGCAATTCCAACTGCCTGGCGTACTCTCCTGCCAGAATGTATCTTGCGTTTCAATTGCCCGGTATCCTTTCACTTGCCAGGACTTCTTATGTGTTTCACATTTCCTCTTTATCACCAAAACTGCATAAACCATTCTTGGCTCAGTATATCTGTCTGCGGTAATGTTCGTTAAAACTTTGCCCCACACTTGCATCTCATGTATTCATATTTTATTGGGGCTTGAATCTGTACTTCGCCTTTTCTGTATTCAAACAAGCTTCTTGTAGTTTCTGTATTAGCAATCTCATAACATTCACTGTAAAGCCCTGGGGTCCCCACTTGCTTTGGGTTGACTCGCCAGTTCTCTCCAGCAATCCCGGTCCTGTTCGCGCTTCTGCAGTGTGGCTCTGCCACTTGCTTCCCACTCTGGATTGTGCAGACATACCTCCAGCTTCCTCCGTGGCTCTGCGGTCACACACCTGCTTCCCTTCAGGACCCGGTATGGAGAACGCTGCTCCAGGACCTGGATGTGGGCCAGGAGGTGCGCAGCACAAGGGGGTTGGGGGAGGGGAGTGGGCTCAGTGGAGACTTGTCCTGGGACACTGAAAGAGTGAAGGGCTGGCAGAGGTACAGCGCTCCAGCATGAAATGTGGGTAGCTACTTGCAGATTCTGCTTCCGTCCCAGTCTCTCCAAGCAGGTGGTAATATATAATGCATTCATAATCTTAGAGCAAAGAGAGCTCTGGGGGCTAACTGCAGCGGGTGGTAATTCAGTAGATCTGTAGATGTACAGACTGGATGGAACTGTTGATTACTTTGTAAAAATCTAGTTAGCTGCGTATATTCATCATGTAAGAATAAAGAAAGACTAAGTAGAGTGGATAGTTTAGCAGGATAGAAACTGGGGAAATTAAATGGAATATTGTAGTTTGCGCCCATCTCACTTTCAGGGTAGCTGGTATAAAGCAACAGGGTGATAAAATAGAATGTCAAGGAGTTTGGACTCAGCTCATGGGTTGAGCACCTGCTGCAGAGATGGATGCAACCACCAGGTAACATAACTAGGTCTGCTTTCAAAAACATTTGGCCATATGATGATGTACATTTTCAAAAGTGTTCACTGTTAAATATGATGCACCTTCCACCAACAAAATGAAATATAGTTGAAACGATGAGATTTAAAGACACTAACCTAAAAACAGAGACAATGCAGTGTTTTACAGTAGCCACACTGTAATTATGCATTATGTACCAACTTACATTTTTAGGAATGGAATTGTAGGACTCTCTTTAAAAAAAAATAAAGTTAACACATACTGGCCCTTACCAAACAAAATATTGTTAGCTTAATCAAAGTAACATCCCAATTACTTCCTGCAAGTATTTGAAAAAGAAAGAACCTTTCTTGCCTAGTACTCCCACACAGGCCTTTGGCACTTTTGAAGATGGAGGAAATGATTTCTGCTGCCCTCTCTCCGTTAGCCCCTTTGAACTTGCTGAGAGCAGAGAAAGGAGCATGGAGAGAGCTCTAAGGGCTTGAGAGGAATGTAATGAGCTGTGCTTCCATTGAACAGAGTAATTTTAATACCTAGCTGTGCTACATAAGTGTCAATTTAATTAGCAAACCTATAGAATTGCATAACAAGTTGCTATGCGACACTGCTTATTTGATGACATGGATCCTTCAACTCCAATCGGTTGCCCTATGTATATGTAGATGTATAATTACATGCTTATATGGATAGGTAGACGTACAAATAAATGCTTCTCGCTCCAACTCTTGGTGCAGTCTCTATCCCCATATTAACTGGCTGAGTCCCCTGCCAAATTATGGCCTCATAGCAGCAATCACATATTCAGTGACAACAAATCACACAGCATCTGGTCGCCAACACATAAAACTGCTAAATATAACATTGAAGTACTAGTCATATTTGCCCCACAATTGCCACTTGCATGCAGTTATAAATGTATAATATCATGTAATTTCCTTAGAATACAGAAAGACTTAGCAGAGTGGATCGCGTAGCAGGAAGAGTGCTGGGCAAACAATATGAAATATTGTAGTTTGCGGCTATCTCACTTTCAGGGTAGCTGGTATAAAGCAACAGGGTGATAAAATAGTATGTAAAGAAGTTCGGAATCAGCTCATGGGTTCAGCACCTGTTGCGCAGATGGACACAACCAGCAGATAACAGAACTAGGTTTGCCTTCAAAAACATTTGGCCATGTGATGATGTACATCTTCAAACCTGTTCACTGGTCAATATGATGCACCTTCCACCAACAAAATGAAATATAGTTGAAACTATGAAATGTAAAGACATTAACCTAAAAACAGAGACAATGCAGTGTTTTACAGTAGCAACACTGTAATTATGCATTATGTATCAACTTACATGTTTAGCAATTGAATTGAATGACTTTCTTTAAAGTTAACACATACTGGCCATTACTAAAGAGAATATAGTTAGCTTAATACAAGTAACATCCCAATTACGTCCGGTTTTCAATTATTTGAAAAAGAAATAACTTTTCTTACCTAGCTCTCCCATACAGGCCTTTGGCACTTTTAAGAGTTGAGGGGGTGATTTCTGCTGCACTCTCTCCGTAAGCCCCTTTGAACTTGCACAGTGCAGAGAAAAGAGCGTGGAGATAGCCCTGATGGCCTGAGAGGAATGCAGGGTTAGCTGTGCTTCCATTGAGCAGGGTAATTTAAATCGCTAGTTGTGCTACACAAGTGTCAATTTAATTCCCAAACCTATAGAATTGCATAGCAAATTGCTATGCGACACTGCTTATTTTATGCCTTGAATCGCTAAACTGCAATCAGTTGCTCTATGGATAGGTAGATGTATAAATACATGCTTCTATAGATAAGCAGACATTTAAATACATGCTTCTCGCTCTAACTCTTAGAGCAGTATCCATGCCCATATTTACTAGCTGAGTCCCACGCCAAATTCTGTCCTCATAGCAGCAATCACATAATTGGTGACAACAAATCACACAGCATCTAGCACCCAACGCATACAACTGCTAAATATAGCAATGAAGTACTAGTCCAAAAAGAAAAAAAAGCCTAGAATTAATATTCATATTACAAGCTAGCTTTGACTTCACAACTGACTTGTAATAAGAAAATGACAACACAACTGCTCTATAATCAGTTATTACACTTCAGTTGTAACATCACAATGCCTATTGCTAGAGATCAGAATTTTACTTGTCATTGCAGCACTTTATGAAAACCGTGACAAGCGTTTCAAATTACTTGCTTGTAAAAACATTTTCTATTATGCTTTACAGGCAGTAAAAGACACAAAACTGTGTATGGTAGAATATTTAATTTGTGCATGTGAGTAACAATCTCAAGATTTTTGCTTGTTTTAAAGCACAAAATAAAACAGCTTGTTCAATGTATTTTATTAAACTGCTTAAACTATTTTTCTGCAACACATTAGGAGCTGGATATAAGCTTTTATATTATATCCAAACAGATTCTACATTGATCAAATTGATCAAAACATGGTAGATCTCTAACATTAGATTAAACAAGAGGCCAGGTAATATATAGTGGAAATGACAGTGTGCGGATATGTATTAGAAGGAATAAAATACCCCCTGCCCACTCGAAAATCTGTGACCTTACAAATACTTGGTCACGGATCTCCTGGGTGACTTGCTATAGCCTTATAGTATATGGTGGGGGTACTTTATCCAGTATACCATGTAATACAATATACTGTTTGTCATGCATGCAATCCTAAATGTATAGCATCATGTCATGTTCTTCACCTGCAATGCAGAGATCTGTTAATAATATGTTTTCGGACTACGGCATGACAAACTCCCAGGCGAGTCTAATGGGCTTCAACGCCATAACAATGGAATGAGGCACTACATCAATATCACATAACATATTTACAGTGCCTCCTTGTGGGCACAATGAACTGATCATAACTTGTTAATTACGTGCATAAATGATCTTAAGTCCAATATTGCACAACTCTAGCAGAAGCCATGCTCAATGGTGGTCAAAGATGCATTTGTAATGGTCCTGTGCTCTATTTGTGAAAGGCATATGGTAAAATTAGTTCAGCCTGTCATTTTGTTGCTTGTAGTTGGAATAGGATGGTCAGGGGATCCATTGTGAGCCAAGAACCCATTGGCCAGATCTACTCTTGTTAAATGCTTCCAACACATCTCCCAGCCACTGCGAAGATTCTGCTGAATACCCCTGAGGCCCTTGAGGAAGAATCATTTCAGTCAATTCCAACACATTCGTGGAGTGAGTAGTGGAGTCACAATCATCAGACCTTCATAGAGGATTTGGGTAGGGAAGGGTTAAGAATGTAGATGGGTGAAGCCACGCCATAGTCCTTCAGAATTGATGAAAAACTCTGGTTTGAGAGCAGATCAACACCTAATATGTTCAAAGGGATGAATGAATGTGGGTATATGTGGCAGGTCCTCAACCTTATATAGGCCCTCGCATAATCCCCTTCCTGCACAGAAGTGAGGTTGCACGTCGTGCAAGCCGAGGTAAGATGTTCTCGGGTAGCTAAATTTTAAATGATGGTCTACATTGAAAAAGGACTTGCATTCTTGGCCCGCAAAGTTGATGCTTACAATTGCTGTACTGGCAGAAGCAAACTCTGTGGTATTGAATTCAGTATGGATCAGTGTTAAATACTGCAGTTTGGGGCATGGCCATGCCTTGGCAGGCAGCAATGGCCACAAACATGAGGTCATCCCACCGATATATATTTAGTGAAATACAATCTGTGGGAATCATCAACAGACACAAAAAGAACATTCTATATCGAAAATGTAGAACACTTAGTCGCTGATTGCAATTAGCAAAACTTGAAGGCAGAGAACTGCATACACTTCATGAAAATTACAATTCGTTTTTGAAATTTTGAATTGAATAACATTTCCAAAAGTTAAAAGAGCTTATTTTCATAGCACGGTCGTAAAATTCTAAACCAATATTTATGTGCATGTGTTTGACACTAAACATCAAATCAATACACCCAACACACCCTAGGGCTATTTGAATTCTAAAAAAGCGACAATGGTACAAAAGTATAGTCCAATTGCAATTTTTTCATGGCCATCTCGAATTACAGCTATGTGCTTTTTTTATTTTCGACAACCCAGCCTTACTCAGGGCTATACTCCTTCCACACAAGGGGAATATACTGAAATATCTGCAGGATAAACCAAAATTAATCATTTAGTATCTCAAACATGCCAGCAAGATGGTCAGTTTATATTAGTACCATTGTGCTCGAATTGTTCTAACCTTCTTTCCTTAGTTAGAAAATGTGCTCAATTTTGTCTAGGAGGTGAGTTTATTCACTAGCAAGAGAATGTAGGCGGTCCTCATCTGGCCCCCTCAACAAAATGCAGCATTGTCAGAAAACAAGAAAGAGGGTGGAAAGAGATTTAAAGCCTAGTTAATAGACTAATTTTACAACGAAGCCACCTACAGCGTATGGACAGAATCTTACTAGATTCACGCCGGGCCTGTTTCTTCCATGGAGTGAATCCTGTAAAGTGAGCAAAGCCTCTAATGTCATTTTACAGGCCTGGTCGCCTAATGTGACCCCTTATCCTTAACTAAAGGTGCTGCTGACCTGTAGTGTACGTCAAGAGCTCCAACATTCTTCCAGGTGAATTACTTTCCCGAGGCTCTTGTCGCAAAACCTCTCACAGAGTGCAAGATCCAAGGAGGTTTTCAATTCGGAATGCAAGACGTATCATAAACGCTAGACCATTCTATAGTAGCAATGCATCTCTACCGTAAGCTATATTGGGTGTGCTCCGCCCTGCTTGTAGATTGAACATTGCATCGGCCATCTTAGTCACACCACTCCCTTTCGTATATTTATTCGATAACTCATTTCCACATAGAAAATGGAAAAAGCATGCGCAACACCAAGTCTTCTTATGCAGCAACTATCAATGGTGTGATGGCCTTAGCCCACACCATCGATGTTGGTGCTAAAAAATGAAAATACAACAGTGATACTTTAATGTATTCTAAATCCAATCTAGACCCTCAGATCGAGGATAGATCGTGTACAGGATTTATATATGCATTAGGGAGCACAAATCTGTTTCACGTCAATTTGATTTCAAATGATTATGGCAGCCCACTGCAGGTCCTCATTTAAACTACTCTTATTGGTTCTAAAACGGTAAATTCATGTCTGTTCCAGTTTAAACAGGCGGTTGGCCATAGAAAAACTATTCCTGTCTGGTTTTAAATGATCTTTGACCAGCCATCTCAACATCATCTTCCCTGTGGTTCTTTTCAAGGAAATGCTGGACACGGGGCACTGATTCACTACCATTACGTATTCTACTGCAGTGTTCATTCATTCTAATGTATACCTTTCTAGTGGTCATTCCCATGTAAAGTAGTGACCGTGAGCAAGTGCATATAATCACATAAATAACATTGGAAGAATTGCAATTCGTTAAGTTCTTAAGGGACCACCTAAAGGATCCATGAATGAACTCTGTGCTTTTTATAGTAAGCGGGCAAGCACTATAGTTGCTGCATGGATGGTGGTTCATCACCGGAGGTCTTTGTAAATCCCAGGCAGCTTGTATAGTATTTTGTACCATGCTTACACGATTCATAGTGAACCTAGAATGTACCAGCCTGTGTCTTAAATTCTTTCCCCGCTTTAATGCAAACAGGGCTGTCTTAAGTGGCACAGCTTGTATTGGTGACCAGACGCCAATGATTATTTGACACTTTTTCTGATCATGGTGGTATAGTAAGAAAATGTGGTCACACACACACCACCCTATCAGACTCATTTGTGCCCTCTCAAGGTACTAATATGGCATCCTTATTCACATACCATGCTTTCTTGGCTGCATGTTTCAGGATTGTATGTCGTTAGCCTCATTGTGACAATCTTTCAACTCAGCCTTGAGCCTGATTCTCAAAATCTTCATGAAAAGTGCAATTGCATTTTAAACTGAGAAATTACCCATTGGGCAAGTTATCCCTTATTGCCCTCAGATGTTGACTTGAGTATAGAAACAAATTATTACGGTCTGTGGTCTTCCTGTACAGATTAGTATACAGATGTCCATTCCTATGTCCAATCAACGAATCAAGGAGTGGAAAAGTGTCCCTATCAAAATAGGAAGTGAATGTCAAAAGTTCATTACACTGATTCAACCAAGCAACACATTCCACTAAAGACTCAGTTGTGCCTGTCCAGATGAAAAACACATTGTCGATATCCCACTTCCACTGTGTTATCTTGGAAGCAAAAGGGTTTTTGGCAGAAATGTAGTGGCTCAGAATTGTACATATAAATGTTTTCAAGGCTGGGATCAAAGGGTGTCCGCATCTCAGTGCCTTTCTTCTGGAGATCCAGGTCTGATCCAAAGGAGAAGAAATTGTTGCACCGAGTAATCTGAAGGAGCTCTAGTATAAAAGGAGTGGGAACAGAGTGTGGAATCGACCTGGCATCAAGTGTGTTCCTAATAATGTACATCACTTCAATTTGAGGGATATTCGTGTACAAGGTAGAGATGTCAAGTGTCACTAAGATGGTATTCACAGGATTATATGGTAATGCCTCTATGATGTCAATGACGGCTGTGGTATCTTTGAGAAGAGATTGTTTTTCCAGGAATAGAGGTTGCAATCTGTCAATATATGGGCCACTTGGCTCAAGAATAGATATACATAGTGAAACAATAGGTCTACCAGGGGGATTGATATTATTTTAATGTGTTTTTGGAAGTGCATACATAACGGGATTCCGACAATCCCTGGGGGTTAAAAACATTGATTCTGAGTGAGGAAACCCTCCTCTATCCCGTTTGTACATAATTCTAGTAGACGCTGCATAAGCATGTCCATAAGATCTGTAGAGGAGCATCTGCATGCCTCCGCAGAAAAACCATGCCCCCCTACCTCCCATATGTTGGAGGCCTGAGATCATGCTGTGTTTACACCAGCAGTTGTGCCAATACCGCAATGTGTGTTTGAAAGAAGATACCCATTGAGAGAACCGTGCCGAATGTATCCCTGAAGCGATGACAACCTAAGGGAGGAACTCACTGAAGGAATATGAAAAGGGGCAAAGACAGAAGCTAGTGACATCACAAGAGACATGTTTGACGTCCCGAGATACTGGCTGAAGAGGATGTATGGATCCTACAGGAATAATGCTGAAGTAAAGAATCAAGTGAACATTTAAATATGAAAAAGAAGATTACATGTGCACAAAGAGCTGCAGAGAATAAACAATTGTACAGACGCTGAAATGCAAGTAGACTAAGTCATCATAGAAGCTGGCTATATGTAGTGAATAGAATGCAGGTGAAGCCGCCATTGTATAGAAACTGGACATCGGTATCATGAATTTAGTAAGCCAGGATCCATGAAGAGAGAAGGGAAAAACTGTGTTGCAGCAAGAATAAGCTGAATCGGAGCTGCATGGTGAGGTTGTCTGGCCTGGAGTCAAGACTGAAGCCGCCAAAGTCAGCTATCTATTCTAGAAAGGAGCAAACGGGTGAAGGATGAATCATCTCTTGTTAAAGTGCAAAGAAAGAACACCAAGTGTAGCAAGTTTAATTCATTTAAGGCATTTAAAACCTCAAAAATGGACCAAATCGTGGTCTATTGTCACGTGAGCCAAGTATGAAAATAGAGTTCGGAATTGGAGTGCCAGAACACGATAGAGAGAGCTTTCACTCCCATGTATTCTGAAGACAAGGATACTTTTGCAAGGCTGAGTTCAAAGTCAATCCTCATGGCAGACTGCATGGGTGATCAGAGATGCTGGGCTAATTGGGTGGGGAGGTAGAGTCATGCCCCATCTCCTTGCACTTGGGTCTGGGTTTATGTGCTGCTAAGTGAACCGAATGTTCCAGAAATGGCACAAGCGTGCCAACCAATTGTAGTGGTTCATATAACTAAGGACCTTATAGTTTGAAAACCAATGTGAAACCGTGTATCTAATGTTTCTGAAGATTACATGTTTTAGAGGTAGGCATATATTGTCAACCTGACAGTCACAATCCTTGTTGCTATAGAAGATATACTTAGATTTTCCCCTTAAGCCAATCCTGACCCTTAGTAGGTTTTTCATTATTTTCCACGTAGTATGACATCACCTCTAATGTATTTTATGTTCGCTGTTAACTCCCTGTTTTAGATAATTGTTAACAAAATAGTACTTTGCCATTTTCATGAGTTGGTTCGGTTATTTGGACTCAGAGTTATTCTGTGTAATCCCACCCATCGCATGCACGTTCCTAAAGGGCCCTAAGCTCACGTGGTAGCAGTGCGGATGGTTCAAAGATCTGAACTAGTTCAGCTTCAGATTTTTGGATGATCGGGTATCCTCTGCAATTAGCTAGAAGAGCAGCGTTTGCTTTGAGTAGCGACCGAATAGAAATAAACTTGCAAGAAGAACCGAGACTGTGGCAGTTACCCTTTGAAGAAATCCCTGCCCGGTTTACACAGGCGCTCTGCGGACGGAAGGCGAAGTGGTTGGATTGGAGGAAGAGTCGATTCCGAAGGCCTCGAGTCGATTAACGAATTGTGAGTAGACTAAGAGAATGGCAAAATAAGGGGACGGGATTGTGATAATTTTGAGTAGAAGGAAATAATTGTAGAGCTAAGAGAGGTCACCTAATTCAAGGGAATTAGAAAAAGACATTTCAAACTCCAGTGGCAGAAGGATAAAATATAAAATGCGCCGTCATGACTGCGTAAGGTGATGTCTTAAACCCTATATAGGGTAAAAAGTAAAGGCGAGGGAAGACGTGATCACAATGTTTAGTGTAGTGTAAATGTTGTTTGTTGTATAAAGTATCGAGAAGTTAACAGTGATTAAAGATAGTATAGGAAGAACGATTGGCGTCAATTAAAAGAATAGACAGGCCATTGAAACAAGAGGATTAAGCAGCGATTGATGGTGCTTTCTCATATTTGTTGTTTTACAAAACATTGAAAGGTGGTGATTTATGCCAAGGTAAAAGGTTTATTTAATGGTCTGGTAAGTATTAACAGTCAATTGAGACATGTCATTATGGGGGATACTCCTCTCATGCACCTATGCAAGACACTGCCAAAACATATGACCAAGCTCAAACATTACAGTACAGAATGAGTAAAAGGCACAGCAGATAAAATGTTCATGCCGTGGCCACACTGGGGATCATTGTCAAGAGTGGTATTGCAACACATGACCACATATTTGCACGCTGCGTACACAGAGAAGAAACCAGAGAAAAGATTAGCGATTTTAGAGTTTTGGAAGATGTATCATGAGGAAAGAGAAGACCCGACACCCAAGGAGTGGATGTTTAATCAGCATAAAGGGGAAGGCGTCAAGCCTTTTGCTCCCCTTAGCTTGCCTGAAGCAAAGAGTGTTGCTACGGAAGAGATATGAGTGTATCCTTTACAAGCAGTGACAGGGTACCGTAATCCAATATCTGAACCCCCTGCTTAGAGTAGCGACAATAGTCCGGAAGAGAATAAAAGCAAGGAAGAGATTTATACATTTATAGAAGGTAAGGAAGAAAAAGGTGAGAGGTCAAATTTTTCAACAGAAATAGGCAGGGAGATTAAGAGATGGAAAGGAGAAAAAGATAAGGCTGACAAGGTAGCGCTCGTACAAAACGAATGATGGGAGGACAGATATTAGTTAAGATAGATGGGAAAGGTATCGAGGAAGTTAGGCAAAGAGAAGATAAGGATAAACAAGAAAGGAAGGATAAGGAACGAGAGAAAATATTGAAAGAGGATGAGCAGAAAAGAAAAACAGGGAACGACGAGAGCAGATATATCAGGAGGAGCAATAGAAAATGGAAGAACGGGCAGAAGAACAAAGAAAGTACGACACTAGACAAAGAGTGATAGAAGAAAGGGGCGGAAAGGAAAGAAAGAGAGAGGAGGAAGAAGCACAAAGACTAAGGGACAAAAGAGTACAGAGATGAAGAGAAGAAGATGAAAGGAGGGAAGAAGTACGGAGAGGAGAAAAGCAAAGGCAAGAGGAAGAAAGAATTAGAAGGGATCCGAGAAAGCAAAGGGAAATAGATGAAGAACTAGAGCGAAAAAGGAGACTGCAAGGTTTTGATGCCAATCTCATTTGTAAAGAACAAATGAGACTGAGCCCAGAAATACGATGGGACAGAGTGGAAGAGATTCTTCCGATAAAGGAAGTAACACCAGCAGTATCTAGAGTAGAACTAGAAGAAGAAAGATGTCATGCGGAAAGCATTGGAGAAAAGATTGATAAGGTCTATCAACAGTTAAGACGAGGTAGCGAGTATAAAACTCGAGGTAATGGTGATCGATCCCCAGTACCTCAATCACGAAGTGAGGAAGAACCCCTGTTTAGTGATGAATGTTGAGTATTGTCTTTGAGCAGACTGAATTTAGACAAGGGTGAGGGGGATGATAGTCACATTAGTTGGGGCCTAGATATGTCAGATAAGGAAAGAGAGTCCGGTCATTGGGCAGAAGGGGGGAATGTGTGCGCCCCTGAATGAAGCCAGCAAATGAATATGGAAGTGAGATAGTCAGATCTGGAACAACCCAAAGACAGAATGCCAGATCTTATAGCATATCCTGAACGTCCCCGAGGACGATCACATAGTGAGAAGGGAGAGTCTCCACCATATGTAAGCAGGTTAAAGTAATTACCGACAAGGAGGCAGCCAGGGACGATTATCCCTGCCATGGATAGACTAATAGTGGGATCTGACTATGAGATGGGTTTCACACAGTTCTCCTTTTTAGAGAAGGGGGAGCAAGACCGCAAAACATTCCATGGCCACAGATGGACAAGGATAACTTAAAATGCAAGCTCCCTAGTTTGACTTTGGGGCTGGGAAATGGTTTACAAATTAGAGAAAATAACAGGAGGAAATACGCTGGCCATAGGGGACATAAAAGGTCTTTTGGCAGCCATTCTTGGAGAGAGGGTTGATGACATAAGGAGGACAGCAGGATATTCCAGTGTGACTGCACAAAACACAGTGCATGATGGAGCACCGTTTAATAATTGTAGAGCAGACATCTGGAGGGCTCTCAGGGTACAATATCCTGACACATCAGATATGGGTGCAATTATGACATGCAAAATGAAGGAAGACGAAGACCCTATTGCTTACATTCAGGATATTCAGGAGAAATGGCAACTTGAAACACGCGAGGCATGGAAAAAGACTGTGGCATTATTTTACCATATTTTATGTCATGGGTTGCCCAGCCAGTACAGAGGCAGATGAAAAACAAGTAGGGATGGAAGCGAAGCCATGGGCTGAGATACAGTTGACAATAATGCACCATTGTCGGTTATTACAAGAGAAAAACGAGAAGAAAGATGAAAATAGGAAGATCGAGGAAGCCAACTTAGTTCAGAAAACGTTGTCAAAATTTGCCATAGAAGGGGCAGTACTGACAAGCAGAGAATGATTGAGAATGTAGGAAGCAATAGGTCCATCGAATAATTTGTGCTCGATGGACCAAGGTGGACATGGGTTTACGCCACAAGGCAGAGGAATTGCTTATAGAGGAAGAGGAGTCAGATTTCAGAATAAGCAAGGTGGGTTTCAAAATACACAAATGAGAACCAGAATGCTCATGGAGGATATAACCGAGGAGGGATTAATAGGAGAGATCCCCCAGCATGTTGGAATTGTGGAATGATAGGACATATTGCACGTGTATGTGGGAGCCAAGGGAATGTACAAAATGGCCAATTTTCCAGAGGGGGGGCAACTTATCCTCCACCATTCAGCATACAGACCAGAGAGGGCTTTGCCCAAGATCACAAATGTTATCAGACGCAAGCACCGCAAGTACAACAAGTGCAACAGCAGAAACAAAGTACAAATGATTCCGCCACAAGGGCAGTCGCAACAAGCCCCTATGCAGACACAGCGGTATGCTAATACAGGATGAGTAGTGACACCTAGAACAGGAGGTGTCACTGTGGTTGGCAGAAATCCTTTCACAGGGTCGGGGATGAGCTTGTATCCACAATAGGACAGCTCACATGGTGACTTGATGTGTTCAGTACTATCTGTGACACCAGACCCACAAGAGTAGCCAATGGTCGATGTGGTGATAGGTGGCAAATGCTTTTCTTTTCTTGTAGACACTGGAGAACCTTGTTCGTGTATACGAGAGGGAAAATATACAATGTCAGGTATTGCCATGAATGCTCAAGTGTTCTCTCGAGCTACGAGTTGAGTTCCTTTTACTGATAAATGACCAGTCTCCATAAGAGAATGTGACATGTCCGTTCCTCTGTTATATTCACGACAGACACCAGTTAACATTTTAGGAAGATATTTAATGACAAAACTAAATATGACAAATTCATTTATGGACCAAGGAATAGTGTGCCCCACTCCTGGAATACGCTATTTAAACGTGGGAGAGTTCATACGGGCGTTCACAGGGCAAATTGCTCTGCAAGGTGTTCCAGTAGTTCCAGAGATTTATTCATATGGAGTAAGCAATTTACTTACATGGCTTAATGGCCTGGTAGGAAAGATTGTGAGGATACCTGATGAGTTTTTATTTAGATCACAAATACCTATGGATGAAGAGGGCGGACAGACTATTCCTATAGAGCTGGAAGCAGCTATTGTACAAAATGAAATGGCAATGCTCGAAGGAGTAGATGATGAGGGTAGACCATGGAGAACCTTGATAGCTCTTGAGGAGTGGTATAGATTGACTGACATAACTGATTATGATATGTTCGGAGAAGACCGAAGCGATGACGAAGTAGTGTTCTTCATGAGCCTTACCTACTGTACATACTAGATAAGGATGGAGAAAAGAGAAGTTCCACAAAGAATGGTGATAATGCGGCAGT
This sequence comes from Ambystoma mexicanum, assembly GCF_040938575.1. Classification (NCBI taxonomy): domain Eukaryota; kingdom Metazoa; phylum Chordata; class Amphibia; order Caudata; family Ambystomatidae; genus Ambystoma; species Ambystoma mexicanum. The sequence goes on along the minus strand of NC_090935.1, from coordinate 546,425,423 downwards.
GGCCAGCATTCTTTCAGGAGGATCTTGAAAAAGTGCTGAGTGCCCTATGGACCACAGGCCCTTATGATGTAGATTTCTTGAAGGGGATAGGGGAGGTTAAAATAAAGTTTATGGCAGGGGCAATTTTACCCCAGCAAAACAGTACTCCATGTATTGAGAAACTGATGAAGGTATATTTCAGACTATTTGAGCAATGATGAATCAGGGGATTCTGGTGCCATCAGCGTTGTCGTGTAATACTGTGGTGTATTCAATAAAAAATATCTAAGGGAGGGTAGTGGATATTTATCCAGGATTTGAGACCTCTTAACCAGATTGTAGATGCTGAGTTTGCTTTAGTTCCTAATCCGCCGACAATATTGTGTAGTATCCCAGTAGAAGCTCGATACTTCACAGTGATCAATTTGAAAAATGCATTTTTCTCGATCCCATTGCATAAGGACTCTCAAGACTTGACATCATTTATGTTTCGCAAACAAAGACTAAAACACACTTGTTTGCTTCAAGGACGATTGTGAGACCCCATCAATCTTTAACAGAGTCCTACAGATGGATCGAGGCAATATCGATCTCGAAAGTGCAGTGATACAATACGTAGATGACCTTTTGATTTGCAGTAAAACAGAGGATGAGTACAGACAGGTCTCTGTCCTATTAATGACTATTCTAGCAGACAAGGGACGTTAGGTGGACAAAGAGAAGTTACAGTACTGCCAAGAAGAGGTGTTATACATAGGTCAGTTGATTTTGCACGAAGGAAAGAAAGTGACACATGAGAGAGCTCTGGCAATCATGAAAACATCAAAACCGAACACAGTGAGACAGATGCAACAGTTTTTGGGTTTGTACAATTGCGTTAGAGCCTGGGTGTTTGATTACAGTACGTACACAAGGCTACTTCTGCAAGCATTAAAGAAAATACAAGTTGAAAAAACAAAACTAGAATGGACCGAAGAAATGGAGGAACGATTTGAACAATTGAAAAAAGCTATTCGTACAGCCCCAGTTTTAGGAATTCCCAATTATGGCGAAGAATTATATTTGTTTTCACATACAGATGGGTCAGTAATAACATCAGTGCTTACACAAAGAACCACATTGGGGTACACAACATTGGCATATTATAGTGGGATTTTAGACCCAGTTATGAGGGGACACTTCCCTTGCAAACAATCTTTGGCAGCAGCCGCATTTGCAATTCAGAAGTCCACAAGTATTTTCATGGTCTGCTCTATCACTCTTTATTCATGGAACATGCTCTATTTGCCATTCTAGAGAAACCCAAGGGCACATTGACATCCATAAGAGCTTCAGCTTATGAGGTAATGATTTCTAACCCGCCCATTGAAATTGTAAGATGTAAAATAGTGAAATCAGCCACATTTATAGCTTAACCCATAGAAGAAGTTGATCTTGTGCATGACTGTGTCAATTATGTTGAATTTTATGATGATATACCCCATGTGACGGAGAATGCAGGAGTGGAGATTCTTTTTATTGATGGTTCTTCGAAAATTGATCAGACTAGTGGGGAAATGCATTTAGGCGCCGCAGTAGAAAGTGCAAGGCTATGTTTTCATTTTTCAGCACATGCATCAGAATTAGTAGCGCTTATTGTCCCACTTGAGAAACATGAGGGGCAGGAAGTGACGGTGTACAGTGACTCTGCCGATGTGATGTCAACCGTAAATGCAGGGTTGGCATGTTGGAAGAGGCGGGGCTACCTCCGCGCAGAAAGCTCTGCAGTGCAGCATGCGTCCTTCTTGGAGAGACTCATCAAGGCACTACAACTTCCAGTAGTCATAGCGCTTGTTAAATGTGCAGGGCATACTAAGCTAACAGATTTTATCTCTTGCGGGAATGAAGCTGCAGACGTAGAAGCCAAAAGGGTTGCATAGTCTCCAGAAATTTCGAGTTTTGATACTGAGAGTATTAAACGAGAATTCAGATACAACTATGTTAATGCAAGAGGGGTTTAATAAGTTGTCGATAACCCAATTAATAGAGATTCAGGGAAGCGCACCACAGGAAGAGCAAGAACTGTGGAAATTAAGGGGATGTTCTTTATCCCCCACGGAAGCATTCTGGCAACAGGACAGCACTGGAAAACCAGTGATGCCAGTAACTTTATTAAAGGTCACGCTTAAACAACTGCATCACCTTGCGCATGTAACTAGAGAAAGTCTTGCTGCTAACATTGCAGAAGACTGGTTCATTCCTAATTTGTTGGGACACGTTGCACTATTTATGTCAAATGTTTACTGCTGGGCATACACTGAGATCGATCAGAGGAGTAATACCTCGACTGAATGGTCCGTTTCGGCATTTAAATATCGACTATGTCGCTATGCTGCAGACTTTTAATGGATATAGGTATCTATTAGTGGTGGTGTGTCCCTTTTTTAGGTGGATCGAGGTGGGTCCATGTACACTGGTGTACAAGTGGCACTGATGGCACTTGCGAGACGAAGTTTTTAGTGGGTGCAGTATTCCCGAGGTGGGGTGTGTGTGACGTATTAAGAGATGATAATGGGCCATATTTTGTCAATGAGATATTCAAACAAATAGGGCTTTTATTAAGTAGAAAGCACAACTTCTCTTCTGCGTATTACCCTCAAGCTAACGGGATATGTGAGAGACACAACAGCCTCCTCAAAGAAAGGAGTGCCAAGATTAAATTGACTTTGAAAAAAAGGGATGGCTGTATTGCCTAACCCTGGCCTTATATGCCCTTCGGAATCAGCCAAGATCGGACCACCACCTCACCCTGCATGACCTGGTTACAGGGCGTCTAATGAGAATGCCCCTTACACCTCTGTCTAGGATTAGGAGTGGTGCCCAGAGTGTAGCCAAAACTTTAGGTGATGAGGTGCATGATTATTTGTCATTAATGTCTATCAGTATTCCTTTCATTTCAGATCAAGGTAAGCATCAGGGGGGACATTCTAAGAACACAGAAGAAGATAATTCGACAACCAATCCAAATGAACTATTGTCACCACCTAAGTTATATGTTGGGGACCTGATCCTATTTAGAAACGTCACCCGAAAGTGCCACAAGCTTCGATTTAATGGCCCTTCGTTTTTGAGGAAGTGTCCCCGTTTTGCTGTCAAAGTATCACCTAAACAATGTGAAAGTTTATAAAGGCGAGGCCTTCCCTCGCACTCTTGCTGATCCAGAAGCAAGACAAGAAGAAGAATTTCCGCGTGTGCATACTCGATCCATGACTAAGAAGAAGGGTGATGAAACAGCGAGTGATTAACATGTACTTTATTTGGATTGGAATTCAATAGACACTCCTTATATATATTTTAGCAGAGTGAGAGGACTCGCAGAAAATTCCAGGAATTTTGAAATGAACTTTTAGAAATATATTGAAGCAGAGAATAATGCATCAGAGTTATGCCTAAACGTCATTTCTTGATCAGAAATTGGAAACGAGATCAGTATCCAGATTAATTTTGTGGAGAATATATGTTTTAAGTGATGAAACCACTTGGAACCTGTCAACAGTGATGTCCATCAGCTTGTGGTTGCTGTCTTTGTGTTCATACTTCAATCTTACCCTGTTCTTGTGAGAAGAGACGTTAATAGTCACACTTTCTTACAGGATCCTAAAAACGGTCCAGTGATAAGAAGGCTCCTGATAGCTATAATTGAACAAATGATACAGTTTCAGACATAAAAGAAATTTGAGGATTGTATTAAAAATGATTAATGAAGAAGATGGCATGATCATAGAGAGTGAACAAATTCAGCAACCAGTAGGATGGCATGAGGAATGGTTGCTCATATTTGAATGCATGATATATATTTGCATGATTGTTCTTGTTGTCGTTCTGTTGCTCATCTTTCACAGTCTCTATCATCTTGTTTCTACCGAAAAAAGAGCTTTTATGCTTCTCCCCACTATAAAAAAACCAATAATGACAAATTCCTTGATCTCTATAAATATACTAGGAGACACAAAAGAGATCCAGAGGAAGATAATGAAGGGATAAATACATATCTAGATAATGCAGCTTGCTTGGAGAATAACATGTGGTATCAACACATGAAAAAAGTGGGGGAAATAGCAACTTTTATCAGATGCTATGTCTGCTCTCTCATCCCCTATGCCATGAATACAGTAAGGACTTTCATTTCGAAGGAGGTTTCAGAACACGATGCAAAGTGCGTCAGCCATCTTGCAGCATGTACTACTCAAGGACAGTTTCAAGAAAGTTGGGCAACCTTGCGATGGAGATCAAAATGGTTGGTTCCATACCAGGATGACTATATCAAGGCCACACAAATGGAGAAGGATTCTAAGAGCAAGATGCTTGTATATCCTGCAGCAGGACAGAATGAGGTGATCATTGAAGAAATGAAGAGAATGAATTGCCCTGATCTGACAGAAATAGCAGGATCACCTGGATGTTGGGAGCAAACTTGAATGTTGATCTATGGACAAGTGCATACCAAGAAAGCATGGGAAGAAGGAATGGTGTCCTGTGCAGCTCACCTTCTGAAGACGATCTACATGCAAAAAGTGCAGAAAGTCAATGATGGATGCTTTAAGTCATGGGCCAAGTACTCCAAACTGTTGATATGGGTAGAAGACGAATCAGCCCAGTAGTTGTAATCCTGTTGGTTAATGTGACACTATGCTTCCGAAAACATAGAAAGAACCACGTGGGATATAACAAAGAATGCAAGGCCACAATTGATGTCCCCAGGATGGGAGAAGGAACAGCCATCCTTATGGATCGATATTGGGCCTGTGGACCTATAGCCTATATGAAGTTGAAGGATTGCGGCGGAGTATGTTCCCTGGTACTGATCCATGTTCCAACCTTAGTGATTCCTCAGAGCGATTTGCACATTGGTTCATTTCCAAAGGCGGATGCACATTTGAGAAAAGGAAGATGGCTTGCACTTCCCTGTCGGACAAAAAGAGAAAATGATTTCTCAGCCAAATTGATTACAGCATATGATACCATTCCTGAGTAGCAGAGGTTGTTCAGCAAGACTGCTATGATAATGACAACTATATTCATGCCTAGAGTTCAGACAGTAGCGAATGCCAAATGGTTGCAAATCACCAGATGGGAGCTTTTCACAGACAATCAATGCTACCATAAAGGGATTCAACACTATAAAAGAAGAGCTGGGAGGCATACAACTGATGACCCTTTAGAATCGATATGTCCTTGATGTTATCTCAGCAATGGAAGGTGGAGTTTGCGCCAAAATTGGGCCAACATGTTGCACATTTAGACCTTCTCATGATTACCAGAATGGAACCTTGACAGAGGTCATAACGTTGTTGACAGACCTGCATGCCAAGGTGGAAGACAAGACAGATTACATTGAAGATGACAGCTGGTTTGTCTCTTTGTTTTCATGGATTCCACAATGGTTGGTAAATATATTTAAGGTTTTTGGAGTGATACTGGTGTTAACAATGTTTGGAGTCTGTATAGTCAGGATGGTAATTGCTCAATGCAAGAAAGAAAATGGCAAAGAGGTTGGTAGGAATGAAGATCATGATCGATGTCAAACCTGAACTAAATTCCAAGGAGCTGAGTGATCACGCTGTCAGGAAATACATAGAAATACATAGAGACCAGAATCATAGCACCTCAGGGAATTAAGTTCCTGTATACAAAGAATCATATTGGTCTATTTTACTCAGAATGGACAATGTAACTACGTGACCTGGAGTGTAGATGAACATGTCAAATCAGCAGGAACCCTGAGGGGGGTGATGAAGATATGGACACAAAAGAATTGAGGAGGTGGTCGAGGACTCGACCAGATGGGGGAATGTAGAGGAGCAGCTGCATGCCTCTGCAGGAAACCCTTCCCCCCTACCTCCCATATGTTGGAGACCTGAGATCGTGCTGTGTTTGACACCAGCAGTTGTGCCAATACTGCAACATGTATTTGAAAGAAGATACCCATTAAGACAACCGTACCAAATGTATCCCCGAAGTGATGGCAACCTAAGGGAGGAACTCCCTTAAGGAATATGAAAAAGAGCAAAGAAAGAAGCTAGTGACATCACAAGAGACATACACGACGTCCCGAGATACTGGCTGAAAAGGATGTATGGATCAACAGAAACTAATGACAAAGTAAAGAATCAAGTGAACTTTTAAATATGAAAAAGAAGATTACATGTACATGAAGTGCTGCAGAGAATCAACCATTCAACTATTGTACAGACGCTGAAACACAAGTAGACTAAATCATCATAGAAGCTGGCTATACGTAGTGAATAGAATGCAGGTGAAACCGCCATTGTATAGAAACTGCACATCGGTATCATGAATTTAGTAAGCCAGGACCCATGAAGAGAGAAGGGAAAAACTGTGTCTCAGCAAGAATAAGCTGAATCGTGGAGCTGCATGGTGAGGTTGTCTGGCCTAGAGTCAAGACTGAAGCAGCCATGGTCAGCTATCTATTCTGGAAAGGAACGAACGGGCAAAGGATGGATCATCCCTTGTTAAGGTGCAAAGAAAGAACATCAAGAGGGCCAAGTTTAATTCATTTAAGGCATTTTAAACCTGCAAAATTTACCAAATCGTGGTCTCTTGTCACGTGAGCCAAGGATGAAAATAGAGTTCTGACTTGGAGTCCCAGAACATGATAGTGAGAGCTCTCACTCCCATGTATTCTGTAGTCAAGGATACTTTTGCAAGGCCGAGTTCATAGACAATCTTCATGGCAGACAGTAGGGGTGATGAGAGATGCTGAGCTAATTGGGTGGGGAGGTAGAGTCATGCCCCATCTCCTTATACCTGATATGATATGATAGTTTATTTTTATAGCGCCTATACACAATGTGTTTCAAAGCACTTCAAAGCAAGAGAGAGACAAGGGAGAATACAATGACATTCTTAAAGGCCATGAGCAGTAAGGATATGAAATTAACTATTGTACTCGGCCTGACATTTCAGATAGTGCAAGCGCTAAGACATAGATAAGGAAGGGAGGAAGAGAGTGGGAAGGAAATGGAAACAGACAGGCGACTACTGCACTAGGCCTGACAACATTTCTGGTAGAGCCGGAGAAAAGAAAAGGTGAGGGAGAGGGGTGCAGAAAAGTAGGGGAGGAACAAAACAAGCAACTATTGTATTAGGCCTGATGACATTTCAGATAGTGCTGGAGGGGGGAGAGGAAAATAAACAAGTAAGGGGAGGCGGAGGAGACAGGCGAGGATGCTATCATACTAGATCCAGGGACAATTATGATAGAGTAAGTGCATGGAAGAAAGTAAGGGGAGGACGGGAGGGGATTGGAAAGGGAGAAAGGGAGAGGAGGAGAGAACAGAGAGTAAGCAGTCATAAAGAAGGTATGCAGTAATAAAATCACAGCAAAAAAGTCTGTACAAAAGAATTGCGGAAAGAATGCAGTGGTTTGACCCGGTAAAGGTGTACCCCATTATACCATTTAAGGGGAGCGGGGGTTGTGGGGGTGTCCCCTACTCCCCTTAAATGGTATAATGGGTCTGGGGTCTGCGGGGGTGTCCCCTGCATCCATTACATGGATTGCAGCGGCAAAACCACAGCATTTTTGCTGCGATTTTTTTCTGTAAACAGAAATCTTTGCCGCGATTTTAACACATGGAACCAAAAAGAGTAGAGAAGCAAGAGGGGAGAGGGAATACATTTGCAGAAGTCAGTAGTAACACACAATGTTGCAAGCCTGGATACATGATGAAGATGGGAACAGCATGATTCAGGGTCACCATGAAAAAGAGTGACTCACCGTCAATCAATGAAGTCCATAAAAGTCACATCCTGCACTGGCCACAAGATGGTGATGGTGAAACTAGAATGTATGAGGTCAGACTCCTGCAGAAGTAGGCTGGAAAGGGGGTGGGGGGAGCAGTGTAGAAGAATCAAGCAAAACAGGCCACACCTGTGTGCGAGAAGGGAAGGGGGCACAAGGGAACATCACGGGGGGACCAGAGGGGTGTGAATGGCCTGTGGGGACAGAGGGAGTAAACACATGTTAGTGCATGCTTACCTGCTGTCTGAGCAGGGATTCGGGCACTGGATCCTCCTGGTCCAAACAGGAATTGCCCTTTTCTTTGCCCTTCCCTTCAGACTCCCAGGCGAGAGACACCCTTGATCTAAGAGTTAAGAGCAGGCAGGAAGAGGCAGGGCCAAGAAGGTGGGTGGTGCTTAGACTAGGTGACCTAGATCCACTTGCACCTGCTCTCCATCTGCACAGGAAAAAGGGCCTGGGCTTACATGCTGCTAAGTGAACCGAATGTTCCAGGCATGGCACAAGCGTGTCAACCAATTGTAGTGGTCCATATAACGATGGACCTTATAGTTTGAAAACCAATGAGAAACTGTGTATCTAATGCTTCTGAAGATTACATGTTTTAGAGGTAGGCATATATTGTCCACCTGACAGTGGGCAGCCAATTACAATCCCAGTTCCTATAGAAGATATACTTAGATGTTCCCCTTACGCCAATCCCGACCCTTAGTAGGTTTTTCATTATTTGCCACGTAGTGTGACGTCACCTCTGACGTATTTTTGATATATAACCTCTGTTTTGTGTAAAGATCACTGAAAGAACCGGAGCGTACGTCTGTTGATGTTCGTTGTAAACTGCCTGTTTTAGATAATTGTTAATAAAACAGTACTTTGCCATCTTCCTGAGTTGGTTTGGTTATTTGGACTCAGAGTTATTCTGTGTAATCCCATCCATTGCATGCACATTCCTAAAGGGCCATAAACTCAGATCTAAATAAATGTTTGTGTAGTTGTCTTCGTTGTCGACTACCTGTCCACATATTGTGAACAGTTCATTATTACAATGCCATCGTGCTTATTTGCGGGCTTCATCGCAATATTCTTGTTGGAGGCTAGGGCTTTCAATGCTCGAAACTCAAATGTTACTCATGTTGTTGAATTAACCATAGTCACCATGATCTTGAAAAATAGATGGCAATTCCCTTAGTACCACCATATTCTCAAATGTAATGATTTCTGGGGAGATCTCATTTTCATTGGAAGTGAAGGAAGATTTAGGTTTGAACTTAGTGTGTGCATTTTCTTCTGTTGCTTATTTAGAATGAAAGAAAGCTCTCAATCTAATTCTAATGGTTCTGAAGAACCTCCTTAGTTCCATTTCTGTGTTATTTAACGAAGTGTCCTGTGTCGGAACAAAACTGAGGCCCTATGAAAGCACACTTATTCCATCTTCCGAGTACTGAAGGTGTTCAATCGGTCCTGATTAAACTCGTTCCTGTCCGTGGTGGGCGCCGGCTCTGTTGTTGGCACCACTAAGCTGCTCAAAGGCCACTTGATTAGTGACTTCATCGTTGGATGAGCCGCTGGTCTCAGAAAATGTCAGCCATTTATTTTATTTTTCTGCTGTCCATTAGAGTAGCTGTAATTCATTTATGTTATTTGCACAGCATGCTAAAATATGAACAGATTTCTAAGTAAATGTTTATAAATGTAGTGCTAGTGTTAGAAACGGTCTGGTGTCGACGTTGTTTTTAACACATCCAGTTTGGTGTACAAATGAAATGGAATGGGATATGAGGAAATAATAATCCCAAACAGAAATGTCCGAGAAATCCTATTCTCTTGAGTATCTGAGAATAGTGAGAATGGTTTGAAAATCAAATAGTACCAATACAGAAAACATATCTCACTAAAATTGTCCTGAAAATGGAACGATAGTAAGAGAACCAGTGTATTCCCTCTGTACGCCTTTATGAACACGCAGTCTTAAAAGATTTGTTCAATTGTACTGTGTTTTAGCACACAAGGCAATTTAACCCAATTGCACTTTTTCACACCTTATATTAATGATAATGATGTGTTATTTATATAGCGCCTTAAACCAAAGCGCTTTACAGATCACATATTTACATACAATATCACCCAACCGATATTGGTACACATTTATCGACCTCAAAAGGATGGGATTCAAACCTGCGACCTGCAGATCATGCTCAGATCACAGCAGCGAGCGCTCTACCCGCTGAGCTATCTTACCAGTGTGTTAGTATGTGTACTGTAAATCCATTTTTAGATGAATTATATGAAAATAAAATTTGAATATATTTGTATACATTTATAAAAGATGGAGCTCCTCGTGTGATAACTAGAAGGTTTTGACTGTCACTTTATTTGCAAGTTGTTCATTCGAATGAGTGAACAAAGGAGGAAGGGGTAGTTTGTGGTGCTTATAGTATTATGATAGGTTTTATCCCTGATCTGCCACATACTCCCTGAAAACAAAAAATAAAGGCATAGACCTGTTTTTGAACACATTCAAAATATAAAGTACAGCATTAGCTACCTCAAACTAAAGAGTGCACACATAAAGGATTCCGTTTATGGCTGATGGTGGTAGGTAGGGAGGGAGAGAGGACGCCACATGCAAGGGTGTTTATGCGAAGAGGGGACCTGACATGTTAATACTGCTTTTAAAAATGAGCTTTTCCTGGATGCATATTTTCGTAGTATATGAATAGGAGGCCTAAGGGGTTTGTCTGTAATGCTTCAAACAGGAGGTCCATTATATGTTCTCTTTATTTGAGTTCGATATTTTAAATCTCTTCATGCATGTTTTTGCTATTTTGACATGCAACCCGTTTTGATATATTATGGGTTTCTTTTTCATGGAAAGCACATTGTTGATACGAAGGTGCTGGGATACATCGGGAGACGTTTGCACAGTATTTATAAATATTTATAATTCCTCGATGCATTGTTGGAGTAAGTTGAAAAGAAATGCATTTGTGCATACAGCTACACAACCTACTCAAAAGTGTTCATGATGAGCACCCTATTTGTGTCTCCTTTTTGTTGAAATGTGTGTGAGGTTGCTGCACAGTAGATACAGTGTAACTGTTGGTTGCTCATGCGACCTGATTTGTTCAGGTGCCGTGCTTTTCATGAAGTCACTAGTGACACACCAAAGCACCACACACTATGTGGGGGAAGGCGCGTAATTCGCCGTCGCTGCACAATGAGCGATGTCCCGTTTGTAGGCCGAGTAGAAAACCGCCCGACCAGACTCCAAAATATTTTGCTACGCGGTCTTGAGCTTGGACCAGGTTCTGAGTTCTGAATACCCCCCTCCCCCAGTGCCCCAGACCGTCCCCGTGGAGTTATCCACGCTTTCATACTTTAGCCAAAGGCTCACTGTGGTCTGTCGCTGCCATGGACTCTTTAACTTTTCCATAAAGCTGTCAGCGTCCTGGCTCTGCTCTGTCCAGTTTGCCCAAGTCATTACAACCGGCCTAAATTCTGGAAATAGGTGATGAAATACACTTGCTTCGTCCAAGGGAGGGGAATGGGCGAGAAACCAGATTTCACATGACGCAGCTCTGCCTGCTGCCGATAACCTCATTTTGGAAGTACATTATTTTTAGCCTCAGATTAGAAAGCCACATTTGGAGTGTTTATGCCAGCCTTTGCACCTCAATAATCCCAGACTTGAAAACGATGCCCTCTTGGCGCACCTTGGCGTCCGAGGCAAGTGATAAGTCAGTTTTCGTGGGGCTGTAATTCATTGGCATTACCTCACCTGCTGGCTAGAGCCACAAGTTCTGGATTAAAATAGCAATTCACAGCGCCAGGAGTGCAATGCGCACCCATGCCGCCCGAACACTTCATTTTACTACTCTACCTTGGCATGTGCATGGCTTTCCTTCTTTTATGCTAGATTTGAATATATATTCGACAGGAAATGGTGACCAGTACCCCAATGTCACGCAGGGCTGTTTTGGGGGTGCTTATGATTTATCCTTAAAGAACGAGGAGCTCAATACATTGAGGGAGATTTCTTTTGCATAGAATTTGGACACTGTAATTATCAATGTCTTTTTTTCTTGTGTGCTTATTTGGAAAATGGCATTATGTGAGGCTAGATCTGCCACAATACAAGAAGTGGATATTATCCTAAATGGACCAAAAATTAGGGTGTTCAATATATATGTTTTGACAAAAAAATTGCATATTTTGGACATGTAATAGAGATGAATTGCTTAAGTGCGGTAGATATTAGGCTACAGGGCCAACACCTGCATACATAAGACTGATGTTGAGGAGGGCTGTATGGAAAGGGTGCTGCTCGGAAGATCGCTCTTTGTTTTCCCACACTCCTCATGTCGTTTTTGGGAATACCCACCACTTCCCCCTCCTTCGTGTGTGGCCTTGCTCCCCTCTCACCCACCACTCTCCCTGGCATACCTCTGCCCCATCTCCTTACCTTCGGTGCATTTCTGAGGTGACGGTTGTGGTCCCCAGGCCCGAAGTGCAACGCACTGTTTCAGCCTATGCAAAGTACTCTTTAATGCATCCGACTTCAGGGCTGCGGTCTAGAGACAGTCAGGTAATTGAGTGTGAGTGGCATTACATGAATAATGCTACTCTGCTAATTTGGGTTGGAAAAAGGGATGAGGGGGCAGCCATTTCTGAGTGACAGACTTCCAGACTGCTGGGGGTGAGGGGGGGGGGAGGGGTTGGCTATGTGGTGTCCTCCACAGGGTTTTGATTTATTTTATGGAAACCCACCCATGCGGGAGGACCTGCACGGTGATAACTGCAACAAATGCTCAGAATACGATCTGCTAACGGAGAGGTTTCTTTCCAACTAAGCTGCATGCATATTTCCATCTAAGATTTATGCATATGTGCTTGCCTAGCTTTCCTCTGGGTGCCATTACACAGAGCATTAGTAGTGCACACTATTACACCACAAGCATTAATAAGGCACAAGCCACACAGGTTACCTGCCATTTGATGTTTTGATTTACAAGATAGATAATACTTATTAGTTTCGACATGCTATTCTACACATGTTTATATTACCCCTGCTAACCTGCTCACATTACAAACCTATTCACTTGCCCTCTAAGGATATTGAGTGGGACAATGGCATGCTCAGACTCTGCTACCTTAGCAGTGCAAACATTATCCAAATGTGCGAGAGCCAGCAAAGGATTATGGATATGGAAATATATTTAGCACTACTCTTGCACAGCATTAGGGCAACAGATATTCAGAAATCCAAAATGCTTTTCAGACAATCTGTGTACTTTCAGAGTCCATTGGGCATATACTTTAACACATGCTATGATAACTGTCTCCTATAAAAAGAAATAGTTTCACTTAACACTTGTATAATCTTATCCAACAGATTTGCAGGGTAGCCGTGGAAGTGATGTTGCAGTCATGTTTGCACTGCAAAATAATTGTGTGTATGCAGATTCTTAAAATTTTCTTAAACAGCCCATAGTAGAGTTGTAAGGTTTTAAATATTGTTTTGCATGCATCGTATTGTGGATATGAAAAATCCCAGTGAGTATTTTACTGCTACAATCCTCAAAAGAGACTACCTCACCTTTTCCTGGGTCCTGTCAACCAGTATTGGAGGCCAGCACAGGAGCACATGGTCACAAGAGCACATTCCTTGGTTGTGTATGACAAATGTGCCACTTTCAAAAAACAATCTGATGTTTCAGTAGTACAAGACAGTGAAGAAAATGTTGTTTGTTTGCATTGTCTTGGGAGGACAGCTCAGCAGCAACGTGCTTGCCTTGGAAGCAAGATGACACAGAGCAACACATGCTCAATCCCTGGGTCCGCTCTTAGAAACCTCTGGGTATTAAGCGCATTATAAATAAGCAATCATATCATTGAAGGGTAGAAACATCTAATAACAGTTGAATACGCTGCACCTTCTGTTTCTGTGCTCAGATATTGAAGGCTTTCAATATAATCATGTATTCTGTGTTTAGAGCATCTCATCCCTTCCCTCTTGTTTAACTGTTTACAATGAAATGCAGAATTGGAAACACAACGAAGCAGGAGAATGTGGGTGAACAGAAGGCGGGGACGAAAAAATACACCAACCATAACAGCTGCTGCACAACTCCAAACCCTGCACTCTCTTACCTGCGGCAGTGTAGGTGGAAATCATGGCAGCTACAACGCCTTCCACAGAACTACCCCTTAACAACTTCTTATGGGACGGACGGCCTGAGACACATGACATGTCCGAAGCCAGAAGACGAACACTGCACTGGAAAGTGCTCCGAGAACGGAACACTGCAGAAAGATGTCCCCAACATACCAGGAAGTGGGTAGGGCCAATGAAGAAGAACCCTTACTTGAATGAACGGATGTTTTCATCCACGTTCCATGGGAGGGGATTGAATGGTGTATAAAGGGGGAGGGGCACAACAGTGATGAACATTCTGTGCTCTACCATTGCAAGAAGAGGGGGCCAGTCTCGAAGCTGAGCAGCAGCTGTTGACTTATTTAGGCACAGAAGGAACCTTTGCCCATCTGCAAGCCACAGTGCACATACACCTTCCAAAGACCTTGGTGAAGCTAACCCGGGGCCAGGAAGGTTTACTGGTAGATTTGACTTAAAATAAACAAGCAAGACGTAATTCCACGTGTTCTGTCATTCCTACCCACAGCCTCTTGTCTATTAGGGTGATTATGAGTACGTGTTGTAACGTTCTGTTCTCGAGAAAATCTTATGTTGATGGTAAGCAATGACACATAAATTGTGATTATCATAGTCCATGCTGTAGCAATTCTGATGCAATTGTTCTCTTGACATTCACATTATACATATACCTGTACACCTGGCCAAATTGGTATTTCATTGTAGTGCCACCTGCACTCTTACGAGCATGTTTTCTGGCACAATTTATATGGATACCATTATATCGTCTGGTAAATACCCTACCCTGTCTGCCTTTTTTGTACCAGCCACATGAGTTAGCATAAACAACATTTGTTCTTTGTAGCACACATGAGCGTTGTTTCCCCAGTGGCATAAATCATGTTCTGCATTGCTTTAAAGTAGAGTTCGTCATTCGACAAATGACTAACCACGATTAAACCCATTGCTTATATGTAGCATACAATTATTTCTACTGGTACATTCTTGTTTTTTTCTCTGCACAGGAGCACTTTTGCTAGGTACTGTGGCAGATATTGAAGTTTTGGATTGGTTTATAAACTCATTTAGACCTGCATACAACACTTGTTCTTCAGCCAGTGTATTTGTAAAAAGTGCTGTAAGAGGCTAATTTTATATTAATGTGTATATAATTGCAGTGATTGGCAATGGGGAATTTCCCTCCCATGTGCCTCTCAGAGATATGTCACTAACTATGCATACTCACAAAGTGACTTAGCTCGTTTGTCAGTTGGAAACATGAAAAATAAGGTGCATATACGAAAGCAAATCATTTGCACACTTTGGGAAAAAAATATTTAGAGGGTACAGTTGTCTCCTCTGGCTTCTTATAACGAGTGGATGTACAGAAACTGCATAGTCTTGAGTAGAGTCTTGAGTAGGGCAGTGTTTGTATTGGTCATGCCCTAATTACATGTTGCTCCACCTGCTTGCCAACAGTAAAACTTTCAAAAAGGATTTCCCTGATGTTAGAGCTTTTGCCCGACAATGTTTGATTTTGTAATGCCAAATTCCTACTGCCAGTTGGTAGGCACTATCCATTTGAGCAATATGGTCCAGAACCTTTGGCTGTTACCTTGTGCCATGAATCTTGAGTAAGAGACTTTCGAATGGATTGTGTCCTCCCACGTATTCCTTATCTTTGATATTTTCTAATATCCAGCTTGCTGCCTCAGATTTTCTTTTCCCCAGTAGAGGGCGCTGTGCCTCGATGCCTGTTGAGGCGAATTCCCTCGGAGGCCTCAGTGCCGATGTCAACGTCCTCACAGGTATAAGTAGCGCACGCAGCGTCCGTTGCTAAGTGCCACTTTTCTGCACTTCACAGCTTTGGTAACGCAACGCTTGGTTCCATGATACATCGAATTTCTTTGATTTCCCTGTGAAAATGTCTGCTAAGCTTTGAAGAGATGGCCTCCTCATCGGCTCCATCTATGCCTCGGTCCGGATTAAAAAAATGCTGCGACTACGGGGCTTAGATGTACATGATGGATCCACACAGAGTCTGTCTGTGGTTCCTTGGGGCAGAGCATCCGTGTTCCGAATGCAACGAGTGCATGTCAATGACGGCCAAGGCCTTGAGGGATCGCAGAGGGAAGTTGGAGGAGAGGTAAGCCTCAGAAATCTATTACCCCGTCCAAACTCAAGTCTTCCAACAAGTCTAGGCATTCGTCTCCTTGTCATAAAAAACACTCTTAATCACGTTCTCGAAGTGGATCACATCATTCTTCCTCTTCGAAGCATGCCAAGAAAAGGCGCCACCTCATCCTCCAGTTCACCAGAGAGGGTCCTTTGTCCCTCGAAACACAGTACCCCGGCACAGTGGGAGGAATTCCGTAAAAGTATGTTAAAGGTGTTCGAGAACGCGGCCTTGCCCCCCTCAAAGACAACTAGAGGCAATACCCCAGGAGAAATACCTGGGAAACACAGGAGCCATTTGTCCTCGATCTCGGCTGGTGAAACTCCTTGAGAGCGCGAAAAACCCTTGAGTCAAAACAAAGCCTCTGTGATTCACAAGAAGTCGTCACTATCGATCCATATGGCAAAGCCGAAGAGTGCGTCATCCACGCCCTTGGCGCCCTCATCGAAGGAGAAGCCATCGACGCCTTGTGTGTCAACCTCCTCGACGCCGTACAAGACAATACCTTTGACGCTTTCGTCGAAGACGTCGACATTACTGCTGACGCCATCGACAACTTCGAAGCTGTTGACGATTTCATCGAAGCGTTGACATAATTGTCGAATATTTCAACAATTGTTGCTCCAATAATGACATCTATAGCACCTTCCTCTACATTTGAGAAAAATTACACACCACAACCTTGTTCAGATTATTTCAAAACCCTCTCCTCAATCTATGAGGATGCATAATCATTTGAAGAGAAAAAACCCTTTGGTCTTGAATATGGGACACCTTCTGTTCCGGAAGAAACGGTGTCAGAAGAATCTAGAATGAAACATCTACAGGACACTCTGCATGAGGCGAGTGGAATTGACACTTCCCCGGAAGTTGAATTCGGTAGACCTGATGCAGGAGATCATGCTGTAAGCAATTATAGAATGCTTATGACTAGAGTGATGGAGTACATGGGGTGGTCTAGTCCCGCACCTGTTTTCGAGCAGGATGACCTAACGTATATACTTGACAAAGGACTTTACATAATAGGGTATCTTCCAACTGGGAAACACGTGAGGATATCCCTGCAGTTAATAAAATATTAACAGCTAAATATAGAGTATGAGCTTCGGATCCTCTATATCTTTCAAAGCACCCAACACCAGAAAGCCAGATAGTACAAGCTGCAACATCTTCTGGCAAGCAAAATGCATATCCCACAATCCCTCAAGATCGTGATGACAAGAAATATGATGCCATGGCCAAGAAGGTTTTCTCGGCCGGTAGCATGGTGTTAAAGTCTGCTAATGCCACATGCACGCTGGCGAGGTTTACCCAAACCTCTTGGGATTGTATTTCAATGGCGGCTGACCAAATCCCTGAGGGGGAGGAAAGGGACAGTTTCTTGAACCTTATTAAGGATGGAAAGGAAGCTATGTGCGAATCCCTCCAGACCGGTCCCGACACAGCATCAGCAGAGCCATGGCAGGTAGTAGAGTAATCTGCAGATTTACATGGTTGCAAAAGTCAGGATTTGCCTCAGATGTACAATCTCAACATGGCCATTGACGGCACACATTTATTTGGGAGTAAAGCGTATGAGAGTTTGAAGAAGCTGCAAAATTCCAAGGCAGCAGCCAAATCCCTTTGAGCTGCGATAAGGCAAACTCCAAACTGCCCCACCAGTGCGTCCTGGAGGGGTAGGTCCTGTCGCTATTTTTCTGCATTCGGAAAAGGCAGAGGACAGCCAGCTCAAAGAGGTCAGTGACGATTTCCCTGTGGTGTACGGGATAGAGGTACTAAGACTGCAACAGCAGGTGCTACTTTACCCTCAGCATCTGCGCCAGCTTCAGCAAAAACTCTCTGAGGTCTTACATCACAAGACAACAGTAGGAGGCAGATTAACTCAAGTTCTGACAGAATGGCAGGTTATTACTTCAGATGCTTGGGTATTGGAGACAATTGCCCAAGATTACTGTCTGCCTTTCCTACAAACACCTCAGAGTCATCCACTCTTTGAAGATTGTGGATCCGCTCATTATGCAGTAGATTTTAACCATGCCTGAGAAAGGTGCTACAGAACCGGTACCTGTAGTGGCGAGGCACAAGGGTTGGTGCTCCCCATATTTTCTAATTCTGAAAAAGGACGGAAGATTGAGACCCATCTTGGATTTAAGAGACTTGAGCAAGTTCCTCAGGAAGGACAAGTTCAAGATGGTAACCCTTTCTCAGATCCTTCAGGCCCTCAGCTTCATAGATGATTATTGGTCTCCATTGGAGTCCAAACTACATTTCAACCTTTTAGAGCTGAGGGCAATCAGACAAGCGCTGCAGGCCTTCCTGCTGTCTGTACGGGGAAATAATGTCTTGATAATGACGGACAACACAGTGGCCATGTACTACACCAACAAGAGAGGAGGTGTAGGGTCACCACCATTCTGCAGGGAGGCAATGCAGCTCTGGTTTTGGGCAATACAAGAAGGAATCTCTCTTTCAGCAGAGCATCTAGCCGGAGAGAAGAACACAACGGCAGATGCTATGAGCATGCAGAGTGCAGTCTCCCACGAGTGGGAATTAGCTCAGGAGGTCCTTCAAGAGATCTTCACCCTTTGGGGAACCCCTCAAGTGGATCTGTTTGAAACCAATGCCAACAGGAAGTGTGAACTGTAGTGCTCCAGGGAATTTCCCCTGAGAGGAGCTCTAGGGGATGCGTTCGTGGTGGATTGGGAATTTCCACTCCTCTATGCGTTTCCTCCAGTCCCCGTCATTCCTCACGTAATAAGGATGTTGAGGAGGTTCAGGAAAACCATGATTCTGATTGCCCACCAGATTGGGCCAGGAGAACGTGGTACCCGGACCTTCTAGACATGTCCATCTGTCCTCTGATTCAACTTCTACAAATAGAGGATCTTCTCTCGCAAGAGAAAGGTCAGGTTCTCCATCCAGATATCAGGACTCTCAGCCTTCACGCATGGTTTTTGAGAGGCTGAGCTATAAAGATTGGGACCTTCCGGATGACGTAATGGAGGTGTTGCTTTAGGCCAGAAGGGCAGCACCCAAATCCTTATACCGCTGCCTTTGGAATAAGTTCTGCAGCTGGTGTAGGGATAAGAATGTTGACCCTTTTTCATGCAATACACCGATGGTGTTATCTTTTCAGTTGCACTTAGCAGTCCAGGGACTCCAGATTGGTACGAACAAGGGTTACCTAGCAGCACTTTCTATTTTCAAGCGTGCTGCTGAGGAAGTCTCCTACTTTAAAATACCTCTGGTGATACAATTATTGAAGGGGTTAACTAATGTTACCCCCAACCCCCATTCAAGTCCCCCTGTAGGATCTAAATTTGGTCTTAAACTTTTTAATCAGTACTCCCTTTGAGCCTCTTCGTTCGTGCCCATTAAGACTTCTTGCCCTCAAAACAGTCTTTTTAGTGGCAATAACATCTGCCCGAAGGGTGAGTGAGTTACAGGCTTTCAGGCCGATTCATGGAATTAATGTGCGCTGAAAATTTCTGCGCAAGCGTGCAAAAGCATGCGAATCTCAGCGCAAGTGCGAAAATCGCAGCAAAACGCGTGTAAATCCATGGATGTGCGCTAAAATCCTGCGTGGCGCATGCTGGCGCACACGTCTTCATACAGCGTGCGTTACGCCCACAGCGAAAGCGCACATAGCGCAGCGCACACAACAAAAGTAGGTGTAACACGGGGCGTAACACGCGGAATGGGGAACAACGCGTGAAATTGTGGGCGTCACGGGGGAAGTACAGGAGGCAAACGCGCGCCTACAACACGTATTCATGGAATTGAACGGGACTAACGCGTGCGCCAAAAAAGACGCGCTAATCCGGAAACACATACGCCAGCAGGAAGCAGGCGTATGTGGACCCGCGCAGCATAAAAGTGCGCGCAAACAACAAACAAGCTCAGACGCTAAGATTAATACACCGTTCCTTGCAGCAGTGGTCGTGGGATACCGCAGGAGGAGGAGGAGGATAGTCAGGGCCAGAGGCTTTACACCCAGAACTAGCCTTTTTGGGATGCCTGATGACCAGGTGTATAGGAGGTACAGGTTTCCACCTCACATAATACTCGACCTGGTGAGTGAGTGGGAGGATGACCTCACATCACCCACCCTGTGCTCCCAAGCACTGAGCCCCTTGGAAAAGGTGCTCAATTTACTGCACTTCTTGGCCACTGGTTCATTTCAGAGGACAAGTGCCATAGTGGGGGGGTGTCACAGGCCACGCAGTCACGCTGCCTGCATCAGGTGTTGGCCATCATGACTGCACGGCCATCAGTCCGCAGGCACATATACCTGCCCAGAACACCTGCAGGAAGGCAGGCTGTCATGCAGGATTTTTACGGGGTGGCACACTTCCCCAAAGTGCTAGGTGCCATTGACTGCACCCATGTGGCTCTACGTCCTCCCAGGGCAACTGAGCACATCTACAGAAACCGCAAACACTGGCATTCCATCAACGTGCAGGTAGTATGTGATGCCAAGGGAATCATCACCTCAGTATATGCCAACTATCCAGGGTCCACCCATGACAGTTTCATTTACAGAATGTCAACCCTAAACCGGGACCTAGAAGCTGGGCGGCATGGCGATACATGGCTGCTTGGTGAGTATAAATGCCCCTGCACATGCATGCATGTCAGATACTGAGTAATGTCACAACCCCACTAATGATACCCATCATCACCTCCCCAGGGGACAGTGCCTACCCTCTGAGCACCCACGTGATGACGGCAATTCGGAACCCCACCACACCACCCGAGGTAAGATACAACACAGCCCATATTGCAACCCGGAGCATAGTGGAGCACACATTCGGAGTGCTCAAGTCACGCTTTCGCTCCCTTGACCGCTCTGGTGGGCAGCTGCTATACGCGCCCCCAGTAGTGTGCAGGATCATAGTGGCAGCATGTGTCCTGCACAACATTGCAACACGCCGGGGCCTGCCGGTGGACATGGTGGTGCCCCCACATCCCCAACCACAAGCACGGCCGCTGCGCATGGGAAGGGAAAGAGCACGTGGTGAGGCAGCCCGTACGCAGCTAGTGGCTAATTACTTCACCTAAAATCACACCCCTGTGGAGTGCACACAGCCCTGGCACATACCAGCTGACAATCAATGATGATGACATAAGGGACAGTCAACTGTCACAACCATACCAGCCTGAGATTGGTCACCTGGAAGTGTTACATTGTGTGCATCCCTACCTACCGAAAGACAACCAATGCTGTGTCACAAAAAGACACACATTTATGCTGCATGAATGACTACCCCCTTGCAAAATACAACATGAAAATAGCACCATGTCACCCAACCCCTCCCCATCTCTGCCACCCAACACACCATGGCATGTCCTGCAATGTGAAAGCAAACAAAGGAATGCACAACACATGACACAAGTGTCACAAAGTGCACTGTCCCAAATGGAAACAGGCCACAGACAATATGCTCGCAGTAATCAATAACAAACAGCACACTCAAAGAAATGCTTACCAGCAACACAATACAGCAACACAGCATGAAACATTGCCAAAATATGACAGTACAAACTCAAAGTAATGTAAGTCATACATCCTCAATAAGCCAGCACATCCACCCCTTCCAACTCCAGAGTGTTGCTGTCAGGCAAATGTGTCAGTGTACTGCATAGAACATGAACTGCATCTGCAAAGGAGACCGCCTTGTGAAGACATGTATAAGGTACCTGCGGATAAGGAGGAAGACATGGATGCACAAGCACATATCAATACACAATGCAGCGTTCAATACAAAAACAAACCCCACTAGGGATGTCCACACAGTTATGACTACAGACTGCCCACACAGCTCATGGGAGCCCAATGTCACTGTGTAAGTCACTGTCACTTGGTCACACCCTTTGCAAGCCCATGGAAACGGGAAGCAGGAGGTGTGTGTGTGTCAGGAACCCAAGCATCTAACCCAAACACAGGACAAGCCTGCATGTGCCCA
The DNA here is from genome assembly GCF_040938575.1 of Ambystoma mexicanum. NCBI lineage: Eukaryota > Metazoa > Chordata > Amphibia > Caudata > Ambystomatidae > Ambystoma > Ambystoma mexicanum. The sequence goes on along the minus strand of NC_090935.1, from coordinate 546,403,353 downwards.
GCCGGAATACACAGTGGATGCCCACGGGAGCCACACAAGGCAACACACTGTAAAAAAAAAAAATACGAAAAATGGCCATGTGGGGGTAAGGAAGGGGAGGGCACCCAGGAGGTCCGAGGACAGGGTGCACACCAACACCCACCTGTGTGGATGTTGCGAGAAAAAAAAAACACCTCCATGGGCTCATGGCCTGCACGGCTACACTACTGTGGGAGAAGTGCTGCTGTCGCTCTCATCACCCTCTGCTGCTCCATCAGCAGGTGGTGGTGCTATGGGAGGCAGCCCACGCAAAGCCCTGGTATGGTACCCCATGGCAGCAAGCATGCGTGTGTGGAAGGTCTCGTTCTGGAGGATGATAGTACGGAGATCCCCATGCAGCACCTGACGGGTTGCCTGCATTTCTGCACGCATGGCCTCCCGTGATGCCCGGATCTCCTCCCGAGTTGCCTGCAGCTCAGCTGAGAGCGAACGTGTGAGCCGCTCCAGCTGCTGTCTGTCCTCAAATTTGTGGAAGCCTGAAGTTCAACAAGAGTCTCCCTGAGGTTATGGAGTTCTACCCTCAGGGCTTCCATGTGGCCCTGTGACTCTATATAAATGGCTTCTTGCAGAGTCTCCAGTGCCGCCCGTCGGTCCCTGTTGGACGCCAACATGTCTTTCCTGTGTGATCGGCAAATGGAGTCTGTTGCCTGCTGTTGTTGCTCCATCTGCCTTTCAGGGGGGATACTGGAAGTGGCCACCCTCTCCATTGCCTGAGCCATCATTTCAACTGTTGCTGCCTGTTGGGTTGCCATACCGTACATGGAGTTTTCCCATACAGTATTGCCTGGTGGCGTACGGCCACCGCGTCGGCGGACACCACACCTGTTCGGGGCAGGGCGATCTGCACCTTGCTGTGCTGGCACTGCCTGAGGATGCAGGACTGCATTCCCCCTCTGATCTGCTGGCCCAGGAACAGAATCAGATGTTGTGGAGTGTGAACCTGCATCCGTAACCGCCAAAGGCGGACTCACCAACACTGACATCCCCATAGAGGGTTCTACCCCTGGTGCAGGTGGGTTGGACAGAACAGAATCCCTGCCAGAAACACTCACCTGCGATGGCACATAAGTCTCATCATCCAATTCAGCACCTGAATAGAGGTCTGGTGAGGTGCACCAGAGACACCCCTGGACAGTATGGTCTGCAGTAAGATTGGGTTTTCACCCACCACCACACCACTTCCCCCACTGGTGCCCGGTCGTGCCTGAGATTCCTCCTGGGTCTGCACCATCTCCTCAACCTCAACAGAATCAAGTGCATCATAACCTGCAAAAACATGAAAGACAAAAAATGGAAACAGGCATGAGCACCTTAGCACACACATAGGCCTGACAAGCTAGAGATCCAGTACATGATTTACACATGTCCGACATGACTATAACCCTGGCATGCATGCACTGTCACTGAGTTGGAAGGGGAGGCAAAAAGCAGACAGTGATGACACCAAGATGGAAAAGCAACACATTTGCTGCATGCTGGGTAGCACTGGCATCACACATTAGCCTGTGAGTGGCATGTCCAATACACATACATGACACATGCCAAGACACAGATGGCATGTAGCATAGCCATGGTACATATGACAAGTACAGCAATATGTCAGTGAATGAGTACTGTCAGCCATCCATGTGAGATGGACATGATGAGATGAAAAATGCTACATAGTGTGACAAAATACGCATGTGCCACTCACTGCAACACATCCAGTGTACCAGAATACAGTGATTGCAGGCAGATGTACATATCAATGGTTGGTCACTTCAATCTGAGCAGGCCAATACTCAATCAGCCTGAATGGTCAAATCATTCACATAACAAGGTAACAAATGTGGGGTGTAATCAATGACAGAAGCATGTCACATATGTGACAATAGGGCTGAAAAATGCATTGCAAAAGTGGGAGAATTGAAACAATCAGCCTGAATGAACACTGAAAAATTCTGAACAATGTTGTTGCAAGATGACAGTTCAAGGGCAACTGCAGTAATGTGGCGCTAAATGGATACTGTGGGCAGAAGGGATACTGTCATACCCAAATCCAAGGCTGGTGAATGTTTTGGAGGAAGCACATGGGTGACCCATACCACTCAGGTGCATACACCCTCACCTGGCACTCAATCAGAACCCGTCACCCACAAAACATGCACATGGATTATACACACATGCATGGGCACTCACCGGACAATGCGTCGTAATCTGGTAGGTCTCCCACGCCTTGGATCTGTTCCTCTGTGACGAAGGTTCCAGCAACAGACTCATGTTCAGTGAGTTGGTTGTCCTCTTGTGGAGACCCACCGCCAGTCACCAGAGTAGAAGCATGATTTGAGGCCAGCTTGTTCTTTGCTCTGCGTTTCAGGTCATTCCACTGCTTGTAGCAATCATCAGCTGAGTGCCTCACAAATCCAAGGGCACTAATGATGTCCGGGATGGTCTACCAGTGTGCCTTACGTTGACCAGGTGTGGTCTTGCACCCTGCAGACACCACCATTTTGCGGCTATGTGCCGACACATAGGCCACTAGTGCATCAAGTTCGGCGTCATTAAAGCTAGGCTTCCTTGATGTGCCGGAGTGTGAGCCGTGTCTGGGGTCTCAGCCTGTAGTGCCAGAGCACCCTTCTTCCTCTTTTTCCAAGGTGGTGTGGATCCTGAGTGGCTTACGCCGCTCTGGTCAGTAGGGGCAGAAGTGCCGGTGGACTAGGTACTAGGAGTGTGTGAATGCACAATGACCATAGGTCTTAGTGCAGGCATTGGCTGCAGGATGATGTTGGCAGGGGCAACGTCTGTTTGATGGACCGGGAACGACAGTGTCCCAGCTGGGAGACTCAGAGCTGGGGTGGATCGAGCTGCAGCTGCCCCTGCAGCCTCCCCACCCTGCCTACTTGGGGCAGAAGATGACATAGCTGCCCCAGATCCACGTGGCCTGGTAACACCAACTTGCACCGCCACACGTGGCGTAGACTTGCTGACCTGGAAGTCAGCCTGGGACTCATCCTGTGCCGGTTCAGGTGCCACAATGGGCTGGTCCAACAAGGGCTGAGCTGGGATGGTGTCAGCTACATTTCCCACAACCATGGGGGTGGCATGGGTGTCCCTGATTGCTCCTCCACACATGGGGGTCTAGGGGCACCCTGAAAATCCTGGCCACGTCCCCTACCGCGTCCACCACACCCACCTTTTGGAGGTCGGCCACCTTTGCCTCCTTTACCGCTTGGTCGCCTCCCAACCATGGCACTGATGTTGTTGTGCGTATGGGAGTAGCAGTAAACCCTTGTCCTGGGCAATTGGGGGGGAAAGGGGTAGGATACTAGATGGAATTCGTACCCTGGTGCTCTAGCAAGGCTGTCTGTGACCCCTGGGGGAAGATGACGGGTCACGCAACGCACAGGCACCCCAAAAACAAAAAATAACATGCACGCAACCCCTCATAGACCACGTGCGTGGAAAAATGAACCCGCACTACGCTGTGGCACCCAGAAACACAAAAATAAGTGTACACGTGTTACACGCAGTCTACAATGACCTCTGAAGAGGTACGCGACAAACAGGGCAAGCACAGTTGGTAAATACGTGCGCGACTCACCGTCTGCCTGGCAAAAGAATGTGAAAAAGACACGCATGTGCGCTTTGGCAACACCCCCGCCAAAAGAAGAATTGTACGCTGTCTGAGGAGACAGGACAAAAGAAGAAGTGAACGCTGTTTGAGGAAATAGGCCCAACAAAAAAAATGAACGCTGTCAGAGGTAACAGGGAGTACGAACTCGAAACGCTGTGAAGTAATCGCGTGTGAACCGACAAGAAGTACAGAATTCACCCACTCGCTCTCCACGAAAAGCACATACAAGGAAATGGCGTCCTACACGTACCTTTTAAACCGGCCCACACGTACAACGTCACTTACGCGTGTACGCGCTAAGGCCCTTTCCTGCAATTACACGAGCTGACACTCGGACGTGCAGTTTTTGCACGTGCACGATGAACATGCACCTGTGTTGAGGGAAAATGCCCTTGCGCGTCACGTCACAGAGGCATAGGCCCTTTCCTCAGATTACACGCATTCACACGCGGACGTGCAGTTTTTTCACACGCCCTGAACCACTATGCCCACGTCACGAGGGAAACACCCGCGCGCGTAACGTCACAAATGCGCTTATGCGCTAAGGGCCTTTCCTCGAATTACACGCAGACATGCAAGATTTTCATGTGCCAAATCACTCAGTATCAAGCTGGCCACGCAACAACACACGGAAGACCACGCTCCTGCCCAGAAGGCCGAATTACTGCCCCCCAGGGCCCCGAGCACGCTCCCACCTGCCATCTGCTGCTGCCCAGGTGCCCTGCTATTTGCTGCCTGCACATCATCCATCTGCAGGGGTGCAGTTGTTGTGACCACCCCTGCTGGAACTGAAGACTCCCGACTGGGATACCATCGCTCCACAGCCCAGCCCCAGGACCCAGTTGCCCACCCACACCTGCCTCTGGGGTTGCCATGTCTGGCACACCACCATCTGGCACCACTGGCAACCCCCAGCCAGAGAGGCAGAGGGCCACCAGCTTCAGTGCCAGGGAAGTTGGTGTCCTGGTGGAGCAAGTCCTGGGGCAGTATGATGCCCTCTTTGGAAGTTCTCGCACCGACTATGAAGGACGGACCAGGATCTGGATGGACATCGTGACTGCCATCAACGAGGAGGGGGTGGCAATCCGTGACATCAAACATGTCAAGAAGCGCTGGGAGGACTTCAGGTCCAGGACCCTCGACAAGGCCAGTCGCCTCTTGAAGGCAGCGGATGCCAAGGGACGCCGGGGCCACCTGTCCGACCACCAAATGAGGGTCCTGGAACGCATATGCCCAGCGCTCCACGTCCAGGTTCTTGAGAGGCAGACCCGTTTGGAGTCGAGCGGTAAGTGTACATGCATACTGATTGGACGCTGTGCGTGTCATGGTGTGCCAGTAGTGTGCAGGTTGCACATGTGTTTTTGTAGGGCCATGTATGGATGTGTATGTACAGGGGCGTAAGGCTGACACATGCAAGTCCTCTCATGTTTGAGACACATGGATGGTGTATGTGTGGGTAAGCATGCAGGCCAAATGCAGATGTCGGAGCACATATGTTTGAATTACTGTGTATGTACGTTGGCATGGTTGTGGTGTCACACATGGATGGTGGTTCCAGCTGCAGGTATCTGCACTGTGTACATGTGCATGTGTGTGTATTTGACAAGTGTGCAACTGTGATGCAACATGGATGCATGTGACACTGATATGTAGAAGGCTGAATGCCAGATGTGACATGGATGGCGATCTCATCACTGCGACAGTTGGTGGAGATGTACACATGCATGCATGTAAGTGTGGTGGCGTGTGTGCATGTCTTGTGCACTCCCTGTGTTTCATGTGATGTCAGGCTCACCTTCTGCTGCTCATGCTGTTGTATGTGTATGGATGGTGCTGTCTGGTGCGATATTGCTGTGGAATTGCTCATGTGTGTGAGTTGAAATGACATGTGTGTTGGGGATTGTGATGCCATGTCTGAAGTTTGACACTGCCACTCATGTACAACTGTCATGTGTGTATCAGTCCATAGTACAGTACCCTGATACCTGTGTCCTATCTCTCCTTGTCTGCAGCGGCAACTGATGAAGAGGGCGGAGAGGGTGCTGTGGAGCAAGGCGGCAGGGATCGCACCACCAGCCGGAGACGCAAGGCCCGGCTCCCCTCCCAGGTTGTCATCTCGTCAGGGAGTGAGGAGTCTGGTGCCGCATCCCAGGCCGCAGCTGCCGAGGGTAGGTCCAAGCGGCGGAGGTCGGAGTTGGACTCCTCGGCAGCAGAAGGGGCAGCTGAGACCCCACAGGGTCCGACGGAGGAAGATGGCACGCAGTCATCCAGGTTGGTGGGGGGTTTGGTGGAGGAGGAGGCCGTGGAAGGGACAGACGCGGGATCTGGAGGTGGGGATTCCACTGGTGCTAGTGGTGCAGTGCAGGGGCAGGGACAGGAGGCAGCACAGGCCGCCGCGGAGGTGCCTGTCTGTAATCCTGTCCCCGATCCTGTGACTGCATCATCCTGCACCAGCAGGGATGCCTACATCCAGACCCGTTTTCAAGGAGGGGATCCGCTTACAACAACTGGCCTCCCTCTCCCCGTGGACGTGGCTATTCGGGACCTGGTTGAGCCTGTCCTGACTGGGATGGCGTTGCGTCAATGGGGCATGCAAGGTGACCTGCAGTGTTTTCGTGAGTACACTGCACGTCATCTCGAATGCCTCGTTGACCGCGTTGACCTACTGGGACGGGTCACCAGGGCCGGATTCCTCTGTTTGCTGGACCTTGTTCCGACCCCCTCCTCACCTGAACCCCCTATGCGCCAGTCGTCCTCCATGCCATCTTCCCACCCATTTATCACCTGGGTACCCTGTGGAGCTGCCTCTGACCCTGCGGCCAGGCTGGTGGAGGACACATCCCTGCCACAGTCGGGAGTCGGACATCCAGCAGAGGTGGCCGCCTCAACAACTGCACCACAGCCGGTGGAGGATGTGCAGGCAGCAAGAGCCAGGGCACAGGCACAGCCGCAGCATCTAAAAGGTGGGAGCAATGATGGCTCGGGGCATTCAACATTGGAGGGGCAGGCACCAGCCAGAGGGCAGGAGGACCCAGGATTGGAAGTGTCTTCCGTGTGCCAGCGGTTGGGCAAGGTCATAGATGCGGAGCGGCAGCGGGCGGAAAAGGCACGGCTCACAATGGTCAGGGCGGAGAACTCCATGCGGAGGGCTCTGAGGCGGGCCGTGTGCCTCGAGGCAATTCGCTGGGAGTTGGAGGTCCACATGTCATCGTCCCTGTGAGCCCTCGGGGCCATGGAAGAGGACCGCCTCCGGGACATCGAGCAGGAGTTCGATGATGCCCTGGCCCGGGAAATCGGGAAGTGAGTCGTCAGACTAGCCCACTGCCATTGTAAATAGTTTTTAGAGTTAGGTTTCCTTTTCCTTTTCCTTTGATTTGTGGTGAATGGACTATTCCACACACATTTGTATATAGTTTTTTTATTAGGTAGTTTCTTAGGTAGGTTTCATTTCTTTCGTTGGGCTCATGGATCCTTGACAATGGATTGTACATAGTTGGACAATGGATTATTTTGAACTTTTTCTTTTGATTTCACCATGGATCAATGGATTTTTCTTTTTACATTTCCTTTGGATTTGCGTTGGTGGAGGGAGAGTTTGGACTATTTTTCTTTCGGATTTCTTTGGATTGGTTATACTTTTCATTTACTCATCTTTTGCACATGCTTTTCATTTCATGTTTTCTATTTTGTTAAGCTTTCATTTCATTGCTTTTTGTACATAATACATTTTCATGTTTTAGTTCCATGTGTGGGATTCGCTCATTGGGTTAATGCATGTGAAAATGTGGGTTTACACAATCAATGCCAACCAGTGTGTGTGTGTGACGGACATGTGTTGATGTACATAGTTGACTTTTGGTTTGTGTCTTGAGATAGGCATGTCAGTGTGGGGTGGATTGGGAAATCATTGTGTCTCAAGAATGGGGTGGCGTGCTGTGGTATTCTGGTGTAGAAGTGGGCCATGATTGTGCATCTTTATTTCATGTAGGGGGGGACATGGGTGGGGGCCTGCTGGCAGGTGCCCCTCACTGCTGGGGGCTGGGGGACATGAGTGGGGGCCTGCTGGCAGGTGCCCCTCACTGCTGGGGGATGGGGCTGCTGGGGACATGAGTGGGACATGAGTGGGGGCCTGCTGGCAGGTGCCCCTCACTGCTGGGGGTGGGGGTGCTGGGGGACATGAGTGGGGGCTTGCTGGCAGGTGCCCCTCACTGCTGGGGGGTGGGGGTGCTGGGGGACATGAGTGGGGGCCTGCTGGCAGGTGCCCCTCACTGCTGGGGGGTGAGGGTGCTGGGGGACATGAGCGGGGGCCTGCTGGCAGGTGCCCCTCACTGCTAGGGGGTGTGGGTGCTGGGGGACATGAGTGGGGGCCTGCTGGCAGGTGCCCCTCACTGCTGGGGGGTGGGGGTGCTGGGGGACATGAGTGGGGGCCTGCTGGCAGGTGCCCTTCACTGCTGGGGGTGGGGGTGCTGGGGACATGAGTGGGGGCCTGCTGGCAGGTGCCCCTCACTGCTGGGGGGTGTGGGTGCTGGGGTACATGAGTGGGGGACATGAGGTGCCCCTCACTGCTGGGGGGTGGGGGTGCTGGGGGACATGAGTGGGGGTCTGCTGGCAGGTGCCCCTCACTATTGGGGGGTGGGGGTGCTGGGGGACATGAGTGGGACATGAGTGGGGGCCTGCTGGCAGGTGCCCCTCACTGCTGGGAGGTGGGGGTGCTGGGGGACATGAGTGGGGGCTTTCTGGCAGGTGCCCCTCACTACTGCGGGGTGGGGGTGCTGGGGGACATGAGTGGGGGCCTGCTGGCAGGTGCCCCTCACTGCTGGGGGGTGTGGGTGCTGGGGTACATGAGTGGGGGACATGAGGTGCCCCTCACTGCTGGGGGGTGGGGGTGCTGGGGGACATGAGTGGGGGTCTGCTGGCAGGTGCCCCTCACTACTGGGGGGTGGGGGTGCTGGGGGACATGAGTGGGACATGAGTGGGGGCCTGCTGGCAGGTGCCCCTCACTGCTGGGAGGTGGGGGTGCTGGGGGACATGAGTGGGGGCTTGCTGGCAGGTGCCCCTCACTACTGCGGGGTGGGGGTGCTGGGGACATGAGTGGGGGCCTGCTGGCAGGTGCCCCTCACTGCTGGGGGGTGTGGGTGCTGGGGTACATGAGTGGGGGACATGAGGTGCCCCTCACTGCTGGGGGGTGGGGGTGCTGGGGGACATGAGTGGGGGTCTGCTGGCAGGTGCCCCTCACTACTGGGGGGTGGGGGTGCTGGGGGACATGAGTGGGGACCTGCTGGCAGGTGCCCCTCACTGCTGGGAGGTGGGGGTGCTGGGGGACATGAGTGGGGGCTTGCTGGCAGGTGCCCCTCACTACTGCGGGGTGGGGGTGCTGGGGGACATGAGTGGGGGCCTGCTGGCAGGTGCCCCTCACTGCTGGGGGGTGAGGGTGCTGGGGGACATGAGTGAGGGCCTGCTGGCAGGTGCCCCTCACTGCTGGGAGGTGTGGGTGCTGGGGGACATGAGTGGGGGCCTGCTGGCAGGTGCCCCTCACTGCTGGGGGGTGGGGGTGCTGGGGGACATGAGTGGGGGCCTGCTGGCAGGTGCCCTTCACTGCTGGGGGGTGGGGGTGCTGGGGACATGAGTGGGGGCCTGCTGGCAGGTGCCCCTCACTGCTGGGGGGTGTGGGTGCTGGGGGACATGAGTGGGGGACATGAGGTGCCCCTCACTGCTGGGGGGTGGGGGTGCTGGGGGACATGAGTGGGGGTCTGCTGGCAGGTGCCCCTCACTGCTGGGGGGTGGGGGTGCTGGGGGACATGAGTGGGGGCCTGCTGGCAGGTGCCCCTCACTGCTGGGGGGTGGGGGTGCAGGGGAACATGAGTTGGTGATCATATTGCAACGTGACATGTGGCTTGGCTGGGGGGCTTGCCCATGGTGGATGGGCTGCCTGCGGGACATGACCAGGGGTGCAGGATATTCCCCTGTGGTGTGGGCTGCCTGCAGGGGCTGTGGAGGGGGTAGAGGGGACACCTGGGAGGACCCACACTGCCAATTCACGTGTAGGTCTCCCAGCGCACCACACTGGATACATGTAACCCGCTTTGACAGCAAAATCGCGTGTGAAACTTCACGCGCACCCCGAAGTACACATACCCCACTCTGACAGCAAAACCACGTGTGAAACTTCACGCGCACCCCAGAAATACAGGTACCCCACACGCACAGGGCCAATCGCATGTGACACTTCCCGCAAACCCCAGTAATACACGTACCCCGCTCACACAGGGCCAATCGTGTGTGAAACTTCCCGCGAACCCCAGTTATACACAACCCCACTCGCACAGGGCCAATCGCGTGTGAAACTTCCCGCGAACCCCAGTTATACACGTACCCCGCTCACGCAGGGCCAATCGCGTGTGAAACTTCCCGCGAACCCCAGTAATACACGTACCCCGCTCGCACAGGCCAATTGCGTGTGTAACTTCCCGCGAACCCCAGTAATACACGTACCCCGCTCACACAGGGCCAATCGGGTGTGAAACTTCCCGCGAACCCCAGTAATACACGTACCCCGCACGCACAGGGCCTGCCGCGTGTGAAACTTCCCGCGCACCCCAGTCATCCACATAGCCCGCACGCACAGGGCCTGCCGCGTGTGAAACTTCCTGCGCACCCCCCAAATCCACATACCCCGCACACACAGGGCCAATCGCGTGTGAAATTTCCAGCCCACCCCAGTAATCCACGTACCCCACACGCACAGGGGCAATCGCGTGTGAAACTTCCCGTGCACCCCAGTAATCCACGCACCCCGCTCGCACAAGCCCAATCGCGTGTGAAACTTCCTGCGCACCCCAGTAATCCACGTACCCCGCTCGCACAGGCCCAATCGCATGTGAAACTTCCCGCGCACCCCAGTAATCCACGTACCCCACTCGCACAGGCCCAATCGCGTGTGAAACTACCCGCACAGCGGGGTACGTGTATTCGGAGGGGTGCGCGAGGCGTTTTACAGGCGTTTTTGTGGTTGTGTGCCTGTGCGCCATGTATGGGATTTGTGCGCTGTACATGGCGCACGCGGAGGGGTTGGGGGCGTAACTGGCGCTGCTGCAGGGTCGCTGCGCCACGGCTGGTTTTGGATGTTAAAATCGATGAATACGCTGTGCGCGGAAATTGATTTTAGCGCAAGTGGCAGGCACAGAAAGTCGCACGCGCACACTGTGCGCCAGCCGTGTGCACCACTTGTGCGCTGAATTCTATGAATTACCCCCTTAGTCTTGCAAGCCTACTCACACTGTCTTTCACAAGGACAGGGTAGTATTAAGGATGAAGCCTAACCTCCTTCCCAAGGTGGTATCTGAATTCCACATCACTCAGAGGATAACCTTGCCTTCTTTTTACCCTCCTCCACATTCAGGGAAAGAGGAAGAAAGGCTGCACAGACTCGATTCAAAGCGTGCCTTGAGTTTTTACATTAGCAGACTTGCTAAGCTGAGAAAAACGGACCAATTATTTGTGCGTTACACAGGTCATAAGTTGGGCTTAGCCATCACCAAACAAACCATCTCTAGGCGGATTATTTTAACAATTGCAGAATGTTACAAATTGGCCGGTAAGGATGCTCCAGACCACATAAGGGCCCATTCAACCAGGGGTATCACAGCTTTGTGAGCTCTTCAAAGAGGAGTTTCAATATAGGATATTTTTTGCGGCTGCAACATAGTCGTCTGCACACACCTTTACAAAATACTATAGTCTGGATTCCTCCACTAGCCAAGAATCTAAATTTGAAAATACAGTACTGCACTCTGTGCATACTTAATTACTCAAATTGTACTCCCTCCTCCTGATTATATTATTGCTTTGGGAGAGTATCAAAGATAAGGAATACATGGGAGGACACAATCCATTCAAAGAACAAGTTACTTACCCCTGGTAACGTTATTCCGACTGGATGTTCCCTCCACGTATTCCTTATCACCCCTCCCAACGTAGAACTATCACTCCTCCCAACGTAGTCCTGATCACCCCTCCCAACGCAGCAAACATAGATATGGCAATGCAGCCCTCATCAAGGACAGCAAAATCATGATTAAAAATAACTGTTTGTTGCCACCTGGATTAAAGGGTTTAATTTGATAGGTTTTTAACAACATGGACCAAGAGATTTGCAAATTAACACACAGGACGGCTCGATGCTTATTGGCTGCAGTGCAGCAACATGCTAGGTCAGTGCAACTCATTTGAGCTGATGGAGCCTGTCCTACCATGATCTTAAGTCAGTTCAGTTGACAGCCACTGCAACATTTGTTCGCTGGGGTCCCTCTTTCCTCAGGATCAGTTGTTCTCTGGTGTCTGCCAGGATCTGCTGTTCTCTGATTTCCACCCTGTCTGCATCTTGAGCAAGCATGAGCTCTTGTAGAAACTAACAACAGCATGCCAGCCATCTTGTTGCTATTCTTCATCGATCTACATCATTCAATGGTGCATCAGAATTCTCCCTCTATCAGTCTAGTTTTGGGTTGCTCCTTCTTTGGCTTTCCTAAAGCATTCCTTGGATTCCCAGCAAAACGGAAACCAGAGCAGATGATGCGTGACAACAGGCAAAGCACACTAGACTGCTGCCATCTTGGTTTTCAGCTGGTCGTAATAACTGGGATAAAGTAACACCATTATTCTAGCCAAGCATCTCCACCAATTAGAAATAGTGTTCAGATGATTTCAAATGCTAGCTCAGGTCTGCACAGGACACCAAAGAGTACATCCCACTGTTTTTGCCTTTTCTCTGGGGAAGAATGGAACAGGAGCGTCATCAAGTGTTGAGATAATTGCAGATGGCCCGATTACAATGCACAGTTAAAATAAAGAATATGAAAAAAGAGGTAGACATGTTTCCGGAAATTAACTAGACTCACCATAATGAATGTGATCTTAATATTTGATAAAAAATGTATGAAAAATATATCAAAACAAATACAAAAACACTTCTGGGCATTTCCAGTCCAGTTTGAAGCAGGTGCCAAGGACAGAGACAGGTTGGGAGGGTGTTTGTGGTAATCTGACATTCCCCAACTTTTTACATACATATATAATCATTGCTATAAATAATTCAGAGCAACAATAAAGGTGAGTTTGACATATATGGGACTCTGCCATATTACTATGTCAATAAGAAACCAATAACACATTTTTCAGACAAACTACCTATATTCGGAAAGTATTTAATTTTAAATGTCCTTATCTGTACTGTTTGGATTCCTTTCAATGTAAAATTAGTTATTCTCACCACTTTTCTATTCATTTTTTCTCTATAAATCCAGGGGTATGTGGTTTTTGTCACTGTGTTATTGTTATCTGGATCCAACATTATTTATGATGATAAGGAAACCGTGAATGTATTTACCATCACATTAAGCAGCTGTGATCCTCCCTGTTTTCTGCAAGAAAATGTGCTCATCTCCACGCCCTGTTCAGTTTAGATGTCTATTTACTCTGTCCACTGACACAAATGAGATGATAGTTATAGCTCCGATGCAATCTTCTCACACGTTTCAGGTTAAGCCTGAGGTGACCAGTATTCACAACATTAGCCGAAATGTCGCACTGCTGATACTACACCCTAGAAATCGATCAGGACTAGAAATGTCCTGTGTGTGTTTAATCTACATATATATTCTGACATTATTACCTCAGTTATTCTTATGAGCTGGGGCAGAGAAAAATCCACACTTACTTGTAAACTCACTGCTACCTCTGTGTGGTATCCTGCAAATATTTCCAAAACTAAAATTAACGAATTGTGCCTAAAACACCTGTAAGCACACCTTTAATTTTAAGTATGACAATACACTGCTTATCTGTGACTTGAAAGATGCCTGGCCCGGTGTTGGATGGAAGGATGAGCATTAAATCGTGTTTGAGGGGTTCTCAGATTTGAAGTCACGCTTCTCCCTGTTTCTGTAAATCTCATTAAAGGAAAGGATGAAACACTTTCCCTGGGTATACATGACCTCCCATCCACCCATTCACTTAACAACCTCTTACCTCTGCCTTTGCGTGGCTCGTTGGATCGATTGTCCCTTTGCTGTGATAGACACACACTTCATTGTTTATCATCCCATGCTGTACTGTAGCTCTCCATCTGGTTGAGCACGAGGCTTGTAAAAAATATAGTACTGTTGCAAGAGGGTTGGTTACCGGGCCCCAAATATGTTAGGAAACTAAGGAGGGTATGATTGGGAAATACCAGGAGGCTGCTGTGTCAATTTCTTGCTTACACGCTCAGTGGAGTGGGCATTCAAGTGTTGCTCTTCAAACAGTTGGGTGTGGGTTACATTTTCATGTATTTGAACAGGGGGTTTGCCAGTGGGACAGCTAGAATAGTGTTTTCTGCTTAGTGGAGGTACAATATTTGGTGTTGTCCATTCACAAACAGATTCACCTCGCACCCTTCTGTCCAGAGATTCTCGTGGTGAGAAACAGAAGCACAAACATTCCGATGACGGGTACCAACTGAACATACTGAACTCTTGAGCTATTTGGGGACTACTTGGTGAGGGTGTACCATTTGTGCGAGCTCACACACCACGTTTGTTAGTGTAAAATAATGAAAACTGTACCTTCTGCGGGATACTGAGTAGAGGTGCAAGTTCCTGCCATAGCACACACAAATGTTTACTTGCATGCAAAGAATTTTACAATGGATGACAAAGACTATAATAAAGCACAATGTTATGGCAGTAAATAGCAAACATTTTCTAATGAGGCGGTCACAAGGAAAGAAACTGGTTTTGCTCTTTTTTCACAAAGTACTTTTTTTTTACAATGATCAGGGTGCGCATTTATTTTAAACATTGCCATATACAAACATCTTTGCTCTCTACAAAAGGCGACGACCCTACGGTCAAGCAGCATGGAAGCTCTTGTCATTCAGATGCGTTGAATTGCTGGGCCTGGCTCTGATTTCCGTAAGGGGCTTCTCCAAACATCCAATGAACCTCAGAATGCCCCGCTAGCAGGTGCACGCTCACTGGCACTGGAGTGAAAAATGTGTATTTTCTTTTTCTTTTTTTGCAGGTTTAAATCACAAACCATTACCCTGAGGAATAGGGTCTGTTCAGTAATAAAACATGTACTTATAAAAAGAGAGACCTAAAAACCAGGTTATACATCTCCAATATTTTCTAAATAGGCATGAAAAAGATGCCCGTAATGTTCCTAAAATTCAATATTGTGGGGTGGTTTCTTAAAGCCTCAACTAACTCATACTAAAAGATAGCAACCATGACATGATCCCGATCAGAATGATGCCTGAATAGGACTGATTTGACATCAAAGACTTCCAAAATATTGCCTTTTTTCTCAGGAGAATTCTGGATTTAATTCCATAGACATTGATGCCTCCTGAGATCTTTACTGTTCTACAAAGGTGAGAGGATAAGCCAAGATATACTGTTTTGCAAGAGAGACAAGAGATTGTCAAATGCTGCCTTGCCTAAAGAGGAGATTCAGTTAAGCACCTTGGGGGTTAGGGCATTTCAATCAAACGTCCCTGCTGCTGTTATTAAACAAACAGGGTGTGCAGAGCTAGGGAGACCAGCAATTACTACTCTTCAACAGTTCACTGTCGGTAGTTATAGAGCCTGCACCACATCCTTGAAATCAGATTCTCCAATGAGGTTTAACGCATCAAAGCAGGTGTATTCCATCACTGTCTGATTTCAGAAGTTGTTAATGTGATTAGTCATGCTTAAGTTTGGATCCTGAGTGAGCCTCAGAGATCGTCAAAACCGAGTCAGTGAAATGGGGCTACTATTTACCTAAAGTTCCTTCAACCAAGACTGTGTGGATAATATAGTGACCATGCCAACAAAGAACTCAAACTTGTCTTTGAAATGCTTCATTGTAGATCATTCTCAAAAATTCAGTTTTCGATATTCCCCAGTGAGTATTTGAAAAGCGTTACATGGCCATTAGGGTTGACCCTTCGATGTACATGGTCTTCTGTTAATTGGTTTACAGGGATATTTATTTACTTTATTTTAGTTATTGGTCATTTGTAATGTGGCTTTACACAAGCGTTTCGAGTTGCAGCAAAGCAGAGGAGGTGGGCAGGAAGGAGAAAGTAGCGATCCTAATAGGCCTTGCAA
The DNA here is from genome assembly GCF_040938575.1 of Ambystoma mexicanum. Taxonomy (NCBI): domain Eukaryota; kingdom Metazoa; phylum Chordata; class Amphibia; order Caudata; family Ambystomatidae; genus Ambystoma; species Ambystoma mexicanum. The sequence continues at coordinate 546,387,570 of NC_090935.1, read as the reverse complement.
AATTCAGATCGTGCAAGTGCTGTAACTGCAAGTGCTTGGGGGATGGGGGTGGAGAGGTGCAGGAACAGGGCGGAAGGTCCATGGGAAGAAGAGTGCCTGGGGAATCCAGGTGGCCAGGGCCATGGGGAAGAAGAAGTGAAGGGGGGGTCCACAACTAAGTGAAAGTTATAAAAGGCTTGAACAGATCCAAAGGGCACAAGCCAGCCAGACAAGTGAAGGAGGGGGAGCCTGTTATGGCAAATGCCGGTTAGTTAAGGAAGGGGTGAGGGGAGGACAAGTGCAGGTGTGGACTGGGCATGAGGAAGGGGGTCTGGTGCACTATATGACTCTGAGGGATCCAGGCCGCCAGTCACATGCAAAGGGGCATTAGCATTGAAGTGTAGGGGGAATGAAGAAGCGAATAGGAAGGTCTTGAGGAGCTTCCGGAACTTAAGGAGATTCGGATCACGTCTAAGAGGGGAAGGGAGGCCATTCCAGAGGGAGGCACCTGCACCTGCCCACCCACCCCGACTCTCTGCTTGGAAAAGTGTCTGACTTGCATAGAGTTATAGCTAGCCGAGCAAAGGGCTCTAATAGGGTGGTATTTAGAGAGAGAGAGTTGGATAAAGCGGTGTCCCAGGCCACAGAACGCCTTGTGTATGATGTAGATGGTCTTGAACTTGATCCTTGCAGCAACTGGGAGCCAGTGGAGAGATTTAAGGGCTGGAAAGATGCGGTCCCTGGACTTGAGGCCAAGGATAAGTCTCACAGTCCTATTCTTGATTAGTTGAAGGGAGCGAAGGGAGGAGTTGGGTAGATTGAGGAAGTGGCGGTTGCAATAGTCCAGCCTTGATAGAACCCACCTAGAAAGATAGAATGAAGACGTCCCAGTCCAAAACCATGCCACCTGGGTGCATCTAGTAACTCAAGAGGATCATAAGGGTGCTATGGTTTATCATAGTGTAGATCACTGCAAGAACTAAATGGGCAAGCAAAGACACGCTGCTTCAATCTAATATGTGACCAATAGGGTGGATGCCCCTTTGCTGCAACCAGAATCCAGCCCAGGAACTGTCTCAGATATTTTTTGCAAGCACCTGAGAGATTTAGTACATAATGCATTGTCATACTGCATTTCCTAAAATGGCGAAAAAGGTAATCAAATCAGAGTAGGATACATTTTTTCAAATGTTTTCAAACGTTGCTATTGATTGCGACGCTATGACGTTATCGCGTTGTTCAGACACTCTGATATCGTCGCATTGTTTTGACGGCTTTGCATCATCGCGTACACTGCATCCATGCAGTGCCAGTGTTTCCTTTTAGTTATTAGAGAGCAGTCCATACGCCGATAGTTATTAGCGGTTTCAATCCTTGGCTAGTGATGGCCTTTAAGTACATTGCTACGTTTTTGCTTCCATACATTTCCATACACATTTTTGCAATACACTAAGCATTTTGGCCACAGTACTTTGTTTACTTTACTAAAGCGGCAATATTATGGTTGTTATTTTAGTAATAGGCATTTTCTCCTGCACTGTTAAACAAGCTCTACATCCAAGTGGTTTAGGTGTTGTTACATTTTTTTGTGCTTATATTGTTTTTATGTGGATATATATTCTCCTAGTAGCATTATTATTTTCTTCAATTTTTAGATGTTCACAGGTTACATAGGTATGGAGTGTTTGACAAATTCACCCATTATAAGGTATTGCTGTAGAAATATTGATGTTCCTGGATAATGTTTGTTCTTATTTTTTCTGTCTATATTTTTTTATTTTCAATTGGTTTTCACATGCTTTACAGATTATATACCCTGACGACTGACTGTCCGAAATGCATTGGCTTCTGTTCTGTCTGTTTTCTTTTTATGTGGAAGTTGCTCTGCGTATTAAAAATCTAATTACACGATTACTGTATTCACACAGAAGTTTGTTCTAGTACATTATAAGCAGCTTTTTAATATTGATGTTAACTATAAAGTAGCTTTATTTTTTTTTTATCTTTATTGAATATAGCTGAAAGAATTCAACTTTTGCAATATTAAACAAAATTAATTTACATATTAATACATCGATTTACATCAAATAAAGTGAAGGAGACAACAGTTTCAGAACACCCTAATAAAACAAGGTTAGACAGCTTTGTCCTAACCTGTAACTTAAATAAAAAGTACACCTGTAAAGAAATAAAATGTCAATCAGGATCTTCAAATCATTTCAACTTGTTAAAAATGATAGTATGAATGTCTTAATTTAGAACTACACAGTGCATCAAACATTTTCTCCTCCCAAAAATTTACATGATTAAAACACAAGACCTTCTAATACAATCAATTCATCCGCGATCAGACAACTGTTCCACACTACCTTAGAACCCTCACATTTGTAATCCACTATGGAATTTGGACTTGTTTCCAAATTCAAGGCAGATAGTAAATTCTAAGTTGCAATGCGAATACTTATAGATTTGGTGGACAGTATTACCGACCAACCGGTTTCAGGGTGTAAAGTACTGAAGTATGGCATATGCTTCTTAAAGTATTTGTTTCTTAAATGAATTAAAGCAGGACATTCAGTTATAATGTGTTTGAGGGTTTCTCTATGTACAATGACTTTACAAAACCTACAATAATTCTCCTTTGGGTCCATCAACCTTCTTCTAATCAGTATATCATGAGTTAGAAAAAGATTGAATCGCAGTCGTAAAATGGCCATTCTCAGTTGTGGAGTAGGAGCTTGATTTCGGTACGGTGCAAGTTATTTAAGTCTTTTATGCTCAAAAGCTAATACTTGAAAGTCTTTGTACCCAAGGCACTCAATTCTCGTATCAATCCAATCCAACCTGAATAATTTAACCTTTGCTCGAGTTGGATTTACAAGGAGGGCATTCAAACTTATGTCTGCTCTGGCCAAAATTCTGTAAATATATGAAACCCACGTTTTAACAAATGCATGTTCCGACGACAACATATCAGCTGATAGTGTCGCTAATATGTTGTCAGTTCTTGTGTAGGACAAACACTTGCGAAACAAGGCACAGAGCCTCCAATGATATTCAGCATTCAAGGACGTCAGACCCAATTCATGCCGTAGCCAAGGAACAGGTACACATTGAGGGAGGTGTAATACACCTCTCCAAAATTTAGCCTCTAATTTATGCAAGTCTGTAGGGCATACAATGCTTTTGGTCTCTATGCCATACAGTATGGTAGGTAGAACTTTTTGTCGCCAATAAATAATGGCGGGCCTGATAGTAAATTTACCAAATTTGTGCAATATTATCCTTGTCTGGGAAATGGCAGTCATGATCTTATTCTCTAAGGTCCTGGAATGCGAATTGATTGAGGGCATACCATCAAATAAAATGCCTAAATGAAGGTTTGTGGGCACCACTTCCACTATCCTTTCATTGATTCTCCATTCAAATTGAGTTCTTCTGGAGGGCCTAGGTGTGTAGATCACTACTTGTGTCTTGGTGAGATTGATAATCCATTCATTGTCATCCAAATAAGCACTTAAGTCATTCAATAATTTTTGCAAACCTACCAGGGTTTTGGAGACTAACACCAGGTCGTCTGCATACCACAAAGCTTTTATGATTGTACCATTCATCCTTGGGGAGTCAGAGTCAACCTGATGAAAGGCCTGTAATACATTGTGGATAAAGAAATTAAAGAGGGCTGAAGCTAGGATACATCCCTGCTTCAGCCCCCTAAAAGTTGATATCACTGACGATAAGAGGCCAAGTATGGACAGTGGTACCATTATGGTGGTTGTCGAATGTAAGGCATGGATGATATCACACAGAGTCTCTGGACAATTGGCCGCCTGTAACTTTTCCATCAGTTTGATTCGAGAAACTGAATCAAAAGCTGAGTGTAAGTCAACAAAGGCGAAGAACAAAGGTTGTTTTGTTGATTGGGCTTGGGCTTTTAGAGCATTAAGAGTCAATAAATTGACTGTTGTTCCTAAACCTGCAACAAACCCGGTTTGACAGGGATCTCGTTGATTAAACCCCTGTGACCACTGTGATAAATCTCTCAGGACCAGTCGCGCAAAGATCTTACCCGGAGCACCCCCTGTCAACTTTCTTAAAAATCGGTACCAGTAAGGAGGACATCCATGATGTGGGAATAGTTTTTGAAAGAATAATTTGTTGAAATACATTATTCAATATGTTGGCCCATCTGGATGGATTCTGTTTAAACATATAATTGTTTAATCCATCCGACCCCGCAGCCCACGAAGAGGATGACTTCTTTATGAAATCTTCAAGGATTTCTGATGAGCATTCCAAACTCCTGTGAGCTTTGGCCGATTTAGAATAGAAAAACTCAGCATATTTAGGATCCGCATATAATTGCGAAAAGTGTTCAAGCCATAATGTTTCAGTCACACCGCACAATTGGAGACTAACTTGAGATTGATTAGATACTTTATTAAGCAAAGTCCACAATTGAGCAGAGTTTTTATTATTAGCAGAACGCAAAAAAGCTTCACTGTCCTGCTAATAGAGTTTTGCCCTTCTAGCCCGGGACCAGTTTCGATATTGACATCTGATCTTCTGGCGACTATGCTCTCGTTCACTAAGAGGCAGTTTGAGCGTGGCTCTTAATTCTTTCCTATATATTCTTTTCGCCTGTTGGACAATCTTATCACTTTGGTGCTTGTGATTTGGTAAATAAGGTAATTTTCCTGCATATGAGGATCCAAAAGAGGGTAGAATGTCTGCATAAAAGTCATACTTCGAGTGATCTAATTCTTGAGTGGCAAGATTAAGAGCGTCAAGAGATGCATTAGACCATTTGAAGCGCGTTTTCGCAGTGTTCACATTTAACACCTGGTTAGACCAGTGTTGTTTTAACAAATTGTGATCAAGGTCTGCTTGCCAGACAAAGGTCAGCATATGATGGTGACTGGCTGATTGTGTCAGGATTTCAAATTTGATGGCCTTATGGACGAGGCTATCAGAAGCAAATACATAGTCAATAATGGAATTTGAGTTTCCTCTCTCCCATGTCGACTTAGGGGGAATGTCACCCAAAATTGAACCATTGGCCATATGTAGGTAATGCTCTGTGACAAAGTTAAGCAATCTTGAGCTCGCAGGCCTTTGAGAGGCTATCTTTGCTCGTATACAGTCAAGATTTAAATCTCCTACTACCATTGTTGCAGTAATAGACTGGTCACAGGATACCTTTTCTAAAAGCATAGATAAGTCTTTATAAAAAATGTCATCTGCTAAACCAACAGGATTACGATACAAGTTAATTAAGGCTAACATTTGGGCAGCACATGTTATTTTCACTAACTGCATGAAAATGTTAGGCAAAGCCCACTTACTGATTGTTAGTCCTTTACTGGTCTTTACTGCCACCATTAGGCCAGATGTAGGTCTCCCTCTAGCAGCCGTTAAGGCTGGTAACAAAATAACATAATGGTCGTCCCATAGTGGGGGCTTCACAAGCCATGTCTCCTGAAGCACCACTATGTCATAATCATTGATGTCATGGGGCGAAGGCCATTGAAGATGAGAGTTACCTCTGGTGTTCCAGCAGACTAAAGAATAATTAACTTGAGGCCAGTCTTTTAATGGTTATGCTTGTATTCAATTGGTTCTGGCCTGAGGTGGAATCGCAATGGGGCCACAATAGGCACCAACACAGACAGGAGGACATTGAGAGAGTGACTTAGGAGTTTGTGACTGTTCACAATTCTGTGCTTCTGCCATAATGCGTTCCGGATCCTGAGCAATCAAGAAACCCATTTTAAACTATTCCATCTTTTCTTTCCATATTGAGTTCAGTACTAACCCAGACTTAATCCACAAACGCAGAATTGCTAAATTCTGCTCACACACAAATTCAACTTGGTCAATATCACTCGAGGCAATGTCTTGCAAATTGTTCACATCCTCAAAAATGTTTGAATCTCTTGATTTAAAAATCTCAAACCAAGCCGGACAGATCCAGCAAATTGTTGACTGGATAGCCACACTATCAGCAGGTGAGATGACCACGAAAACCATGAATGCTGTAGATGTTGCAGGTGGATTTAGCAAATCTTCAGGAGGGGAAAAATGTGCAAGGGGTGCGAGCAGCATAAAACCAGTATTACCATCCTTTGCAAACATCATCTGTCCAGACACGTCCCCTGTAGCAAATGCTATATATATAGAAACAATTAAAAGTAGCTTTATTGCACTACTGTGGGAGCACACGGTAACTAGGAAGCTTTCCTTGGTTCCTTGGTTCTTGTTTCACTTTCACAAAAAGATAACCAAAGCCATCCCTATGGATAACCATAAACGAGGCCTGTTTGAAGAAGCACAGTAGCCATGTAATATACTGCTATGTCCCGTCCCCTTTCCTCCATACTTATGGGTGTCAATCCTTGGGGACGGGGCCAGAGCAGATTTTGCGCAACACAAGAAGGAGAATTTCCCTTTAAGAAATATTGTACTGCACATGAGGTGGAGCAGCACAGTCGTGGCCAGCCCTGTTGACTCTGCCTGCCTGCAACACCCTTTTTGCAGTCCTTTTTTCTGCATGCATGACACTTGTGTCGGATTCCCACATTCCCATTCTGGAGTACTTAGCCACCGACAACAAGGGGGTGGCCTGCTCCTCCTGTCCCGCGTTGTTGACTCAGGCCCTCTGTAGAAAATTGACTCTGTGCAGAGTGGTCTTCTGGGCGTCGCCAACTGATCATGTTAATAAGCTTGTCTCATCATAGGCTTCAAGATACCAGGTAAATCTGTCACCCCTTGCAATCTGGAGGGACGTAAGTCCTGTAGCGATTAGCCACCGCATCACCACAGGTGTCCGCTCCAAGGCCAGGTCAGCTTAAACCAGTTTATACAATGAAGTTCCCCCTGAGGGTCAAATGGTCACCAATGTCAACTTGGTTGACTTCTTAACCCATACCTTCTTCATCTCTCAGATTGTGGGCACCTCCTCCTGTCAGACCACCAACTTGGTATTGACACCATCTTCATTGTGGAGACTGTCCGCTTCATAATCTTGGACTCTGATTACATGTGCACCATCTACCCCATCATAGGATAGGTTCTTCTGAGAAGTTTCAAATAATTATGCACTCTGACCCTATGAGAGGGTATTTTAAGTGAGGTGGTCCATCAGACATTACCCACTCCACAGAATCAGTCTCTGCCATCAGTACCTATATCTTCAGGTCCGTCAGGCATTTCAGCCCCAATTGCATTTGCCTCTGAGCCACTACAGCGACCCGCTCTGGATGTGTCTCAGGGATCTGTCCCATGGGATCAGGATCCCATAAAGGACACACAGAGAGACACAGATGATGGTGATGATGAGGATGCAAGAGAGAAAGAGGCTTCTTTATCCGCAAAAGCATTTTATAACATAATGGTAGGTGTTAAGGACTTCCGTGGATATCCAGTACCAGAGAAATCTGATGCAGAACCGGGGATCTTTTGGGCATTTTGTCCCTCAGCAAGATGAACATATCCGGTATTCCTTTACAAAAGGATGTTCTAGCCAAGGTCAAGTCCCTTTGGAAGAATCCTCATTCAGTCACTGCTGCCAGCAAAGAGATAGAGGCTTGTTACAGAGAGTTATACTCGGATGCCCTGAGTATATCATCAAACTTACACCTGCAATCATCTGTAGTCACTTCAGCAACAATGATTTCAAAGACAGCTCAGTCCACTTCATTTGGCACTTAAGGTTCAAGCCACTCTCTAAGAAGGTTAAGATTTTGGATGACTATGACAAAAATATTTATGCTAACACAGTTCTCCCTTCCGGCCAGGCAAACTCTGACACTCTTCTGGTACCAGCCAATAATCATCTATGGCTGGTGATTACCATTAATACTAGCCTCAGGACAAAATAGCTTCTTTTAAGTCTGGGCTCGCCAAGGCAAAACTGATTGCCAGGATTTGTGAAAGGCAGCAGCACATCACATTGATACGGCTGCTAGAGCCATAAGTATTGGAGTAGACCAACAGCTGACAGCTTGGGTGAGGGCTACTGATGTCCCGGACAATATCCTAGACTTACCTTTTAAAGGAAATGATTTATTTCATTTGTCAACTGGCGATGAATTAAACAAAAAGAAGACCACCACGATTACAGCCAAATCACTCGTGGTGTTGACTATGCATCTAGGCATCCCTGCTCCTATTTTAATAACAAAAGCATCAGACGGTTTTGTGTTTGTGGCTACCATGAGAGAAGTGTCAGGCAGCATGACAGATCTCCGAGCTCTCAAAGAACAACACATCAGAGAACCTCAAATAGAGGTTTCTTTTCTACCCTCTCTGAAGGCATCATGAAGCAAGACACAGACAACAAATTCAATTTTTAAACAAAATACTTTAATTAACTTAAATGTCAGGATGGTGGAAGGCCTAACTTACCCTATTTATCTATTTATTGTTTGCTTGTTAGGTGCTTATACAATAAGAAAATAATGTTTCAAATCGCCCAGAGGGCAGGGAGAGAGCGAGGGTGGGAAATACATTAGAACACAATATTTACGAGCAGAGGGGGGAGGGACGAACCTACTATGCCTTGTGAGTATTCAGAACATGCAAGTGCAGAAAGGAAGATGGAAGAGGGGGTAAGTGCTGGGGAGTCCAAGTTCATGCATGAGCCATAGACGAAGTGCTAGGAATGTTGATTGCTACACGGCCCGGCCGCGGGAGGTGTAAGTGCTCCAGGGCGGAGGGTGTGCAGATGCAAAGTGCTGTGGATAGACAGGAGCTGGGAAGAATTAGTGTGGGAGGTCAGGGCCCCAAGGATGCATAAGGGCCAAGGACACCGATTCAGCAACTGTGGGATTAGCAGAGGAGAGAAGGAGGGAAGGAGGAGGATTAGGATGAGGAAAGTCTTAAGTAGCTTCCAAAATTTGAGAAGATCCTGCTCAAGATGCAGGGGCCAGGGGAGGCTATTCCAGAGGAGGGAGCCAGCAGAGGAAAGTGAGCGACCTCCTGCCCTCTGTATAGCAAAACGCTTTACACACAGAGTTGGTGCCAGAGGAACAAAGTGGTATAGAGGGAGAGTATTTAGTGAGATAAAGTTGAAGATAGTGTGGTCTGCAGGCCAAGACAGCCTTGTTGATGATGCAGAGGGATTTGAATTTAATCTGTGCAGCAACTGGGAGCCAGTGAAGACTTTTAAGTGCCGGTTAGATGCAGTCCCTGGGCTTAAGGCCAAGGATAAAACTTGCTGGCCTATTCTGGATAAGCTGGAGGGGTCGCAGAGTGGAAGAAGGAAGATTCAGGAGGAGACTGTAACAGTAGTAAAATCTAGAGAGAACCAAGGCTTGAGTCACATTGAGCCTCTGAGGGAAAGTGAGAAAAGGTACATTTCCTTTGAGAAGGAAGAGTTGATAGTTGGACTACTTGGCAATGTCCTGAGTGCGAGGGAGGAATGAGAGAGCGGAGTCGAAGATAACGCCAAGGTTTCTGGCTTCAGTTGAAGGCGCAGGGTGAGAGCCCAAGGAGGAAGGCCAGAGTGAGGGGAAGAAGGAGGGAGCAGGGGTCCCAATGGGAAGGATCTCAGTTTTATAGGCATTTAGGCAGATAGGTAGTCAGGGAGGGTGGAGGATGCAAGAGGGTCAGCAGGGAGTCTGAAGAAGAGCTGTGTGTTGTCTGCGTAACACTGGAAGTTGGAGGAGAAAGAGGAGATGAGACATGCAAGGAGAGCCAGGTAGATGTTAAAGAGCCAGGGGGAGAGTATAGAGCCCTGGGGGACACCACAGGTGGAGATGGAAATAGGAGAGGAGAAGGTGACCAGGATGACTTGGGAAGAGCGGTTAGTGGGGAAAGAGGACAGCCTATGCTAAGGTGGGATTTCCATACCTAAAGAATCTAAGGATAGTCTGAGTCTGTAAATTCAACTTAAAAGGTCTGTGTCCAAAACCTATACTTGCCCTCACAAGTTAAGCTAAACGATGTGTAGGGTTATCAGCACCAAAAGAAATAGGGCCTCATTACGAGTATGGAGGTAGCCCTGGTGCTGTTAGCACCATGGCTGCCTCCATACCGGGCTCCAATACTGGGGTCTGTGAATGAGGAATTACCAGGTCATTCCGACCTTGGAGGACCCGGTAATTCCTCATGCACAGAACCATTCCCCATTTCCATTTGAGCCCCCATAGGGCTCAATGGGAATGGGGATGGAGCTAATAATGGGCCCGTTATTAGCTCCTTGGTCCCCTCGCGGGACCCGGAAAGGATGTCTGGTTTTACCAGACGTCCGTTCCGGGTCCCGCTAGGGGACCTCGTAATCAGGCAGCCCGTAATGAACGGTGCCGGTCCTGTACCGGCACCGTTCATTACGGGACCGCTAGCCTGGTAATGAGGCCTATAGTGTTTCAAATTAAATTCTGAGCTTCTTCCAGCTCTTGGCTTGTATTTCAGCCCCTTGCCCAAGTTCAAAACAGTTTCACACAAAAGAGCTTGGGATTCCATTTGTCAGGTTCAACACAGTTCCAATAGGCCTCGCGGTTCACTTCCCCAAGTTCAACACAGTTCAAAAGGATCTCGAGGTTCCCTTCCTCAAGTTCAACACAATTTAAAAGGATCTTGGCGTTCCCTTCCCCAAGTTCAACACAATTTAAAAGGATCTCGGGGTTCCCTTCCCAAAGTTCAGCACAGTTCAAATGGATCTTGGGGTTCCCTTCCCCAAGTTCAATGCAGTTCAGAAGGATCTAGGGGTTCCCTTCCCCAAGTTTCAACACAATCAGTTCTCCTGATTATCAATGTGTTCCAAATCAACTTTGCAACCCTTCATGCTTCTCACTGGTTCACTTAACTTGTTCTTTTCTTGAATAGCTTAAATACTTGATAGGTGCAACAGATGCAGTAACTTAACTTCACCCACTACTGGTCACGCAACTGATAACCCTTGGCACTTAGTTATATTCACTTGTTCTCATTGGACTTCCTTGCCAGCACAAGTTCCCTCCTTGGACCTCTTTCAATTGTCCATTTGTAGTTCCTTTTATCTATGTCAGCTTCTTGTCTCTGACACAAAATGACTGCACGCCATTCACTTCGTCGGGTGCTTTTCTTGTCACCTCTTGCTTTCACACTTCACAATGATGCGTCTCATTAGCCTTTTACTTGTTTCGTACGCCCTTGTCATTGGTTTTCATTTGGTTCATACTTGCATATTATCCATTATGACTTTTACTTGCTTTTTCTGCATTCAAAAGTGCATACCACTTTCATTTCATTCGTTCAGTACTTTCATGTACTTTGCATAAATTTGTCTTAGTTCGGTATTCAATAAAGCATGAAACACTTTCCAGCTTGTTCTGTATTTATAAAGTTTTCATTCAGTCTCCTAACCTTCTTATCAGGAGTTTTAATTTGATCGGCACCTCTGTGTGCCCAAGCCCAGCCCCTGAAGTGCCCCTGTGTGACTATTCCCTTTCTGTTCATTGGCAGTCTCTAGCTGCTCCTCTGGGTGCTTTTGGCATTCTCCGCTTCAGTCTCTCGCTCCCCTTCCACTCGCCGGGAGCTCTGACGAGTAGTGCTCGTCTTCTCAGAACCTTCCTGCTGCTTTGGTCGGCTTCCTGGAGTCTTCAGTGTCCCCCAGTTCCAGGGGACACACGGCACTGGAGGCTGCAGGGCTCCTGACCTACTCATAACCCGCTCCTGGTGCAGCGTCTTCTCCACTCTTCTGCAGCTCTCTCTCCAGCCTGCTCCGTACCAGGTGGCTGTATCCTTCTGCCGCTGGCTTCTTCCTCCAGACAGCACTCCCCTTTCCAATGGGTCTCTTCCTTTTGTGCACACCTGTATCATTTCAAAGGACTGTAGGTGCAAGTCCTTTGCCCGACCCCAATTACTGGGACTTGCCTGAACATGGAAATTATGTTTCACCATCCTATTCTTCGTCTCAGTACCAGAGTGGTGTGCACAAATAGAACTGTGCATCACTCCTAGTTGCCTCTTCTTCCTCCCAGTCTTAAAGGCATCTGCATTGGGTTATTGTGTGTGTGTTAAAGAGGCGGGGGAGGGAAGGGTGCATTCTTATTAGGGAAAGGAGGATAGCATGTCTCTCCTGAAGTCATCCTATCCCCACGCCCCAAGGTCCCCCGACCCAGGTGATCCTCCCTCGCATATCCCCCTTTGGTTCGAAATCCAAAATTGATGGCCTTTCCCTGGCCACCTGAGTAGAGGATCCTAGGGGTGTAAATGGGAGGATGCCCTCAGGTTCCTCACATACCCTTCCCCTTTGCGGGATGCACTTGTTTGTATCACATGGAAACCAGGAGAGAAAATCAATGTTATACTGATCTCGACCTTTCCGGTGTTCCACTGTGAAACAATAGGGCTACAGGTCCAGGAACCACTGCATAACCTGTGGATTAGACTCCTTACGTTGACTGATCCATACCAAGGGAGAGGGGTCCTGATCGGTGTACATTTGCGGCCCATTATATAGTATTTCAGGTGGGTAATTGCCCATTTAATGGCCAATGCTTCAAGGTCTATAACTGAGTAGTTCCTTTCTCTAGGAAATAATGTTCCT